>NC_052090.1:16210803-16512103 GCF_015852505.1 Tachyglossus aculeatus | reverse complement strand
TTAAGAGCATGTAAAGTGGCAAAGATGCAACTATTCTTTCTTTCTGGGCTTTGTCTTGTAAGCAGCCCCTCAGGTTGAGAGGACTTGACTAACCAGAGAAGGTACTGAAGTTCTGAGAAGAAGGGCTCTGTAGGCAATCTGACTGAATTGCACTGTTCCTGAGCCAACCAAAGCCACCCAGTCGCAATGAATGCCACTTTGATGCATTACATATGCCACCTAGTTGTGTCCTGCTGATCCACGGGTTTCTGCTTTCCCTTCGCACCACAGCGCGACCATTTATCTGACTTTGTACAAGACAGTTCAATGTCAAAGGATTTGGCATATTCCCACACTGGGAGCAGGGCTGTCCATTTCCTTTTGCTGGAATAAAGGATTCGATGGAGCGTGGGACTAGGGAGAAAAGGCCTGACAAAAAAAGATCTCAGAAAGCTCTTCAGCACCCAGAGCTCCAGCACCCTACTGAAAATGTCCTAAGGAACACAAAGATCCACCCAACGCAACCCCCAAGAAGAGGGCTAACTGGGGACCAATGCCTTCTTTGGTATCTTCTCTAGGAATGCAGAATAATAATAATAATACTGACGGTTTTTGTTAAGTGCCTACTATGTGCCAAGCACTGTTCTAAGCACTGGAGAAGGTATAAGATAATCAGGCTGCCCCACGTGGGGCTCACAGTCTTAATCCCCATTTTACAGACGAGGTAACTGAGGCATAGAGAAGTTAAGTGGCTTGCCCAAGGTCACGCAGAACCGGGATTAGAACCCACGTCCTCTGATTCCCAAGCCCGTGATCTTTTCACTAAGTCACGCTGCTTCTCATAAGCAATGCTGCCAACAACATGATACACGGGGCACGGGGGTTCCGGAAAAAAATGAGAATGCTAGAAACCTTCCTCCCAACCTTTAGTCAAACCCGAGACTCAGGGCCAGACTAATCTGGAATTCATTCCTGGGAAATGCTGGCCATGAATGCTTAGGATCTGAGAGGGGAGGGAAGGATTGAGAAGCAAATCTCTCCATCGCTCGCCGAACTGGCTCCAGGTACTTAGAACAATGCTCTGCACACAGTTAGCGCTCAATGAATACCGCGGACTGGGTAGTATTGTTGCCGCTCGGCGGCAGACCCAACTCATTTCGGCTCACGGGGGTACCAGTCCACTAAGATTTTCCCAGCATCTCAAGGGGTCAGTCAGGTTCTGCCGAGCCTCTGATGCTCCAACATTTAGGCAACAGCCCACGGTATTTTCTGCTCTCCCTTCCCCCTGCAAGTTCAGCTTCAGCTGCAAATCCTGAAATACTGTGAAATAATGTCTGTTGTTGTGCCATGAAGTTTGTGGCCCAGCTGGGAACAAGAAGTCCTAGGAGTCCCTTGAGAAAGCTTCCCGGGATTTATGGTCCAATTCTGCAGATTTAGGAGGTTCAGAGAGTTGAACTAGGAACTTAAATTATCTGAGTTTTATACAGAGTAATTGGGATTCAGGGCTGCGAGACTGTCTGAGAGACATGCTTTATGGGAAAAGAAAACCCCCTCAATTTAGGCTCCAGATGTCCTACAAACGACGGGTGTAATAGGCAGTAATGAAAGCTTGTTGAGCAAAAGTTACAAGAAAATACAATGCTGGGTGCATGTTAAAATGGACTAAAATAGATTTCTGGGGCTGATTTGCTGATGTCCTGCATGGTAGCAGAGGGTTGGGGGCGGGGAATAATTCAGGTATTGAGAAGCAGCACAATCTAATGGAAAGACCCTGGGAGTCAAAGGACCTGGGTTTTAATCCTGGCTCTGCCACTTCCCTGCTGTGTAACCTCGGACAAGTTCACTTAACTTCTTTGTGCCTTAGTTCCTTCCTCTGCAAAGTGGGGATTCAATGCCTGCTCTCCCTCCTATTCAGACCACGAATCCTAAGTGGGATGAGACTGTATCTGATCTGTTCAATTTGTATCTCCCCCAGCACTTAAAACTGGGCTTGACGCATAATAAGCGCTTAACAAATGCCACTTAAAAAAAGGTACAAAGTTATGACAATTAGGGAGATCAATCAAATGAACAAAAAGTTGGTTAAGATCTAAGGGGAAGAAATTTAAACTTGCCCAGTAAACAGATAACACCCACTTTCCCGTTCTAGGGTGCAATGTTGATAACTGCTATGAAAGGCACACATCTTCAGACTGAGGCTTCAGCTTCAGGTTGCACAGGAGCCTCTGGACCCTTCACTGCCTTATGGGATCCATCAGGATTGTGAAAATTCACTGCCTGGGGAGTAACTGCCTGAAACCAGAGGGACGGAAGTGCCTTTGATTTCTAAAGTGAGGACTCTTTCCATGGAGAATTCCTTAAGAAGCAACTTTCACTTTACAGAACCAAAAAGATGAACCTAGATATTCAAGCCTTGCAGGGAAGGCTAAGTTATGCTATTCATTCACTGGGTTCTAGTCATGGGGGAACTTCCAAAGCCAGTATATAAACCCCCTAAATGAGGTGCTTTTTTTCCTGTTTTTAATCTTCAGTGCAAGCTCCAAGTTTTCTCCTGATCCCACCTTCCTTCTCCTCTCCCCCTGAGCCCCACTTCTATGTATTTCCTTGGAAAGCAACTGGTATTCTTGAAGAATGCTCCACAGGGCTGGGTGGGAGGAGGGCTATCAGGATGATTCCAGAAGGTGCTGAATCTGGAAGGACTCTCATTCCTTGGGCAATTAGGCAGCTTGGACTAGTGGAAAGTATATGGGATTGAGAGTCAGGAAGCCTGGGATCCAACCCCAGCTCTGCCACTTCCCTGCTGTGGGACCATGGGCAAGTCACTTAACTTCTCTAGGCTTCAGTTTCTTCATCTGTAAAATGGGGATTCAATGTCTGCTCTTTCTCCTATTTAATAATAATAATAATAATAATGGCATTTATTAAGTGCTTACTATGTGCATAGCACTGTTCTAAGCACTGGTCAGTTTTTTCATCTGTAAAATGGGGATTCAATGTCTGCTCTTTCTCCTATTTAATAATAATAATAATAATAATAATAATAATGTCATTTATTAAGTGCTTACTATGTGCATAGCATTGTTCTAAGCGCTGGGGAGGTTACAACGTGGTCAGGTTGCCCCATGGGGGGCTCACAGTCTTAATCTCCATTTTACAGATGAGGTAACTGAGGGCCAGAGAAGTTAAGTGACTTGCCCAAAGTCACACAGCTGACAATTGGCGGAGCTGGGATTTGAACCCATGACCTCTGGCTCCAAAGCCCATGCTCTTTCCACTGAGCCACGCTGCTTCTCTAATGAGCCCCATGTGGGACAGGGATGGTGCCCAACCTGATTATCTTGTATCTACCCCAGCTCTTAGTACAGTGCATACAGAGCACATCATATGGGTTTCACAAAAACCACAATTATTATGTTTCTGTGTTGCAGACAGAACCCTCACAGGCTACGCCATCTCCCCATCACGGGTGAAAAGCATCAGGTGGAGAGAGCAAGGAGTAGAGGGGCCTGACATCAGGGACACAGAGAAGCCCTTAATTTGCCTGAAGGACACTCTTTCCTCAGCAGCCAGATCCATCCTTTCCCTGAATCTCTGTCTTGTCTTTACCAAATGCAGATGGTAAAACCTCCTCAGCAGGGACCAAATTTAATGCTAGGCTTTACCCGGTGGTTAACTCCTAGCTATGGGACCATAATAACAATAATAACCTAATATTATACGGCAACATAGCAAATCGGTGACTGCATTAATGATACATTAAAACTGAAGGATGTGGGCTGGAATGCAGCCGCTCTGAAATGCTGTGAGTGAGATAGAGGCCTGCAACGTGGCACTGTCTGGATAGCCGACCAGATATCTTCCTGATTGTTAAACTTAATAAAACCGGGGGAGCTTATTGATATTGACCTCCCTCTAGGCACGGCTATTTTATTCAGAAGCAATACTATTGGATAGCTGTCGAGGGGAAGAATCAGAAGAATTTAATCTAAGCAAGGGAAGATTAATGCCCCTAATGTTAGAATATGCAAAGGCTAAAAAATGGAAGGATAAAGTTAACAGCAACAATAATAATCAATCAATCAATCGTATTTATTGAGCACTTACTGTGTGCAGAGCACTGTACTAAGCGCTTGGGAAGTACAAGTCGGCAACACATAGAGACAATAATAATAACAATGATAATAATAATACTAAAGGTAGGAAACTCTGAAAGTTAATATTTACTCGCAACTTGACTTAGCCAACCAAGAAAATGAATAAGCCCCTCTTTGCATTTTTCCCCCCATGGTTGGGAAACAGAATAATAATAATAATAATGATAGCATTTATTAAGCGCTTACTATGTGCAAAGCATTGTTCTAAGTGCTAGGGAGGATACAAGGTGATCAGGTTGTCCCACGGCGGGTTTCCAGTCTTCATCCCCATTTTCCAGATGAGGTAACTGAGGCCCAGAGAAGTGAAGTGACTTGCCCAAAGTCACACAGCTCACAAGTGGCGGAGACGGGATTTGAACCCATGACCTCTGACTCCAAAGCCCGGGCTCTTTCTACGGAGCCAAGCTGCTTCTTGAATCTAATCTAATCGAACACTTCTAATGTCAGGTCTAATAATTTTTGGATTCACAATGCAGAGATGGCATATTGGGGAATGAAAGGGCTAATACTGAGGTGCCTTTGGCAGGAAGGTTTGCTGTTCCCCAATCAATCAATCGTATTTATTGAGCGCTTACTGTGTGCAGAGCACTGTACTAAGCGCATGGGAAGTACAAGTTGGCAACATATAGAGACAGTCCATACCCAACAGTGGGCTCACAGTCTAAAAGGGGGAGAAGGGCAAGAGAAGGGCAGCAAAGTAGACTGTGTACAGAGCGCTAAGGGGGCCTGGAAGCAACGCTCGGCCACTCGCTGGACTCCACTAGAGTTGATGAGGAACCTCCGGCAACGTAGGTGAAACTGACCACCCAAAAGCTGACAGGTGATCCCCCAGGGCTGCAGGACACAGTACACATCATCCCCTGAAGAGCAGGTGCTGGGGTTCAGAGCCCCCGCTTAAGACTGGGACTACCTGGGTCCCTCATGTCAGCTCATCCCAGGTTTCCTTAGCACCCTATCCTCTATGTGACGGAAACTACTCTTTGTGACATGGCCTAGTGGATAGAACACAGGCCTGGGAGGGGAGTTGGAGCATCATGGGTCCTAGTCCCAGCTCTGCCACTCGTCTGCTGTGTGACCCTGGACAAGTCGCTTCACTCAGTAACTTCATCTGTAAAATGGGAATTGAGACTGTGAGCCGCACATGGGACAGGGACCGTGTCCAAACCTGATATGCTTGTATCCATCCCAGGAGAGTTGTGGTCTGTCAGATATGGAGGGGAAGGGAGTTCAAGTCATGAAGCTCTTTATGGGCAAGAAATTTGTAATTCTGTTGCATTGTACTCTCCCAATTGCTTAGTTCAGTGCTCTGCGCATAGTTAATGCCCCAAAATACCATTGACTGACTGACTGATTGAGGAGGGGGATTGAGCAAGAGGTCAAAGACGAGAGAGACACAACAAAGTCACGGAGAGTAGGTTAAAGAGGAAAGAGGAGTGGAAACTGGGGCACAGTGGAAGAGGAGAGTGGATAAGTAGAAAGGAGAGTTGATTGAGTGCTTTAAAGCTGATGGTCAGGAAGGAGTTTCTGTTGCAAGGGGAGTGGAATGGGAAAACATTGCAGGTCACTGAGTAGTGGTGAAATATACAGTATGACACTTAAGAAAAATGATCGCAGTAGCAGATTGAAGTATGGACTGGAGTCAGGGAGTTCAGCGAGGAGGTGGTATTCATTCATTCTTTCATTCATTCAGTTGTTTTTATTGAGTGCTTACTGTTTGCAGAGCACTATAATACACACTTTGGAGAGTACAATATAACAATAAACAGACCGGTGTGGGTGCCTTGTTTGAATCAATCGTTTATATTGAGCATTTACTATCTGCAGAGCACTATACTAATCACTTGGGAGAGTACACTACAAAATAATTAGTAGACACGTTCCCTGCCCACAACGAGCTGGGGGGAGGGGACAGACATTAACATGAATAAATAATTTATAATATATAATTTAAAGATACACACATAAGTGCCATGGAGCTGTGGAGGTGGGGTGAATATCAAATGTCCAAAGGTCTCAGATTGAAGTGCACAGATGATGAAGAAGGGAGAGTGAGCCAGGAAAAAGATGGCTTCGTCAGGGAAGGCCTCTTAGAGGAGCTGTGACCGTAGTAATGCCTTGAAGGTGGAGAGAGTGATGGTCTGGCATGTATGGAGAGGGAGGGAGTTCCAGGCTAGGGGGAGAACATTGGAAAGGGGTCGGCGGCGAGAATGACGAAATCAGGGCACAGTGATTAAGCTGGTGCTAGAGGAGTAGGATGTGTGAGTAGGGAGGTGAGGTAGGTTGGGGCAAGATGACAGTACTTTAGAGTCAGTGGTAAGGAGTTTCTTTTTGATGTGGAGGTGGATGAGCAGCCACTGGAGGTTCTCGAAGAGTGGGGAGACATGAACTGAAAGTTTTTGTTGCTAAATACCGGTGCAGCACAATGAAGTATGGATTGGAGTCGGGAGAGATGGACGGCTGGGAAGTCAGAGAGTAGGCAGATGCAGTAGTCAAGGTGGAATACGATAAGTTTAGATGGAGAAGAAGGAGAGAAAGTGACTCAGATGTAGGCTGACTTGATCACCTCTTGGGGATCCTCCCAGTCCCAAATCCTACAGTTTGGAGGTGGAGAACCCAAGAGATGCTCAGCTTTGTTTGTCTTTAGGTTGAACAAATCCAGCTCTTTCCATAACTCTCCTTAAAAGTCATATTTTCTGAACTTTGGATCACTCTTGCCTTTTCCACTTAGTTGTCATATGTGGTTTTAGAAGAGGAAAAAAACCCTCAAATGCAAATTAACACTTCTTCTCTGCCAACGTGACTTGTCTTTCCTACCAGATTCGTACATGGTGTTCATCCACCTTTCAGCTTCTTATTGCACTGATGAATTTATATCCATCCTCAGCACTTGTGTATCTGTGCCTATCTGGTATTTCTATCTCTGTCTCCCCAGTAGAGTGTAAGCTCTTGGTGGAAAAGGGATATCTTGGGCTTCTGTTATAGCTTCCAAGCATTTAGTATGGTGCACTGCACTCAGAAGATGCTCAATAAATATGACTAACAGGATGACATGAAAAAGGGTAAAATGACCCATTTTAAAAATGACCCACTGACCCATTCCAACATTAGGGAGGAGAAGGGCAGAAGAGTTTTACTTGAAGGCCCTTTTAAATAATAATAATAATTAAATAATAATAATAATGATATTTATTAAGCGCTTACTATGTGCAAAGCACTATTTTAAGTGCTGGAGATGTTACAAGGTGATCAGGTTGTCCCACAGAGGGCTCACAGTCAATCCCCGTTTTACAGATGAGGTAACTGAGACACAGAGAAGTTAAGTGACTTGCCCAAAGTCACACAGCTGACAACTGGCAGAGCCGGGATTTGAACCCATGACCACTGACTCCAAAGCCCATGCCCTTTCCAATCAGCCAAGCTGCTTCTCTAAAGAAGACAGTAGGCTCCCTTCTGTGCTTCCACCCCCAGAACTAAAATATGAGATAATGAAATAGTACCGAACGAACAGATGATTATTTTGTGGCTGAACAGATAATTGTAGAGAATCTCCAAAATTAATGGACAACAAGAGGGTATGAGAGCATACTTGTGCCAGATCCAATGAGCTAGAAAACATCCTAGATTGTAGGTAAAATAACCACATACACCCTGTGCCGCTTGGGAAAATGGACATAATCTAATTGTCTGATTTGGGCGATGGCCATTCTGGAACTGAAAGCAAAGACCCAGGAAGGGTATAGCTCTTTTTGGATGCAATTCTCAGAGACAAGGGAAAAATACAATCCCAGCATGACATTTTCAATATAATCTCTCCTCCAGTCTAGGTTGACTTTAATTGTACAGGAGACCTTCAGGGACAAGTTGATTTAACACATATACGGTGAACTTAACAAGGGCAGAGTAGCCCTGAGATCTGGCTGGGAAAAAGCTCTGAGGTGAGCTTTAACAAAAGGGAAAAAGAGGCTGATAATTTTAGTCTGGTAATTCCGATCCCAATCTTTGTCCTGAAATGGCCTGTTCCCGAGGCCCTGCCACTAAAATAGGATGATAGATAAATTCTGTTTCCTTTCAAGGTACTAAAAAGGCTGAGGATGAAAGGTATACGGCAGTCCTGATTTCCTAGAATTTCAACAAGACTTTGATAAGGTAGGATGAAAAAAAAAGGTTTAAAACGGAACATCAGTGCTAAAATGATGAACTTGACTGTGCCGGAGTTGACTGAAAAGCCTAGAGAGTTAATGTCAATGGGAGTCCATCCTAGAGATGTAAAAATGAGACTGGGATACTGTTTAATGGTTGGGTTAGTCCTTAACATACATTCATTAGCGAATTGGATAGAAGCACAGATTCTAGTTCTGCTGCTGATTCAAAACAGAGGAGCTGTTTCATGCCCAAGGAGAAAAAGAGGGACTTCAAGCAGGTTTGGGTAAATAGGGAAAACAATTAGTTCCCTTGAAATGGCTGCCAGTGATGAGGGTGGTATGGTTGACAAGAGCAAATGAACTGAAGCAAGGAAAAAAAATTAAGGACAGCAAGCATTTGGTGCTTCATTTCTTCTTTCTATTGTACATTTTAGTTTCTGTCTTCCTCAGCTCTTATACCTGAAGGAGAGAAGCATATGGAAGCATCTCTGACTCCCCTGGCCTCCAAACTCCTGTGTAAGAACAAGAGCATGCTAGGAGACATCTAATTCAAGGGGAACATCATCATCAATTGTATTTATTGAGCGCTTACTGTGTGCAGAGCACTGTACTAAGCGCTTGAATGTTGTATTACCCCCGACTACTTGGGTGAGCAATGAAGACTGGGGAAGAGGGGGCGGGAGGTAATGGTGAAGGCACATAGGAAAATTACCACTTTCGGGCCAGAGCTTTGGCACCGGTGAACGACTTTTTCCTGATCATTTTGGGCGTGCTTTGTGTATCCATGAGGAAGTGATACCCAAAGGCTGACACACTCAATAGTAGTAATGGAATTTACCAAGCACCTTCTAAGTGCAGCACACTGTACTTAGTGTTCGACAAAAACAACTTAAGCGTGAGAAACGTTTCCTGCCCACAAGGAGCTTACAATCTGATGAACATAACTAGGGATGACTTTTTTGGTTAGAGGGGGGTGTTTCGAAAGAAAGAAGGGATATGCTTTCTAAGGGGAGAGAAGAGAGTCCTGCACGGCAGGGGAAGCAGAGAGAAAATGCCCATGAGTAGGTTTAGGGCAGAGGAGAGAACAGAGCCCTGGGTCTTCCCAGGCTGACTTGTGGGAAGGAAGACTGAGGCCAGTCTTTGGAGGTTGGCAGCTATTTTTTTATAGTATCTGTTAAGTGCTTAGAATGTGCCTGGGACTGTACTAACCACTGGGGAACATACAAGCTAATTAGGATGGACACAGTGCATGTCACACACGAGACTCACAGTCTGAATCCACTACATTTCACAGTTGAGGTAACTGAAGCACATAGAAGTGAGGTGACTTGTCTAAGGTCACACAGCGGACAAGCAGCGAAGGTGGGATTAGAATCCAGGTCTTTCTGACTCCCAAGCCAGTGCTCTATCCAATAGGCCTGTCCACATGTTTTGTTTTGTTGTCTGTCTCCCCCTTCTAGACTGTGAGCCTGCTGTTGGGTAGGGACCATCTCTATATGTTGCCAACTTGTACTTACCAAGCGCTTAGTACAGGGTTCTGCACACAGTAAGCGCTCAATAAATGCGAATGAATGAATGAATGAATGAATGAATAGGACATACTACTTCTCTGCTGGGGTAGAGTAATTCTGGAAAGAGCTAGGAGTGTGGATAGCAAAGGCCCAGGGATCACTACACTTTTCAGGGTGTGAGAGGCCACAGATAGGAGGGATCCAGGGCAGGGGAACCCGCTGAGCTTTGGCCAGTGAACCCCCAGAGTCTGCTCAAACCTTCAATTCACACTGAAGAGACAGCTTGAAACTGTACTGAAAATCGCTGCAATCCATTTTAAGTTCCTGCCCATGCCAAGAAAAAAAAACAAAACCTGAAACTGTGAACTGTGAGCTAAAGATGCAGTGACAGCTGGAATATTTAGTCTACCACTGAGTAAATTCATAATTAGAGGTCAAATTAGTATTATTAGTCCATAATGGCTCCCGCGGCAGAGCTGCTGCAATCAGATGCTTCGCAGTCTTCCCCCAGTCTTTGGAAGTTTCAGCCCACTGCTCTGCCAGATCCCAAGGGCTTCCTGCCAGTTCATTGCAGGGGTCAGGACAGTGCACCCGGTCTGCATGCTAACAAGTCTCTCTAGCTCTTCATTTGGAACATCACCAGAGAGCTGGAAAATTCAGTCACTATTGTTCTTCCCCAAACCTGGAACAATGACCCAAAAGATGTGAGGTTTGGTTTTTTTTTTTTTTAAATGAAGCTCTTGCAGAAGAAACTCTGGGAGATTACAAATACATATCCATTTGGGACCGCATGTGTAACTCCAGTCATTTTTTCATTGGCTTGCATGCTTTTATAATGAAATGGTAGACAATCTAATCCCAGATGATACAGAACTTAGCCCTGGGAGTATTGACTAACCTGGCTTCTCCAAAAAGAAAGCTCAAAATTCTTTACTCACTAAAAATCCCACGGTCCTCTTTACCTCAGACAAATTCTTCCTTGAGGGTAATCAAGGAGTAGTGATTACGCTGGGGTTGAAGGAGTGGAGTGTGTGAGTAGGCTGTATCTGTCTACTGTATGTTTTCACACCTGCTATGTGGCTGGAAACTCCAAAAAAATGTGGTAAAGACAGGGCTGGTTTCTATCCACCTAGAACTTACCTGTGGCCCAACTTCTCTGGCCTTCAGCAGGCAAAGCACCAAGGATTCAGAGAGAGGCTTGTCCTTTGTTCCTGGGAGTGAGATTCAGGCATCAAAACACACTAGAAGCTCATGGCTCTTTCCACTGAGCCACGAGAAGCAGCCAATTGTCAGCTGTGTGACTTTGGGCAAGTCACTTAACTTCTCTGTGCCTCAGTTATCTCATCTGTAAAATGGGGATTAAGACTGTGAGCCCCCTGTGGGACAACCTGACCATCTTGTATCCTCTCCAGCACTTGGTGCTTTGCACATAGTAAGCGCTTAATAAATGCCATTGTTATTATTATTACTAGAAAAGGGCCCTGCCTATGGAGGGTCTGGAGTGACAAACTCACAGAATGCCTGCAGGACTGACAGACTAAACATTTCTTAGCTTGCATTTGAAAACTGATTTGACTCTATACTTGAAGTAAATTTGTCTGGGGAACATTTTGTATAGTGTGTGTATGTATGAGCTGTTTTGCAAAGAAACAGTTTCACAGAGATGGGATGCAAAGGCTATTGGCTTACACAGTGTTTGGGGCCCAAAGGCAATTAACATCACTGGGAGCAGGAAATCAATACGGCCTTCATCTAATCCCTCCCCAAAGAAGAAAAATGAGACTTGTTTGGAACGGTAACTTTCTTTAACATATAGATCTGTTCAATTCCAGGCTGTTTCTAAATATGGGATGAAAACACCACGGATTACGCTTATTTTTCTTCCCATAATTTTTCCTCAAATAGCACTTCATCCCTTTTCATTTCACTAGAAGGCTTCTAAACCAGCGAAAGGTGGCTGAGCACAAATGGAAATACTGAACCAGAAGCCCAGAAGTATACTGCATCGTGCCTTGCCTCTAGTGTGGGTTTCAGTGGATCATATTTCCTTAGGTTCAGGGATTTTGCCATTCTCAGTCCGTTCTCCCAGAGCTCTTTACTCCCTCTGCACTCTGACAGACAATTATTCTTCCTACCTTCAAAGCCTTACTTAAAGCACATCTCCTCCAAGCGGCCTTCCCTGACTAAGCCCTCATTTCCTCTTCTCCCACTCCCTTCTGCATTGCCTTGATTTGTTCCCTTTATTTGCCCCTCCCTAAGCCCCACAGCACTGATGTAATAACTGTAATGTATTTATATCCATCTCTGTCTCCTCCTTTAGAATGTAAGCTCACTGTGGGCAGGGAATGTGTCTACCAACTCCATTACATTGTATTCTCCCAAGAGTTTAGTACAGTGCTCTGCACACAGAAGGTGCTCAACAGAACCAGCTTGGCCTAGTGGAAACAGTACCAGTCTGGGAGTCAGAGGAAGTGGGTTCTAATCCTGTCCCTGCCACGTGTCTGGTCTGTGGCCTTAGGCACAACTCTGTTCTGTTATGACTTATGGAATCCCATAATAGGCAAACTCCTCTTCATCACCAACTTGTTTTTGGCCTGCTCGTTTCTCCTCCCCATCATCTCCAAAGATCCGGCTTGCTCCCGATGAAACAGGGGTCTCCTGCCACTCCCCCCCTGAAGTGACTTCACCTTCTCCCACTCTCTCAGATCACAGGAAAAAGAAGTAGAATTGTCCAAACTCTCACTGACCAGTGCTGCTTTTATTCAATCTACCCACCTCCATCCCTGAACCGTCTGCTTTGTGACCTTGGGCAAGTCACTTACCTTCTCTGTGCCTCAGTTACCCCATCTGTAAAATGAGGATTAAGACCATGGCCGGTGTCCAAACTGATTAGCTTATCTCTACCCCAGGGCTTAGAACTGTGCCTGGCACATAGTAAGCACTTAACAAATACCATCAAAAAATGAAAAATCAATACAATTGATTGATTGACTAAATCTTTTTCCGGGCCTCTTGGATTCCAGTTAGAAGCCTGCTGGAGCAAAGTCTCATATGGTTTATTTACTGTGGACAGTGGTGAGCTTGTGTCAAAGCTGAGTGGAACCTTACGGATCCAGAGCCCACTGTTGGGTAGGGACCATCTCTATATTTTGCCAACTTGTACTTCCCAAGCGCTTAGTACAGTGCTCTGCACACAGTAAGCGCTCAATAAATATGATTGAATGAATGAATGAACCAAACGCTCAATGGAATGCTCTGCCTTCTTCCTCTCTTCACTTCAATCTGTTCAAAACTCACACTGCCCCATGTGCACTAAATCCAGGTGAAGTGATATTTGAATGTAAATGTATTTTGTGCCTCAGGGTCCTCCTGTTGCATTCAATCAATCAATGGTACTTATTATTATTATTATAAATAATAATAATAATAGCATTTGTTAAGCGCTTACTATGTGCAGAGCACTGTTCTAAGCACTGGGGAGGTTACAAGGTGATCAGGTTGTCCCATGGGGGGCTCACAGTCTTAATCCCCATTTTACAGATGAGGTAACTGAGGCACAGAGAAGTTAAGTGACTTGCCCAAAGTCACACAGCTGACAACTGGCAGAGCCGGGATTTGAACCCACGACCTCCGACTCCAAAGCCCGTGCTCTTTCCACTGTGCCACGCTGCTTCTCTATTTAGAAGCTATGTGCAGTGCACTGTACTAAGCACTTGGGAGAGCACAATCCAACAGACTTAGCATTTTCCCTGCCCACAGCAAGCTTAGATTCTAGAGGGAAAGACAGATACTAATATAAATAAATAATTTATAATGTCTAATTTGAATGGAATCAGGCTGAGCTCACAGAAATCAAGACACTGAAATCAAGAAAGACAAGACACTGGGGATTCATGACAATGTTGCTAGTAGGAAAGTGGGGTGATTTGGAGCCCCAGCTACAGAAGTTCACTTCAAGGGTCACAGTATGCAAGAGGCCAGACAAGTGACTCTGTAAAGGAGGGCATTTAGTCAGCCTGAATGAAGGATTAAGAAGTGTGGTGGATGGGGGCTATGAGAGGATAATGGCTCTTTCTCTTTGGGGTTTTTGGATGTCAGAACATGCAGCAAGAGTGGGGATGCAAAGGAGATGGGTTACCACAGCATTAAAAATGCAAAAATATTTATTTCAGTGCTGTGATGTGGTGAGGTGGGCAAGAGTGATTGCACTTATGGACACACAATAGAGATCATTTCTATTTTCCCTCTGGGCTGTATATTAGTGACCACCTTCCTTAGATTCTCTTACCCCTTTTCAAGCTTGACCACCTTTCTGCCAAAGTGGCTGGAAGCTTATGGCTGTCATTTGTGAAAACCAGAACCTTTGGCCATCCCAGAAAGCCGAACCTGAACCGACGTGGACATACCCGGCTAACACTGGCCTATGTGGGCAGGAAGAAACCCAAGTGCAGATGGTGGAGAGCTTTACAGCCAATAGGAAGACAATTTTACCATGGTAATATCAAAATATGAATTTTTCATCAATCAATCAATCAATCATACCTGCTGAGCACTACTGCACTCAGAGTACAGTATTAAGGAGAGTAAAATAGGCGCAGGAGACATGGTCCTTATTCACAATCTAATGGGGGGGCAGAGTCATAATAATGTACAGACATTAGGAATGAGTGCTTAAATAGAGTAGAGTGGTGAGAACATCCTGTCCAATATATACTGGAGCCCTAGGGGAACTTCCTCTGACTTTAGAGAAGTATGATTGATTCCTGGGTATTTGGGTCCTCTATACAGCAACTAACTAGGTTGATTTTTAGGAACTGTATTGCCACCACTGGGATGTTGGCATCTCCCTAATGAAAGATTATACACTCTCTGAGGTCAGGGTCTGTGCTTTTTACTTCCATTATACTTAGTACAGTGGTTGACTCTCAGGTGACGTTGAGCATGGGATGCCTTCCACAGATATGGAAAGGTAAATGCAGGAAAGCTAAATCTGTTAAAGCACCAAACTTTTTCACTCACACCTTGCTGGCTGTAAGGATTCCACAGTTTTTCAGGAACCCTGACTTGTGGAGCGAAGCATGCCTCAAAAATGATTCACTGGGCTCATTTGGCTCCATGTCCACATGAATGGGCCATTTTAGGTACAGCCTTATTAGCATCCAACAGGGATTTTTGATGAATTAAAAATGTTACCGATCATCAGTGTCTGAGAGCCTGGGGAGGTAGTTACTCAGCATCTGTTCTAATTACAACTTAAATAACAAAAAAGTCTTTGGCTACAGTCCTGTCACCTACATGCAGACAGACTGAAAGGTAGGTGATATTGGCCAAGGCCAATTAGAATTCCTTGAAAGTCTCATAGTCCTGTATATATATATATATATATATATATATATATATATGAATTTTGTTGAAAAGAACCAGACTCTCCCTAAAATTTCTTCCCACTAAGACACCTTATAGTTTATAGATTTTCTGCAAATGATGCTATTGACAGTGAAGTATGACCTCTGCAGGCAAATGTGTCTGAAATGATCAATGCAAGCCGACAATCCACTCTACAAGGAGCTCATGTAAAGAGGGGCCCATGTTCTTTCCTGTGTTCGTGCACATTTGGAATCTGCATCTTGGTTCGAGACTGATTCTTCACAATCTCACAAAGCCTTTTTCAAAGAGAACAACTTCTCGCTCCCCATGGCAACCTCCCAGGCTGCCTTGTTGTCACTGTGGTCTGACTTAATCCATCTCAATATTACACTGTTTAAGACTGTGCTTCACCGTGTCTTTAAAAGGTATTTTTTTCTGCCATTCTGACTTAGATGTGCCGTTTCAATTTTCCACTCAGAAGCTTTTTGGAGTATCCTGTCCTCCTTGATTCTCCCTCCTGGCAAAGCTGTGCTGGAAGACATTCTGGAAGGCAAGGGAAGGCTGTTTTTCCTCTTTTCCTTTTGGGACTATTTGTTACTGTTGGCAGAGCAACCCTTGGAAATCCTTAATACAGGTCATTTCCTCCAACTCTAACATCCTGCCCTTCCAGTCTAGGCCTGTATTAGTGGTAAATAAGAAATGAGTGGTAAACAATGGTAAATAAGTGTTGATGCTTAGATCTTGGAAGCAAGTTTGAATGCTAGATTTTTTTTTTAAGGGTCAGAAGTTCCAACTTGGGTTCATTTGCTCCACAGAAGTCTGGGATTTCCCTTGTGGTTCTTTTGTACTGTTTCCCTTTATTATCAGAAAGAGTACCTGTCCGGATCAGCCACTTACCTGTTTTGTGACCTTGATCAAGTCACTTGACTTCTCTGTGCCTCAGTTTCTTCATCTCTAAAGTGGGGCTTAAATACCTCTTCTCCCTCCTACTTAGGCTGTGAGCCCCATGTGAGACAGGGATTGTGTCCGACCTGATTATCCTGTATCTACCTCAGTATTTAGTTCAATGGTTGGCATTAAGTAAGGCTGAATACCAAATTATTATTATTACTGCTTATTTATGTCTCCACAAGAAGAGCACAAGGGACTCACAGTGCCATGTGTGTTCTGATCACTGCCTCTTGGTAGGATACGACAGAGCTGGAGAAGGAGCCAGGAAGGGCAACCAAAACAATCAGGAAAGAGTGACTTCACTGAGTTTAGGCTGAAAAGATCGGCTTCTTTCGATGAAGACTGAAAGCGGATATGATTGGGTTTTGACAAAATCATGAAAGATCTAGACAGGGTGAACTCAGAATTGTTGTTTGCCATATCCCACGGCCGAAGACGACAGGGGGACACCCCAAATGATGTTAGAAGGGAATAGATTTAAGACAGACCAGAGGACAGTAATACGGAGTTTGTTATCCCAGGGAAGGTGTACGGAAAATATCAACAGGCTCAAGGAGGCTTGGGTAAAAATCATGGATGACAGGTCTGTAATCGGCTATTAAAGGGGAAGGTTAGAAGGTTGGAGTTCTTCCCCAGTCATGAGGATGAATGTCAAAGAGGGCAACCATTACACTGTTCCTCTAGTCATCCCTTGTACCCAAGTCAGAGAGAGAACATGGGGTTAGCTGGACTGACTAGTGTGGAATTTCTTATGTTGCTTTTCTAACAGGGTTGAAATAACACTGTGAAGGCAGTGCTCATTTCATACCACAGCATGGTCTTGAGCAGCCCAAAGCTTATTTAAAAAGGACACTGGGAGGTTTTCTGAAACAAGCTTCAAATCAATTTGGAAGACACCCCAGGAATTTTCCAGGTTAATAGTCTGTGCAGTTCCATGCCAATTTGGTTGTGGCAATACAGACTGCTGATCAAAGGCTTGTCAAAGATCTACCTATCCATCTAAAATACAATTTTTTTCTGGAAAATGCATCTCTGGGCCATTCTTAGCAGAGCTGTAATGTCAGCAATACTGCCTTATTTTTTAATTTTATGTGGCAGAGAGGGATTTTGAAGCATTACTTTTTTGGCTTGCTGAATATTCCTGTTAAAAATAGAAATAGATAAAAACCTCTAGGCACTGAATGGGGGATTTACTAATAAAAGGGTTTATAAGAAAACGGTTTCTGACTGGCTTACGAGGTACAAATTCATAATAAACCCAATACATAAAACAGGTTACGTGGGGACAATTAAAAATGTAAGAGAAAGGGTGAACAGATAAAAGCAAGGAAAGGGAATACTAAGTATCAACCCCAAGGTCTTCTGTAAAAAAACGAATTCTCCGGTAAGGACAGATGCTAACAAAAGAGTGACCTTGAACGTGGACACCACAGTCTTTCATGCTCAGGGTTATTCCTCGGTGGCAGCTTTCTTGGGGGCATCCTGAACCCAAACTTCTGTTCAACATTCAAGCTTCCCAAAGTTCGGAGCACGAGGAAAGTCATTAGCAGTTGGTTCCTTTTCCCTCTGAAAGTGACTTTTAACTTTCAGACTGGAGCAGGGGGAAGCGCAGTCTGCTGATGATGGCATCATAAACTGTGACAGGGCAGTGGCAGGAAAGATATCCTCAGCAGCTAGGAGCAGCACAGGAGCCCTAGCAGATGCAACAGTTTTCAACCCAGTCTAGGTCGTGAGCGAACCTGTTTCCATGCTTGTGAGTGCCAGTTACGACATGAGCAATGACTGAAGGTTGTCCTAGATAGCAGTCCCAAGGCAGTTGATCTTATTTCCAATTTTATTTAGCTTACTCTATCTATATTCTAGTCTAATTTATTTCAGACTACATGCCTGAGGTCCATGTATGTTTTGAGGATAATAATAACAACAACAATCCTTCTGTAGAACATCTTTCTTTCCAAGAATGCAGAATCTCTCACATAAATGACCCTATTTTATCCTTACAATGATCCTGTGCAGGAAGGGAGGAAAGTACTATCGTTCCCTTTGTAGAGATGGAAAATGTCAGTGCGGAGAGGTGAAATGACTTAACACCGATTGTCAGGCACTCAATCAGCTTGTGCTCTGTCATCTTGCCCAGTTCTCCTGTGCCCAATAGCTGTCTGCTATTGTCTCATTGTCTATGAAACATGACATTGTCTCATGTGTATGAAACATGGCAGATTGAAACACTAGGTGTATTCTGTGGTCACAGAACAGGCTCTCTCTGTTAGCCCATCCTATCCCTCTTTAATTACTGCATCGGCCTCCTTGCCAACCTCCCTGCTTCCTGTCTCTCTCCATACTTCACTCTGCTGCCTGGACCATTTTTCTACAAAACTGTTCAGTGGTTTCCCCACTCATCAAGAACCTCACATTTTTTTTACCTTTATGATTATATTTATTAAGCACTTACTGCATGCTATGCACTGTGGCAAAGTGAGGGGGTAAATACGAGATAGTTAAATCACACACAGTCCCTGTCCCACACAGGGGTCATAGTCTAAGAGGAAGGGAGTACCTACAAGTATTTAACCCCCATTCTACAGATAAGTAAACTGAGAGAGAGAGAGAAGTTAACCAACTTGCCCATTCAACCCACAGCCAAATGGCTCATCCAACTCTAGAACCCAAGCCTTTTTTTAAAAATGGTATTTGTTAAATGCTTCCTTTGTGCCAGGCACTGCACTAAGTGCTGGGGGTAGATACAAGCTAATCGGATTGAACATAGACTATGTCCCACATGGGGCTCCCCGTCTTAATCCCCATTTTACAGATGAGGTAACTGAGGCACAGAGAAGTTAAAAGATTTGCCCAAGGTCACACAGCAGACAAGTGGTGGGGCCAGGATTAGAACCAGCTCTATTCACTAAGCCATGCTGCTTCCCAAGTCAGAAGACTTGGGAATAAATCTATTTATTTTATTAATTATGTGCATACAGCTATAATTCTATTTATTCTGATGGTTTTGACACCTTTCTACATGTTTTGTTTTGTTGTCTGTCTCCTGCTTCTAGACCGTGAGCCTGTTGTTGGGTAGGGACTGTCTCCATATGTTGCCGACTTGTACTTCCCAAGCGCTTAGTACAGTGCTCTGCACACACTAAGCGCTCAATAAATATGACTGAATGAATGACTTTCAGATCTGTGCTCTTTCCACTAGACCACCCTGAGTCCACAAAGGACTCTTTTGCTGCCCTCTAACAAGTACATGTTCAAGGGTATCTATCAGTGATGAAATGGATGAACAAAGTATTTCCCCTCTTGCTAGGGGAGGGAAACTTTGCTTTGGTGCTGGAACATAGGGAGTCCTGACTAATTGGGGAAATGATTACTGGCATGAAAATGTTGGAGAACCATTGCCAAGGAATGAGATGCAGAGCCAGGACTAATAATAATAATAATGATGATGGTATTTATTAAGCACTTACTATGTGCAAAGCACTGTTCAAAGCACTGGGGAGGTTACAAGGTGATCAGGTTGACCCACGGGGGGCTCACAGTCTTAATCCCCATTTTACAGATGAGGTGCAGAGAAGAGAAGGTGCAGAGAAGAGTTTGTATGTATATATGTTTGTACATATTTATTACTCTATTTATTTATTTATTTTACTTGTACATACCTACTCTATTTTGTTAATATGTTTGGTTTTGTTCTCTGTCTCCCCCTTCTAGACTGTGAGCCCACTGTTGGGTAGGGACTGTCTCTATATGTTGCCAACTTGTACTTCCCAAGCGCTGAGTACAGTGCTCTGCACACAGTAAGCGCTCAATAAATACAATTGATTGATTGATTGATTAGGGAATAAAAAGGACTGAGATATGTCAAATGAAAAGAATAGGATAGGAGAAAGAGCTGTTGTGAGCTGAACATGTTTTCATCAAGGTGCTGGTCTATTAGCTTGGTCAAATTTGGTATATCTGGGACACCGCATAGGCAGAAATGTTTCTGCATAAAGGCAGCATGTTGCACTGTGCTTATTCTTAAAGCAATTAAAAAGAAAGACAATGGGGTTAATCTTTGACATGCATTGAGTGGGTGGAAATTCCATTAACAGGAATAGATTTACCCACTTGAGTGCAGACGCATCAACAGGAGGCTCTATCTGTTTACAAACATTGGAAGGTGACTAATTATGATAATATTAAAATCTTAGGGATGTTCATTCAATGCATGTAAATGAGGTGCAGTTGTTGACATCACCGATCCTATGATCCAGTTTCATTTTCAGTCTAGATGTATAGTGCTACTGGTTTCAGTTCAACTGTCTAACCTTTAATCGGTGGCAGACAGGACACACTTAACAGCAAGTTGAAAACATTCCACGGATTCTGCCTGTGTCTTATAGGAACAATGTTACTAAAAGTATCACTGAACACCCACTGTGTGCAAAGCACCATATTAAGCACTTGGTAGAGTACAACAGTCACGGTGCCTGCCCTCAGGCATTGGAGACAACCCTGAAATCGTTTATAAAGAAAGGTGAATTGGAGATGCACTTCAGTTAGTGTTTAAATACGCAGATAAGTCAATTTGCCTCTTTCATCAGTTCTTCCTCTCCCTCTCATTCCTGAGGGCTTCTATTAGGAGTCTCTTCTGAATTCCCATCTCTTATCAATTTACACTTATGCCCATGGAAGGCTCATCTGCTCCCTCAGATGACTCGAAAACTACCTCTCCTGCTCTCCAAGACAACCCTACATGGATGCCAATCAATCCATCAATTATATTTACTGAGCATTTGTATTGTATCATACAACTGTATTTAAAGAGCACATTACTATGCGCTTGGGAGAGCACAATATAACAGAGTTGGAAGACATGTTCCCTGCCCATAATAAGCTTACAGTCTAGAGGCAGAGACAGACATTAATATAAATAAGTTATGCCTTTGCATATAATAATGATAATGGCATTTATTAAGCGCTTACTATGGGCAAAGCACTGTTCTAAGCGCTGAAAGTACTGTGGGGCTGAGGGAGTTGTGAATAAAGGGTGCAAATCCAAGTGCAGTCCTGTCAGTACAACAAGCTCAACATGTCAGAGAAGCAGCAGTGGAAAGAGCCCAGGCTTTGGAGTCAGAGGTCATGGGTTCAAATCCTGGCTCTGCCGATTGTCAGCTGTGTGACTTTGGGCAAGTCACTTCACTTCTCTGGTCCTCAGTTACCTCATCTGTAAAATGGGGATTAAGACTGTGAGCCCCCCACCCCGTGGGACAACCTGATCACCTTGTAACCTCCCCAGTGCTTAGAACAGTGGTTTGCACATAGTAAGCACTTAATAAATGCCATCATCATTATTATTGTAATGTCCAAAACTTGAGTCCTGATTTTCCTTCCTAAATTATCCTCCACCTGACTTTCCCATAACAGTTGAAAACACCATTCTCCCTGTTTTTCAAGCATGCAACCTTGGCATTGTCCTCGATTCCTCCCCAATCTCCCTTTTCAACCTTTATACTCAAGCTGTCGACAAATCCAGCCAAGTCTTCCTCCACATTTCCAGAACCCACCCCTCCTCTCCATTCAAACTGCCATTATGCTGGACCAGACACTTGTCATAGCCCAGCTTGACTTCCTTACTGACCTCCCTGCTTTCTGTCTCTCCCCTGTTCAACTCATCCTTAGGATCATTTTTAATAGTAGTAGTACTACTAGTAGAGTAGTAGTAGAAGAAGCATTTATTTGTGGATTACTGTGTGCAGATCACTGATCTAGGCACTGGGAGAGAATACACAGGTAGGAATTAGAAGGCCTAATTTTTTCTAAAATATCATTCTGCAAATATCTACCGATTCCTCAAAAACTTCCATTGGTTGCCTGTCGGGGAGAGAGCTGGTCGAGTGCCTTAAATTCCAATGGTCAAGTGTTTCAGCTTGCGGTGAGGAACGGGTGACCAATGGTGAACTTTGAGGAGTGGACAGATGGTGTATAATGATGGTTAAAACAAATAACTTGGGCAGTAGAGTATCTAGGTACCTGATTTGCCAACTGGCTAGCATTGGAGGATTTGGAACAGTTCTCATGATCTCAACTTAGCAAGGAAGTATGGAAAAGCGTCTGGTTGTGCTTTCTCCCAGTAT
The DNA here is from genome assembly GCF_015852505.1 of Tachyglossus aculeatus. Taxonomy (NCBI): domain Eukaryota; kingdom Metazoa; phylum Chordata; class Mammalia; order Monotremata; family Tachyglossidae; genus Tachyglossus; species Tachyglossus aculeatus. The sequence continues at coordinate 16,489,880 of NC_052090.1, read as the reverse complement.
TACTTTCCACCAGACTGCATGCTTGTATTGGCTTCTTGATTGACGTAGGACTCCTCCTGATTGACAGCTGAAGCCCAGAGATGCTGATGACTCTGTCGTGGTATAAGCTCGTCTTGACTCTGAGGACTTCACCGAGACCATTCATTCATCCGATCGTATTTATTGAATGCTTACTGTGTGCACAGCATTGTACTAAGCGCTTGGGAAGTACAAGTTGGCAACATATAGAGACGGTCCCTAGCCAACAATGGGCTCATGGTCTAGAAGGGGGAGACAGACCATCCAGTATGGCAGTAAAATAGGGTAGACAAGAGCAGGGAATTAGAAAGCCTGAATTGCAGCTTGTCAATTTGATACAACTGCTGATGTCTGAGGTGGGGATACTGGGCCTAAAAATATTGGTCCTGTCTACGTGGGAGGGGAGGGGGCCCCTATTCTCCCAAAATATGGGCATCTTCGGTGAACAAAAAGAAACCGCCAGTGCACAATGTACAGCCCCAGAGCAGCCAGCAAATTCTTCTCTTTATCATGGCACAAACCTTCTCAATAGGGGAAATGTAGGGGGAGGCAGGGGAGAGGTTGTAAACTGTATAAACAGCAGAGTTCAACAAGTGGCTGTAGGGACCCCGAAAGAACTATGGGAAGAAAAATGGGAATGAGTTGGCCTGTCTTGCTTTCTGCAAACGTATTAGTTTGTGGTTTACGAGACGTTCCAGCACACTGGGAAATGTTCTGTTTTGCAGAGTCAGACTTAACTTGCTTGGGATGGAAAAGACTTGACTATTAAAACCACATTTTAAAAATATAAATAAAAGTCATGCTTATTTAAAATTATCTATAATACATAATTTCTCAGGGGAGAGATTATTTTCAGCTTTCTTTGAAAAGAGAACAACAGTGCAGTATTCAATTAGTGATGTTTCCAAGCTAGATTAAGGAACGAGCAGTACTTTGATGAATGAGTGGATTTCTCCTTATTCTTTTCCTTAAGTCATGCTTCTAAGACCAACTTTCCCAAACAGCTGAGGAGCCAAATTTTTTTTAGACTGCTGAAAGTTTAATGGAGAGCGTGTTTTTCAAATGATGATAATGACGGTGATACTAATAACTGTGGTAGAGAAGCAGCGTGGCTCAGTGGAAAGAGCACGGGCTTGGGAGTCAGAGGTCATGGGTTCAAATCCCAGCTCTGCCAATTGTCAGCTGTGTGACTTTGGGCAAGTCACTTCATTTCTCTGTGCCTCAGTTCCCTCATCTGTAAAATGGGGATTAAGACCGCGAGCCCCCTGTGGGACAACCTGATCACCTTGTAACCTCCCCAGGGCTTAGACCACTGCTTTGCACACAGTAAGCGCTTAATAAATGCCATTATTATTATTATTATATTTGTTAAGCCCTTACTCTGTGCCAAGTACATACCAAGGGCTGGAATAGATGCAAGAGAATTAAGACAGACATAGCCTGATGATGATGATGATGATGAAATCTCCCATAGAGAATGTCAGAGGGGCTTCAGTCTTCAGATTTCAAGATGAAAGTACCTAAGTGAGCGGATTGATTTATGGTGCTAGTGATTTACCCAGTGCCACTTGCAATTTCTAGTCCGTACCAGTTGTGTTCCTACTGAGGCAAAGAGGCGACGAGTAAGTAGGCAGGCCTGTCCACCTTGCAGGATGCTCTTGGTGATTCTTCGATCAAAAACTTTCACGACTCATGGCACGGCCCCAAGGGGCCTTTGCCTACTTGTAGGACTGGGATTAGAACCCAGATATTCCAATTCCCAGAGTTGTGTTCCTTCTCCTGGGTCAACGGCAGGACTTTCAAGTTCCTGTGATCCAAGTATTTGAATCAGGATCGCTTCATGAATTGAAATGTTAAAAAAAGGCCCATAATTAACTTTTAAATCGGCAGGCACATTGTGGTGTGATTACTTCTCGTTTTATGTGAATCTCTTTGGATTCACTAACAACCATGGTCTCATGAGGAGAAAATCCCTCTTTTGTCATTGTTTATAGTTCCAGGGCAAATTTAAACTTTTATTAATGCATAAATAAAAAATGAGAAATGATTTCACCTTGGAGGATTTGGGCTTTTTAGCAACCTGTTCACATGATCTTCTTAATAAAAAACACTCTGTTCTGCTAAAATGCATGCTTTCGCTATTTGTTTTGGCTATAAAGCCAACCTTTAAAGCCAACCTTTACAGCCAACCTACTCACCGTACCTTACACTCATCTCTCTAGCTACTGACCTCTTTTATCAATTAATCAATGACATCTATTGAGCACTTACTGTGTGCGGAGCACTGTACTAAGTGCTTTGGAGAGTATAATACAACAGACATAGTAGTCACATTTAGAGAAGCAGCGAGGCTCAGTGGGAAAGAGCACGGGCTTGGGATTCAGGTCATGAGTTCAAATCCCAGCTCCACCAATTGTCAGCTATGTGACTTTGGGCAAGTCACTTCACTTGTCTGTGCCTCAGTTACCTCATCTGTAAAATGGGGATTAAGACTGTGACCTCCACTTGGGACAACCTGATCACCTTGTATCCTTCCCAGTGCTTAGAACAGTGCTCTGCATATAGTAAGTGCTTATCAAATGCCATTGTTATTATTATTATTATTGTTATTTCCTGCCCATAAGGAGCTTACAGTCTTGGGGGGGGGAGATAGGCATTACCTTTAATTACAGATGGATATTTACGTTAAGTGTTGAAGGGCTGGGGGGAGTGTGAATATCAAAATGCTCACTGGATATAAACCCAAGTACACAGGCAACTCCCTCCTCCTTCACATCCAGCAGAAAACTGCTCTCCTCATCCTCAGGGACCTCTCTTCATCCTCAGGGACTTCTGAAATCACATCTCCTCCAGGAGGTCTTTCCTGCTTACTAACTCCTCTCCCCCACCCTATATTCCCCCCAAATGTCACCTCACAACTGCTGCATCACCCATGCACTTGACTACTCACCTCCGAACCCATTTACATCCACAAATTTATCAATTCATTCATTCAATCGTGTTTATTGAGCGCTTACTGTGTGCAGAGCACTGTACTAAGCGCTTGGGAAGTACAAGTTGGCAACATATAGAGACGGTCCCTACCCAACAGCGGGCTCACAGTCTAGAAGAATATGCATTGCACATAGTAAGCACTTGCGGGGGGCTACAAGGTGATCAGGTTGTCCCACTTGGGGCTCACAGTCTTAATCCCCATTTTACAGATGAGGTAACTGAGGCACAGAGAAGTTAAGTGGCTTGCCCAAGGTCACACAGCAGACAAATGGCAGAGCCAGTATTCGAACCCATGACCTCTGACTCCCAAGACCTCGCTCTTTCCACTGAGGCATGCTACTTCCCCTAATCATATTTATTGAACAGTTACTGTGGTGCAGAGCACTGTACTAGGTGCTCGGGCTAGTATGATATAACAGAACTGGTACACACATTCCCACTTAAACTCAATCGTTTCCTTCTACCTCTTGCTTATTTTGAAATCCATCTCTCTTGCTAGAAGACTTTAAGCTCCTTGAGGGCAAGGATCATATCTACTAACTCTATTGCACTCTCTCAAGTGCTTAATACAGTGCCCTGAATAGAGTAATTGCTCAATAAATACTACTATCCCCTCCTTAGAGTGGCAGCACCCATGCGAAACTGGGCCTGTGTCTTATCTTGAATCTCCCCAAGTTCTTGACACACCGTAAGCTCTTACCAAATACCAATATTATTATTGTTATTACCGATTAATTAGGGATCCTTCATCCAACAATTCACATTTATTTGGGTATGGTATGTCCCCGTCATGGAAGGAACCATTCGTTTCACACACATTCAGGGTTGGAGTGGCTCTGTATGGCAGCGCAAGTTTCCTCACGTGGGATTTTGCAAGAAAGCAACCACTGCGTTCCAAGAAAACCTGATATATAGTTTTCTTTTAAATAACACATTCAATTCTAAAGTTAAATTTCTTTGCAAACATGAACTTCTAATAATAATAACTTAATATCTGTTAAGCACTTACAGTGTGCCAAGCGTTGGGTAGATACAAGATAATCAGGTCAAAGTCCTTGTCCCACATGGGACTCACTGTCTACGTAGGAGGGAGAATTGGTATTGAATCCTCGTTTTACAGATGAGGAAACTGAGGCACAGAGAAATTATGTAACTTACCCAAGATTACGGAGCAGGTGAGTGGTAGAGCCAGTATTAGAACCTAGGCTCCCCTGAATCCCATCCTGTGCTCTTTCCACTTGGCCCTGCTGTTGCAATCAGTCTTACACGGTTATCTCATGCAGGGGGTTATCTTGAGTATCCTGGCTTTCAAACAGCACTTTTATTTCTCAAAGCGCTTTCACATTATTTGTTTCAGTCAATTTGCCCCTACTACAAGTTTCATAAACTGCACCTGTTCTGCAGGTATTCAGAAGGAGAGGAGGAGAGGTGTAAAGGTAAACAGCATTGGATGACATTTGATTTGGCCTTGCTACCATTTTTTTTATGGGATCTTTTTTGGTATTTCTGGTTGTGAAAGTCCACTCAGTCATATTTACTGAGCATTTACTGTGTGCAGAGCACGTACTAAGTGCTTGGGAGAGTACAAAATAACAATAAACAGACACATTCCCTGCCCAATCCTTGCCCTGGGCTCTGAATATGTCCTGTTCAGCAGGCAGGAGGTCCCCTGTGGTCCTGAAGTGCGATGGAACATCATCAGGGATAGGCACTCCGGGGAAACCAAGGCCTAGAGATGGTATGTGACTTTCCCCAAGATCACACAGCAGGAAAGTGAGAGAGCTAGAACTAGAACCAAGGTCACATTACTAAGCGCTCAATAAATACGATTGAATGAATGAATTACTCCCCATTCCATGCTCTTTCCACTGGGCCTCGCTGCCCATGTGCTCTCCACTTGGAGAATGTGGGTGAGTTTCATCATGAATTCTACATGGACTCTTGTAATAGTTCTTCTAATATGTCCACTGCCATTGATTATTTAAATTTTCAGCTCCTTAACTACTCAAGTGGTTCTTGAACAGCTTTACAGAGTCCCAGGCCTGTGGTCTTTCCACCAGGCCACGACAGATTTTTATTTACATGCAATTAACAATTTGTGACAGACCTCAAATTCCTACCAGCTGGTACAGATTTCCAAGGACACAAATTAAGGAAATCAACTAGGCTAAATTCACTGAGCTTTTGAAATCGTGGACATCATTAAAGGACTTCTAGGCCTTGGTTTGGACTTAAATTGACGTTTGCATATTCCAGTGCCAAACAGCTCTAATGCCCTAAATGCCAAAGACCTTCTATCCTCTAAAATTTCCAGAAATGAAAACCTTAATGAATTCACTGCCACTTTATTCTGCTGCTCTCTTCTAATGCCTTCCACTTTATCTCAGAGTAAGAAAACTAACCCTCATATGCACACAGTCCTAAGTACTTACACACTAAAGGATAAGATACTTCCCCTTCAATTGTCACAAGAGAACTCATTACTTAATCAAACACCTTTCCAAACAGTCAGAGAAAATAGTTATCCATCCAAACCCCAACTTTGCCTTAATCTTAGTCCAAACACATTTCTTAGTGAGAAGCATCAGCTGTTGTACGTTTTGTCTGTTTTGAGCACCGACAGTAGGCTGGTCTAGCAGATTAGACTGTGAGCCCACTGTTGGGTAGGAACTGTCTCTATATGTTGCCAACTTGTACTTCCCAAGAGCTTAGTACAGTGCTCTGCACACAGTAAGCGCTCAATAAATACGATTGATTGATTGATTTATTGATTAGGAAGCAAGATGCTCATTTTTCACTCCTCTTTAATAACAACAGCAATAATAATAATTATGGTATTGATTAAGCGCTTCCTATGTGCCAAGCACTGTTCTAAGTGCTGGGGTAGATACAAGGTAATCAGGTTGTCCCACGAGGGGCTCACAGTCTTAATCCCCATTTTACAGATAAGGTAACTGAGGCACAGAAAAGTTAAGTGGCTCGCCCAGGGTCACACAGCAGACAAGTGGCAGAGCTGGGATTAGAACCCACGTCCTCTGATTCCCAAACCCGCGTTCCTGCTAATGAAATGGGCAAGTCTTCTGACTACATTTTCCTAAGGGTCTCCCCCTCCCTGGCTAAAGTGTAATCTCCTCGTGGGCAGGGAAAGAGAATTCTACTTCTGTAACACTTTCCAAAGAACTAAGAAGAATGTTTTGCACTCAGCGAATGCTCAATAAATACCATTACTACTGTAAAATGAAAAGACCAGGTGCTGCTGCCTCAGTGAACTTGGAAGAATTAAACACATGGTGGTTTGGATCTCTGAAGAAAATGACTCTGTACACCTGAGTCATTATTTGTCTAAACAGAAGTTTTCCTTGCAGGGGGCTGGAATATGATGGCTAAATAGCAAACTCTTTTGTAATTGCACCAAAATGAAAGAAGCTTACTTTGGAAGTGTGCTAATCAGGAGGAGGCGGAACTAATGTATCTTGTTTCTGAGCTGCTTTAACTAAATCAGAAGGATTTTTTTTCATTAGATTGACATCATATTTCTGTCTGGGAATAAAGAAAAATCACACCTCCAACAGCCCAACAATTTGTTTTATTAAAAATACTTTGAGTGCATTGATTTTGGCAGAACTGCTAACATCTAAATGCAGATTTTTCAGTTATTTAGCCAGCTCCTTTAACCAGTAGATTAATAATGTACTCTGAACATTTTCTCTCTCACCCCTGGAAATCTGTTTTATACACAGGGAAGCAGCGTGGCTCAGTGGAAAGAACACGGGCTTTGGAGTCAGAGATCAGGGGTTCAAATCCCGGCTCCGCCAATTGTCAGCTGTGTGACTTTGGGCAAGTCACTTCACTTCTCCGGGCCTCAGTTACCTCATCTGTAAAATGGAGGTTAAGACTGTGAGCCCCCCGTGGGACAACCTGATCACCTTGTAACCTCCCCAGTGCTTAGAACAGTGCTTTGCACATAGTAAGCGCTTAATAAATGCCATCATTTTTTTTGCACACCCTTGTGCCATGTGGGAGGGTTTAAAGCTACCAGTGGAGATTCAGATCCAGTAAAGTTGAAAATAGCTATAATTCAAATGCGCATTTCTGCCCAAGCACGGAGCAGCACAACAATGCCAACACAAAAGATGGACCAGCAATTACCATTTTCATGTGCAGAACCTAATTTACTTTTACTGCATGGGCGTTCTGGTGAAGAATTTTCTGAGTCAATTTCTGGCAATGAAAGAAACCATTCTTCTAAATACTAGAAGATCCAAATGATTCAATATCACAAAATCAGTCTCTTGGAATGATGAAGGGACACCATGACAGTCTATAAACATTGGGAAGGCTTAAATGATGAAAAGTCTTGTTTAGGAGCAGCGACAGGGAATGTGTCAAGTAGGGCCTCTTTCTCATCTCAGTAGCCGGGCCTGCCTGGTTTTTTAGAGGGTTGAAGACTACAACCATTAAAAGCTTGAAAGACGATTATTGCTGAGAAATCAGCAACTTTCCAAAAGGCAAAACAATGTGGACCCAAATTTTATTTCAGAGATTCATGGAGGGCAGGTTGATGCCCTAAGGTGAATCTCGACCAGATGTAAAAATCAAATTAATTGCAAAATAGTTGGCTATATGGATACAGATAAGAATGCAGCATGAAACAGCATTGCCTTGTTGATAAAGCACAGGCCTAGGAGTCAGCAGGCTCGCTGTGGGCAGGGAATGTGTCTGTTTATTGTTATAGTGTACTCTCCCAAGTGCTTAGCACAGTGTTCTGCACATAGTAAATGCTCAATAATCCGACTGATTGACGGATTCTAATCCCGCCTCCACAGCTTGTCTTCTGTGTGATCTTGAGCACGTCACATCATTTCTCCGTGCCTCAGTTACCTCATCACTAAAATGGGGGTTAAATCCTCCTCTCTCCCACTTAGACTGTGAGCCCCATGTAAGATAGGGACTGTGTCCAACCCGGTAAATTTGTATTTACCCCAGTGCTTAGAACAGTGCTTGACACATAGTAAGCACTTAACAGAGACCATAAAAAAGAAACCAACCAACCACCACCAACAAAAACAATGCAATGTAATTCCTTTGGGTGACTATACAGGCTTCCTGATCCCACAGAGATTGTGGGATTGATAGTGGAACAGGAGGCCAAGCCAGAGCAGTGGGAACCTGTTGCCATTCTCTGCCCCGGGAAATGTGTCAGGAAGAAACTACTATATTTTCTGACTCTCTTTGGAGATAGAAAAAAGACAGATATCAGGGATATGGCATCCCGACATCAGAATATAGACACCTGTATATATGTTTGTACATATTTATTACTCTATTTATTTATTTTACTTGTACATATCTATTCTATTTATTTTATTTTGTTAATATCTTTGGTTTTGTTCTCTGTTTCCCCCTTCTAGACTGTGAGCCCACTGTCGGGTAGGGACTGTCTCTATGTGTTGCCAACTTGTACTTCCCAAGTGCTTAGTACAGTGCTCTGCACACAGTAAGCACTCAATAAATACAATTGATTGATTGATCAGAAAATTATACTGCTAATAGTTCGTTTCCTGATTTATATTACCAGTTTGATAGCAGCAACTAAAGAATGCAACAGGTTGTTTTACAGACTTAACAGCAGGATCAAAATAGCAATATTATGAATATGTTTTGCCTGCCTCTGGTCACGTTTGTCCTTCTACCTTTTGCTGTCCATTCAATCACTCAATCATATTTATTAAGCACTTATAGTGTGTCAAACACTGTACTGAGTGCTTAGGAGGGTACAGTATAACAAAGTTGGTAGTCACGTTCCCTGCCCACAACAAATTTACAGACTAGAGAACTGTCAATGTCTCAATCTCTATTTCTTCGTTGGTTGCTCTGCTCCTGTGTCTTTTGGTGCTTGTGTCTCTAGGCCTTGTCTCTCTTTATCTGGGTAACTGCGTGTGCACGTGTGTGTTTGTGTAGGAGGAAGCATTATTGCATATTCCTGGGAGGATTATTCATTTGTGTCTCTAGACTATAAATTCCTTGTGGGCAGGGCTCATGTCTTCCGTCTTCCAACTGTACTGTATTATACTCTCTTATCTGGTAAATTCAGTGTTCTAAACATAGTCTCAGTAAATACCACTGATTGACTGTCTCCATGGAATTTGTGTTCATCATCTTTTATGTCCAAAAGTGTTCTGATGGGTTTCCTGTGAACTTAAATCTTCTCCTCCAGTTTTTAAGCCCTTTATGAGAGAGGGATTGCTTCTGATCTGATTAACTTGTATTTTTACCCCAGATTATAGTACTGTGTTTAGCACACTCTAAGCATTTAACAAATACCATATGTGATTAACTATGCAGGCCTAGTATGGTAGTCAATATCCCTAGCTGCATATGGCAAAACCAGATTGACTCCTTACAAGTCAGAATTTGCAGGATAATAGAGGAACTGTAGAGCAGATATGAGGTATTGTAAAACTAAAAATGGAGATTGCAAAAGAGAAAGAGTAAAGTCACACATCATCATTAAGCTAAAGAGAGAGGTTAGTAAGATTTATGAGTAACAGGCAACAGACAGGAATTTTTAGTCTAAAGAACACAAAGAAATAACAATCTCATTTGGGGTACTAGATTTATAATGAATCAAATACACATAAAGCTTGCTTACATATTTACCAGATCCATTAAACTGCAGAGTATCAGTTGCTAGTCTCAATTTAACTGCTAGTCTAACAGAGATGTGCTAAGGAAAGAGGATGATTTACCAATGCTATTCCTTATAAAATCTGAGAAACAGCCAGCTTTTAGCAAACCCTTCACCACTTCTCACTCCAGATGAGCATTTCTGGTAAGACTGCATAGCTTCTTTGTACAAAGAAATCATATGAACAGAGAGAGGCTCAACTAACCATACCGTTCACTGTTCTTTCGAGATTATCAGAACAAAACCTGCTCTGTTCTCCAAATGATATACCCCACGTACCTGCTGTGCTTTTCACATGAGGAGTGCTAAGGATTTATTTTTTAAAAAGCAGGGGATGATTCATTTCAGAAAAGAAATGGGCTGGACAGACAGGGTTGATAAAGGGACTTTTTTTTTTTTTTTTTTTTTTTACGACGAGCCGGGGATTTTGAGCACTGAGAGAAGCAAAAAAAATATTTTTCTTTCGCAAACAAAAACCAAAGGGGCAGAGACCACTCCCTCTCCCCTTCCAGCCACCTGACTTCCTTCTCCAGATGAGAACCTTTGGGAACAACAAGAGCTGGGTGTCCAGGAAATTAGAAGACTGGTGAGGAAGATAATTAGAGCCTGGTATTGACAAAAAACACACCAATCTTTAAATCAAAGAATCAAGTGATCATTTTATTTATTCATTAGAATGTCAAGATTGCATCTCTTCAAAAAGCTCAATGAAATAATTCAGTGAAGCGTATAACTCAATTATCAACACTAGTAACTGCATGTAAAAATGAGAACGAGTGGCCAAATACAGTGTTGCCTATTGTCATCAATCAATGGTATTTATTGAGTTCTTGCTATGTGCAAAGCACTGTAGTAAATGCTTCGGAGAGTACAATACATCAGAGTTGGTAGACACAATGAGCTTACAGTTCAGAGGGGGAGAAAGACATTAATATAAATAAATTATAGATATGGACGTAAGTGCGGTGGGGCTGAGATCGGTTGAATATCAAATACCCAAAGAGTACAGATCCAAGTACATAGATGTTGCAGAAGGGAGAGGGAGCCAGGGAAAACAAGGCTTAATCAGGGAAGAACTCTTGGAGGAGGTGTGGCCTTAATAAGGCTTGGAAGGCGGGATGAGTAGTGGCCCGGTGTATATGGATGGGGAGGGCATTCCAGGCCAGAGGGAGGATGTGGGAAAGTGGTTGCTGGTAAGATAGATAAGTGAGATGAGGGCACGGTGCTGGCCCTATTATCACTCTATTTGGATAAAATTATTTTAAAAGATGGGCTATGGATAAATTTGGTAACCAAGGATAACACAACATCCTCAAGAGCAAATAATAGCCTGTTTGAAGACCTCCAGATCCTACACAAAGAAAACTAAGACTAGTTGTCTGGTCTCCTATACCAAAACCATGAAAGAAAACTCACTGAAATCACTGTCAGACAAATCACAGAACCCCCAGTTTTGAAGGCTAGATCGATCAATAGAATTTATTGAGTGCTTACTGAATGGCAAGCACTGCACTAAGCACCTGGGAAAGTACAATACGACAGAGTTGGTAAATGTGATCCCTGCCCACAAGGAGTTCACAGTCTACATATAAGGAGAGACAAACGTTAAAATAGTTTAGGGACAGGAGAGTAAGGAGGGATGAAGTAAAGGAGCCAGTAGTAGTGGTGGCCAGAACAGTACAGTTCCTTTCCTTCCCCCATGAGTGGAAGGAGGCTTTCAATTCAAAGCAGTTGCTTCCCTTCTGCCTCCACTCATTTACAAGTAAACCTACTTTGATCTGTTTTAGACCCCAAGGTCATTTCCAGGTATCCAAGATAATACCTACCACCTTTTAACAATTCTGTTAAATTTTCAAACATGGACTTTGCAACAATGGTACCCATCTGATATCTACCCAAATGCAAAGAGAAAGATAAAACAGCAACTGGTTGTGTTTCTCTCTCTCTCTCTTCTTCTCTCCCTCTCTCCCTTCCCCTCCCCTTATTTCATAATTACACTTCCATAATGAAATAAACTACATCCCTTTTAATTTAATACATGTTCTCTGTGCTTCTACTGTTCAAAAATTTCTTCTTTAATTGGCTCTTCTGTACAGAAAATTTGTAGGACTCTGAATTATACCATTGGTGGATAAAATCTTTCCTTCTCTCAATTTGAACAACCTCAGGCTAGAAGGTGCTGGTAAAATGAAGGTACATAGAGTAGCCTTGCCCTTTCTTTGTTAAACTGTCATTAGGGTTTCAGTTCTTTCCCTTTAATTATCACACACTACTGTTAGCTATGCAAGATGTACACTGTCGCTTTGACAGGACTAAAAATTCTGAACAAGAAAAGACACATGGAATAAGAGAAGCACCTAGGTCCTTCTGCCCTAAGTTATACTTAAGAGTCATTGAACCACTTCAGTCCCTCCCACCTAACATTTTGCAATAGTAGTTAAAGGAGGAGCTGGTGGCTGAAAGCTTCAATTTTCATCCGTGACCTAACCTCAGATCTGTCAGTGGTGCACAGAATGTTGGAAAACCAAGGCATTTCTTTGGGTCTCATAAATCTTTAACAACTCTCAATTCAGACTGAGGCCTTAGGAATAATTGAGTGACCAATGTCTATTTTATAGCGTCGTCATCTCCGACCCATAGCGATGCCATGGACACATCTCTTCCAAAACACCTCATCTCCATCTGCAATTGTTCTGGTAGTGTCTCCATAGAGTTTTCTTGGTAAAAATAGTTAAGTGGTTTATCATTGCCTCCATCTGAGCAGTAAGCTTTAGTCTCCACCCTCAATTCTCTCATTCATTCATTCAATCGTATTTATTGAGCACTTACTGTGTGCAGAGCACTGTACTAAGCACTTGGGAAGTACAAATTGGCAACATATAGAGACGGCCCCTACCCAACAACGGACTTGCAGTCTAGAAGGGGGAGACAGACAACAAAACAAAACATGTGGACAGGTGTCAAGTTGTCAGAGCAAATAGAATTAAAGCTAAATGCACATCATTAACAAAATAAATGGAATAGTAAATCTCCCATGCCGCTGCTGCCCAGCACAGGTGAGTTTTGACTTGTAGTAGACTGCCTTCCACTAGCTAGCCACTGTCCAACCTAGGAATGGAAATGCCTCTGCTTAACTCTCCCTCCCACAGCCGAGACTGGTAAAGAACGGGAAACTCTCCAGGTGCGACCCTGAGAGGGGATGTGGACAAATAGTAGTAGCATAATTCTCTTTATTATCGTTATTTTGGGTAGTTTACATGGGAAAGATACACTTTAGGACTGGTTTAGCAGGGCCTCTCTTTGTTTAGGGATAAGGGAACAGCTGTATAAAATCATATGGCATTTCAAACCTAACTACCTGTATATACAGTTTGAATTTTTGATTATCTCCCTTGACTCTTGAGGTGTCTTGATGCATTAAAAATTGCCTTCAAACTTTAATTCATGTTAATTTTTTCCTTACCTTAAATGACACAATTAGTGCCTGAGGAAAGGATATAAGTGGGTATTGTTCCTTAATGACACCCATATTTACAACATGCAGGCCTGAATGGGAACTTTTTAAATAGAGTATATGAAGACTAATCAGTTGGATCATCCTGCATAGAACTGTAGGTGGACAGATCTCAGTCAGTGGTATTTATTGAGCACTTCCCGTGTGCAGAGCACTGAACTGAGCGTATGGGAGAGTACAATTAAACAGAATTGGTAGACATGTTCCCTGCCCACAACTAGCTGGCCTTTATATTTACAGTCATGTCTGTCTCCCCCTCTAGATAGTAAGCTCATCGTGGGCAAGGAATGTGTCTACCAACTCTGTTCTACTCCTCCAGGAGGCCTTCCCAGACTGAGCCCCTTCCTTCCTCTCCCCCTCGTCCCCCTCTCCATCCCCCCCATCCTACCTCCTTCCCTTCCCCACAGCACCTGTATATATGTATATATGTTTGTACATATTTATTACTCTATTTATTTATTTATTTATTTATTTATTTTACTTGTGCATATCTATTCTATTTATTTTATTTTGTTAGTATGTTTGGTTTTGTTCTCTGTCTCCCCCTTTTAGACTGTGAGCCCAATGTTGGGTAGGGACTGTCTCTGTATGTTGCCAATTTGTACTTCCCAAGCGCTTAGTACAGTGCTCTGCACATAGTAAGCGCTCAATAAATATGATTGATTGATTGATTGATTCTACTGTACTCTCCCAAGCATTTAGTACAGTGCTCCCTTGGGGGAACACAGGAACTTACAATCTGATGATCTGTAACTATTATTATTCTTTCTGCTACAATGGGTTGGGATGTTAGCTATAAGGAGCAAAACCCAATTCTAGACTATCATTTTGTATATATATGCCTTTAACGTTTCTTAAAATAAAAGCTAAGAGAGAAAAATGTGTCACTGGTAGTGCTACATACCTTCATGAATAATAAATCCAGTATGTTATGCTTAAAAGTTTTCCTTATGGGCAAATGACTCTCTTAATCACTCTATGTTCATTTGTTGTTTGCTCCTTGGCTCTTCCTGACCTGACTCACTAAGGAACTTTCTTCCAAGTAAAGCCCATTAGAAGTGGAAACTCCCAAAGAGTAGGCAACCCATCGTTTCTTTGGGTTGTATTTTTCCAAGTGCTTAGTACAGTGCATTGTACCTACTGGATACTCAATAGCTACTACTTTTACACATATACATTCACACATGAACATACATTTGCACTCAAACAACTTCCAACGAAATAAAAGATACCTAAAAGTCTTCTGGAATCTCTCCTTGTTTTCTGGAAGTGCCTCATCTTAATCTGTTGTTTTCTATTTTGATTTTTTCAGACTACCTAACAACAATGTTCCCCCGAAGATGAGGCTTTCTTTAATGTAAATTCAGCTCCATGCCTGCTCCATATATATTAATCAATGCCTGTTCAATTCCTGCCATGTTCCCTAGTGATGCATTCCAGATTAGTATTTCATCAGTATACACTTTTGTGGCTTTTGCTTTCTAAACAAAAGTACAACAAATATTGGAAGATGTAGAACAAAGACCAAATAGCCACCTGGTAACACCTTCTAAATTTTGTATTCAGTGTGTCAGTTTACTAGATTCTTCTAACAGAATTTGTTTGAACCCCAGATTCACAGAATGGGAAAGTATTTGGCTGCTACCATTCACCAGCCCGCTAGACTGTAAGATCCTTTAGGGCAAGCATCATTCATTCATTCAATCATATTTATTGAGCTCTTACTGTGTGCAGAGCACTGTACTAAGCGCTTGGGAAGTACAAGTTGCCCATCAGTTCTACTGTATGCTCCCAAGTGCTTAGTATAGGGCTCTGCACATGGTAAATAATAAATAAGATTGCTCGACTGACCAAAAATATAATCTCTTGCAGATATGGGAAATGCATTATTGAGATTATATATATATATATATATATATAATGCTCCCAGCTACTCTATTTTCCCTTGAATTTATAACACATTCACTTCCCTTTCTGTTTTTTTTTCCTTCAAATTTAGTGGTGCATTCCTTAAAGATTTGTCTTTCTTTAGGTAAATTTTATAGCTCATGCATAATTTCCCCTTGTCTTCAAGTACTTTTGATACCTAATGGCAACATTTACCTGGGAAGTCATGCTCTCTTTTAATTAACAAAAAAAGTTCGTAATTCCCAAATCACCACACTTCTCCCCTTACAAATAAATTATAAAATTTCTTATTTATGAATTGTACTGGTATATCATAAAAGGGCATGGTTGGAATAGTTTTCAGTAACTGATCTGAATGTTACTTCTGAACACCAGGGTAGGCATTTCCATTTTTACCCTCTTTTAAATCAGTTGTGAAATAGTACTTATGTAGATGCCCAGACTGAAAAGAAACTTTTTAGAATTAGATTTATACTCCAATATAGACAGATAATAAACATGGCATTTGTAAATAACTTACTATATGCTAAACACTGAGCTAAGGGCTAGGGTAGGTATAAGATGAGGTCAGACACAATCCCTGTCCCACAGGGGGCTCAGAGATTAAGGCGGAGGGAGAACAAGTATTTAACCTCATTTTAGAGATAAGGGAATTAAGGCAGAGAGGTTAAGCAGCTTACCTGAGGTCAAAGAGCAGGTAAGTGACAGCCACACATTTTTATACTCTCTATCATCATGCCTCATTTTACAAATCTACAGGGTTTTTCCCTCCAGCCCAACTGTGCAGGTATTGTTTTAAATCAATTCTTCAATGTTCCTTTTTGGCTCCTGTGTTCTTCTTGATTCAACAAAATAATGTGAAATGATTATATCAACTGTGGCAATAAAAGGTTTTCCCAAATGCAGAATGATTCCTACCATATTTTGTAATTAAATATAATTCCTACTTCCACTCTCTTTTCATGTTTTTTTTTTAAATTTGACTACCCTTGACCAGTTCTGGTTATTTTCTCCTCCATAACTGTATCTTTTTTTTCCCCATCAGTTGCATACACAATAAATTAAAATCTGCTAGTCAACATTTTACCGGCTTCATCAACTTCAAGACACCCACTTCCAATAATTCTGTTTATATGGCCACATTCTTACACTATTTGAAATCTAATGAGGAAATTTAATAGAATGCCAAAATAGACTCCAAAAGTTTCACCTTGTACATGATAGTTTATATGAAATTTGAACTTTTCCTCCATCTAATGGTCCTTCAATAAAAAATAGTTCTGAAATCTGTGGATGACCGTTTTGGGGCTTTGATCGATTACAGCTAATAATAATAAACAATGACATGATATCTTCCCTTGATCTGTTTAAAATATTCAGTTCTTTAAAGGTCTTCTTTTAGACAGTCCATTTACTCTGAGGGACAAATTAAATTCCATTATATAATATTTCACATCATAAGCCACACTTCTGGTTAAACTTAACTTTTAGATGCTTTAAGCTGACCCATGTTTAAAGAGGAATCTTTTCTCATTTGCCATCTTCTATTTTGTTTATTCACTACTGGTTCCATATTGTGCAACTTTACTGACAACTAATCAGGTAGCTCAATCAAGTGTTATTCAACCACAAACAGTTTTTCTAGGCATATGATTTGACCCACACAAGACAGCGGGCTTCTCCGGTGCTTTTCATCCTCTTCTAAAGGTAGAAAATTTACCCTACCAGGGATTAAAGTTACTTGCTTTGGGGAAAGAGATCTGTCTGGATGACTAATATCCCTGAATTTACCAACCAATGCTTATACATGATTTTGCCTGAACAGAGGCAGCTTGAATTTTAATTTATTTATTTATATTAATGTCTGTCTTCCCCTGTAGACTGTAGGCTCATTGTTGGCAGGAAATGTCTGTACTGAACTCTCCTAAACTCTAAGTATGGTGTTCTGCACAAAGTGCTCAATAAATACGACTGACTGGATTCCAAGACACTCTGATGCAAAAGCCTGTCTTTATATTTTACATTACATACATTGAACAATATTTAAAATGATGGTCTCATCACGATTCAAGAGGAAACAAGAAAAAGGAAACTTCTAATAAAAGGGGAATTAATCGAGTGAGTGACTGACTGATTTCTTCTTTACCTCCATTTCTATTCACACCCCAAAGAAAAAAAAAGTCAGCAAAGCATGACAAACCCATGCAGTTACCAGAGTAAAATTTGACTTCTGACTAAACATTTCTAGCGATGAAATGATGGAAATAGTCAATAAATTTACTCAGGGCAAATTTGATTTGTCACATTTATCTTTTGATTACCATCCTTCAGCATAGAGACCATTACAGTCAATTACATTGTTATCTGACTCAAACATGTGGACGGTGCAGTCAGTGACTTTAATTACTTTCTCATCAAACCACATTGGACAGTTTCAGAAATTTCGTCTTTGCCTCCTAGGACATCTTAAAGGACAAATGATTTTTTTTTGTATCGCTTTTATCAATGATGGCAGGAAATCATTCAGTTTAGTCAACTTCTTCAGAAATTGTATCCGCACGCCTGGAATGGCAATGCAAGGATATTCCCAGTGATTGGAGGGTTCTGACAGAATAATCCTTGGGTGTCCTAAACCCCTGGAGAGCTTTCTGAACCAAGATGCAATGAACTCTTATCTTCAATCAGGTATTCTGAAGTGACCATGCTCAATAGGGTCTCAACTTTAATTATTCCACAATCTTCCACTCTATGAGTGAAAAAGCTTCAAAAGGCCTTCAAATGCTTTGGATTAAAGAAACCAGTGGTGGGAGGTGATGGTATAGTGCTTTTCGTGTTCAAAACATCGCTTGACTCTACTTTTCCTCTTCGCTTATCCTGAGTCAATAGTTCCTGTGTTGATACGTTAGTGCACCGCAACTCTTCCCTGTCCCCTGCCACAACATTTATGTGCTAGGCTTTGTTCTGAAACTGTCAGTCACAGGCCAGGATCTCACCGAGCAAAATGCAGAGTGGGGCTGAGTTAAAATCTCAGGAGAGCAGTCAATTTGGGTAATTCAGTCCCAAATTCACTTTTAGACTAGATATTTTGTATTTAGCTGGGTTGTCGCCACTCCCTATAGTCATCAAATAATTGCCCAAACCTCACCCACATACTGGCTCATCCTTAGGAAGCAGCTTGGAGCTCCCAGTATTTATCGTATTGTGTTGTAGTGCACTGAGAGCTCTGCACACAGTAAGCGCTCAATAAATACTACTGAATTAATGGCCTATTTAGCTGGGTTGTCGCCACTCCCTATAGTCATCAAATAATTGCCCAAACCTCACCCACATACTGGCTCATCCTTAGGAAGCAGCTTGGAGCTCCCAGTATTTATCATATTGTGTTGTAGTGCATTGAGAGCTATGCACACAGTAAGCGCTCAATAAATACTACTGAATTAATGGCCTAGTGGATAGACACGGGCTTGGGAGTCAGAAAGACCTGGGTTCTAATCCCGGCTCTGGCACTTGTCTGCTGTGTGACTATGGGCACATCACTTGACTTCTCTGGGCTTCAGTTACCTCATCTGTAAAATGGGGATTAAGACTGTGAGCCCTACAGAGGACATGGACTTTGTCCAACGTGATTAGTTTGTATCTACCCCAGCACTTAGAACAGTGCTTGACACATAGTAGGCACTTACTAAGTACCATCATTCCAGTGCCATTGGACAGTGGGGTTGACTGATGTCCCTACACTGAGAAGGCCTGGAAGCACCAATTTCTTCAATAATATTTATTAACAATAATAATAATAATTATGGTACTTGTTAAATGCTTACTATTTACCAGGCACTATACTAAGCGCTGAGGCAGATACAAATTGGGTTGGACACAGTCCCTGTCCCACGTGGGGCTCACGGTCTCGATCTCCATTTTACATATGAGGGAACTGGGGCCCAGAGGAGTGAAGTGGCTTGCCCAAGGACACAGAGCAGACAAGTGGAGGAGCAGGGATTAGAACTCATGACCTTTTGACTCCCATGTCCCTGTTCCATCCACTATGCCACGCTGCTTCTCATGATAATAAATCATGCTGATTTATTGAACACTTACTGTGTGCAGAGCACTGTATCACGTGCTTGAAAGAGAACACCGTAACAGAGTTGGTAGACATATTACCTGTCCACAACAAGCTTACAGTCTAGAGAATGCCTCCTTGCAAATGGAACTCTTCCCTAACCTCTCCCCAGACCTGCTGCTCTCTTGCTGCACTCTGAAAGGATTTATTTGCTTATGTCCAAAAATGCCCTTCTCCCAGGGCGGTGAAGTAACACTGAACTCTACGATAGCAAGAAGCCAGACACGTCAGGCTGGGAATGCCAGGATGAAGGACTGCAGAGGCTGTTTCCGCCAGCTATTTATTGAAAATGATGTTGGAGAAATTGACGGATGAGATGTCCATAAGAGATTACCAGAAGGCAAAATCGGGAATGTTAGCAGGAACATTTTGCCACGAGAGAGCATATGGGAAGGGTTTTAGTAGCTGAATGGATGAAAGCTTCAAGTGGGGTGGAGGAAAAGTTGGGGTACATCCCTAGTGCTGAGGTTGAATGCATGGAAGGAAAGCATCACAGTTTCTCCAATCATTATTATCCCATTTTAACTGAGAGATGCAGAGCATTGGATGGATATACCTTCAGACTGGCTCAGTGCAGCAGTGATTATGCTCCCCCTGTAGACTGTAAGCTCACTGTGGGCAGGGGAAGTGTCTGTTTATGGTTATATTGTGCTCTCCCAAGCTCTTAGTACGGTGCTGTGCACACAGTAAGTGCTCAATAAATACAATTGACTGACTGACACAGTATATTTTCTCCCTCCTCTCATCTAGTCTACCCATTCATTTCTCAAATGCAATCTAGTACTGATTTTAGAAAGTTTATATAGTCTGAAACCTTTATCATTGAAAGCCAAGAAAGCTTATTTCACCCTCCCTTTGTTTCCTCCAGATAATTAAAATCTTCTCTGGTGCATCTGCTAATTGTCTCCATTTTTGACTGGTGGGAGGCTGGAATAAAGGACGTTCTCACCTTCTTTGTTGGCGGCCTTTTCAAGAACGTCACTTTTACCTACTAGCTGACAGACGCAGCCTCTGTTGCACTACATGGGAGGATGCAATGCCATTCTTTTTGATCAGGTTTTGGCCTGAGGTACCTAGCTTCTTGCTGCTATTTGTTATCATTGGCTTCTGTGTTACTTCAGTGCCCTGGGGGTGTGACACTTTTTGACAAAACCAAATAAGAAATCAATTCATTTTGTAGATGGAAAGCTGTATGTCCAGGGAGAGAATGGGGAATGTTTAATGATTAGTGGGGTCAATGTGCCCCTTAACAAGGATCGACTAGCTTGGGTGGAGAGTTTCTGCCTGTTTATTACTCTTCGCTGGCATGAGTGTTTAGAAAACCAAAGTGGTCTCCTCCCAGGGCAGGAGGTTGAAGCTCTAAAATCACAAGCTACACTCGGGCTTGTCTCTCCACATTCACTGACTCGAGGCCCTGAACTTGCTGAACATGTTTTTCTGGGAGAACTCCAATCCATCTTCATTTCAAATGCTGCATATGGTGTGAAAAGGAAGTTGCAAATGTTGGAAAGAAGTGACCTACTTGGGAGAAATGGTTAAAAAAAACACCCCAGTCTGAAACTTTAAAGTTAAAAAAAAAGCCCTCCTGTAATCCCACCTTTTCCAGGAGGAGTTACCCAATTAATGTGCTTCTCCTCCCCACCGTGGCACTTACGCCCTCACAGCCACTAGTAACACTTCTGTACAATATCAATTTACTGGCTCTACTACTTGGGCACTTAATTCAACCATATAACTATCTTTGTCCTTCTATCTCT
Source organism: Tachyglossus aculeatus (assembly GCF_015852505.1). Classification (NCBI taxonomy): domain Eukaryota; kingdom Metazoa; phylum Chordata; class Mammalia; order Monotremata; family Tachyglossidae; genus Tachyglossus; species Tachyglossus aculeatus. Next base: position 16,468,881 of record NC_052090.1, on the reverse strand, counting down.
AAACTAATTTGTGCCTGGTTCCCCCATTACAGTAGAATACCCTTGAGGGCAGGCCTTGTATCTTTTATTTCTGTTGAACTGTCTTAAGCCTTTAGTAGAGAATTTGCTTACTGAAGGTGCTCAATAAGTGTTACTGATTGAAGTTGAAATGAATGGAGCCATACCTAATTAATAATAATGATGACGATAATAGCAACAAGAACAACAATAGCATTTGGTAAGCCCTTACTATGTGCCAAGCACTGTATTAAGCCCTTAGGGTAGAGGCAAGATAATCAGGGCAGTCACAGACCCAGGCCCAGGTGAGGCCCATAGTCTAGGAAGGAGGTTGAATACCTCCCTCCCCTCCCCCTAAAAAGCACGGAGATGTGCTCAAGCCTGAAATTTTGCAGTCCATCAAGAAAGCAATGAAAAAAATCTATGGTTAATGAGGATGGAGACAGTACTGAAAGAAAAGCCCTTTAAGTTTTACTTTCGGCTTCAGCCCCACAGTCTTTATTTTCCTGGAATCATCTCATTTTCCCACCCTCTGCCTTTCTTGGCTGCTGGTCTTGCTTCTGTGAGTCATACATCCCACAGAAATCTTTTTTTAGAGGCGTAAGGTCCCAAATTTTATTATATTCCACATTTACATTGTGCCTGACACCTGAGTGTCTCATGCTGTACGTTATTTTTATGAACTGGGTGCTCCTCCAGATGGTTCTGGGAAATGAAGGAGGATGTCCTGGTTTCAGAGAGGGTGCAACAGCTTCCTCAAGCAGAAAGAGTGATGAGACACCTCCCCACCCCACCTCCAAAACCGAAAAAGACTCAGGGCCCTCTGGTTCCCCACCAGTTGATCTACTTGGTTCAGATGTTCCCAAACTCTTCCCATTGAGAGCACGATCTTGCAGTTGGTGGTACCTTCTCTGGATAAAAGTAGAAGATACTGTTTCAGGGGACCTCAAGGGGTGTTATGCTTTGCTCCTTCCTGCCAAACTCCTATCTTATAGGGAAGGAGTGGGGAGCTTGGGGGTCAGAGCCTATGAAGCAAAGAGTTCAGGGCTGCAACCCAACATCTGTAAATGCATGAAGGGAAAATGGATGGTGTGGCATTACCTAACTTTTAGTAGAAGTAATAGTTAAGGTGTATAATGAGTGCCCACTGTGGTACAACGTACTGTACACCAGAAATAGGAAACATGTTTCCTTTCCACAAGGAACTTATACTCTAATGGGCAGACACAGAAATATTTAGACATGGGGTAATCAGAATAAACTGACTACAGTCAAGTATATATAAGTGCTGGACAAAACACCATTTCCATCTCTACGTGGCACTATCCCTGCAGACATGCGCACGTTCAAATCAACAGTAGAAATTTCTGGTGAAAACACCCATTCAAAAAATAGTTTCACCCCTTTTGGCCTTGGTGACTGTTAGCTGAGTAGTCCCAAGCCAGGAGATATAGGATCTGGGTCCTCAGCTGAAGACATAGAAAAATGTGCAGAAACGAAATATGACACTTTGTTTCTGATTGCTTTACATTTGCTCATTAAAATGTTTGAACCTCAAACAGGAGAGTAGCTTTCATCTCCAGATTTCAAGGTCAGTGGTGATGCCATCAATTATTTGGCAATATCATAAACCAAGAAACTAGAGAAGGAAAAATGGGAGAATAAAAAGTGTGTTTCTTCCCCGAGCACTACACCCTGACTTGGATGCACAGTAAATGTGTGAAATTCCCATTTGTTTCAATAGGAGGGAGCTGGATATTTGTCCAGCTACGAATGATGCCACTTGGCAATTTTAGGGGCTTTTTGCTTTCACTTGCAAATCACTGGGAGTGTGGGGAAATCTATGAAAACTGGATGAAGGGCAGCAGCTTAGGAAACATGACAGCAGGGTGTCTCAGTGGAAAGAGCATGGGCTTGGGAGCCAGAGGTCATGGGTTCTAATCCCAGCTCCGCCACTTGTCAGCTGTGTGACTTTGGGCAAGTCACTTAACTTCTCTGAGCCTCAGCCTCCTCATCTGTAAAATGGGGATTAAGACTGTGAGCCCCACGTGGGTCAACCTGATCACCGTGTAAGCCCCCAGCACTTAGAACAGTGCTTCGCACATAGTAAGTGCTTAACAAATGCCATCACTATTATGAAATAATTTTTATTAGAAGTTCATTCTAATGGGAGTTTTTTTTAGCCCTTTCTGCTTGAGTCACTAGAGGTGGGAACTGGATGAGCAGAGTGTGATTTCTCCTTTTGGGGAGATCCCAGTTCTCAATCACTCACTCAACACGAAACTTATTGAGTGCTTACTGTTTTCAGAACACTGTACTAAGCACTTTAGAGTGTATAACACAGCAGGGTTGGTAAATACATTTCCTCCCCATGAAGAATTTACAGACTTGAGGGGGAGATGGATATCAAAATAAATGAATTATGGATATGTACATAAGTGCTGTGAGGCTGAGGGAGGGGTGAATATCAAGTACTTAAAGAGTACCGATCCAAGTGCATAGGCAATGCAAAAGGGAGAGGAAGTAGGGGAAAAAACAGCTTAATTGGGGAAGGCCTCTTGAACGAGATCTGATTTTAATATGACTTTCAAGGTGGGGAGAGTGATGTCCATCAGATACGGAAGGGAAAGGAGCTCCAGGCACTGAGATACACGAGATTGAGGTACACTGAGTAGGTTGGCGTTAGAGGGCTGAAGTCTGTGGGCTGGGCTATAGTAGGAAATTGGGGCGGAAAGGTAGACGGGAGATAGCTGAGTGCTTTAAAGCCAATGATAAGGAGTTTCTGTTTGATGTGGAGGTGGACTGAGGAACTGGAGGTTCCTGAGGAGTGGGAAATGTGGACTGAATGTCTTTCTAAGAAAGGTGATCTGAGCAGCAACTACCTTAACTCCTCCTTCACCTCCTTGAGAGGCTACTTATTCTGCAATTAATCACACCTGAGTGTAGCCACCTGAGATTTTAAATCGAAAGAGTTAATTTATACCCTTTTTAACCATCAAATCAATGCCCCTTTGACATTTTTCATGCCAATGGCCATAAAAATATAATAATAATAAATGTAATAAAAATCACAATCTTCAGTGTAAACTGTGCTGATTAAGAAGCAGAACTGAAGTCAGATGGGAGCAGATTGCAGAGGCATGGGGGGCTAGTGATGGACTAGTGACTGTTGAGTCTTCCAACTGAAAGAAACTTAGTGGATCTTTCTGAAAGTTAAGAGGAAACTAATAATAAAAGTCAGCTACACTTTTGACTGATGGCAGTTGAAGTCATAACTGCAACCACACTTTTCTGCTAGCAAATCTAAATATGAGAAACAGTTTTGCTGCCTATAGCATTCAGATTTTCTTGCATTTCCTTTCAATCAATCAATCAATCAATTGTATTTATTGAGCACTTACTATGTGCAGAGCACTGTACTAAGCACTTGGGAAGTACAAATTGGCATCACATAGAGACAGTCCCTACCCAACAGTGGGCTTACAGTCACAGTCCCCTCTGTCAGTTGCCTACCTGCTCAGCCTGGCCTTATTCTTTTTTTTTTTTTAATGACATTTGTTAAGGGCTTCCCTTCTCAGGTTCACGCCTGGAGAGTTTCCAGTACTCTACCAGTTTCAACTATGGGAAGGCGAGTCAAGCACATGCATACCCATTCTATTCCTATCTCAGGCAGTGGCTAGCGAATTGAAGGTAATCTGCTACAAGTCAAAGCTCACCTGTGCTGGGCAGCAGCAACATGTCAAGGGCGGAGACTAAAATTTACTGCGCGAAAGGTGACAATGGTAAACCACTTCTGTATTTTTACCAAGAAAACTCCATGGATACACTACCAGAACAACTGCAGATGGAGGTGAGGTGTTTTGGGAGAGATGCATCCATGGCGTCGCTATGGGTTGGAGATGACGCAACAGAATAAGATAAATAAAGGCTTACTATGTGCCAGGCACTGTACTAAGCACCGGGTTAGATATAAGATAATCAGGTTGGACACAGTCCCCTCTCCACACGGGGCTTAAAGTCTAAGTATGTCTTTTCAACCCCATCTCATAAGAAATACCCAACTTCACTTTGAAACTGCAGAAGGGCCTTCCTCAACTCCTGAAAGGGTTAAGACACAGATTGATGCTGACATCTCATTTCAGCCAAAAGCTCTTTCGCTTCAAGAAGCCATGAAGCCCTGTGAAGATATGTCTATGTCACATACTCTGTTAGAGCAGCAGGCTCCAGGACAAATACAACAGTCATGTTCATCCCCTTTTGGGAGAAGGACAGCGATTGCACAAAGATGTCAAACCACATAAAACTGCAAAACTCCAGGCCATCAAAGAAAAAGGCTTCAGTCGCTGCTCTGCTAAACAGGAATGACGTGTGAAAGTGTGCCCGGGCCTACCCAGAGAGGAGAATAGTTTGATGCACAGACAAATGCCCTGGCAGAGTTTTTATGACCTTTCTGCACCTCGAGATCCATTTTCTACTCTCTCCTACAGCGACAGCCAGAAATCGATCACCTTAGGTATTAAGAGCTTTGGCCAAAGGCCGACCACTGAAAAATGGAGCAGGTTCTGGCTGAGCGGATTGGGGGAAGTGAACCATTAGGCCAGTGACGCACTGATCATATAAATTAAAGTTATAAGGATTGGATTAAAAAGTTGAATATGTACCCAGTAATTGACCCATGAGAATACTTTGCCTTCTATAGATTAAAAACCAGACACTCGGGTCTAGGAGAGAGTAAGTCCTCTTTCCAACCTTCTCCATTCTCACTTTTCACTCAGGCCCCATTACCCAACCCTGCCATTCAGCCACAATCGCCTGCCCCCTTTCCACCAAGTCTGGCTGACCTCTATGTTCAGTGCACTGCAGACAGTACAACAGAATTTACAGATGAAAACTGAGGCAGAGAGATTAGATGTTATGTTCAAGATCACTCAGTGGGCTAGTGGGGGTACTGAGATTAGAATAATAAGAATAACAATAATTGTGATATTTGACAAGCACTGTACTAAGCCCTGGGATAGATATAAGATAATCAGGTTGGACACAGTCCCTGTTCCACATCGGATTGACAGTCTAAGTAGGATGGAAAATGGGTATTTAATCCCCATCTTACAGGTGAGGAAACGTCAGTCCAAAGAAGTTAAGTGACTTGCCCAAGGTCACACAGCAGAGTGCAATTAGCGCCCACGTTCTCCTACTCTCAGGCCCATGCTCTTTCCATTAGGCTACACTCCTCCTTAGGCCTTCTACCATCGTCATGCTCTTTCCAAAAGATGTCTTTACCTCCCATTTACAGACAAGAGCAATAGACTGGTAGTACTGCCTTGTATTTCATTTGAATTGTGCCTCAAGTTCCACTTTTTCAATGCTGAACACCACGTTCTTCTTAATCCCAACATAACCCAAATTTCTCCATTGCCATGTGCTGAACATTAAGATTTTAAATGTTCAAGTGTTTCTGTGTACCTATCCTTGCTCAAAAAATGTATAAATGTACCCGGCAGAAGAATGGGAGTCCCTGCTCTATCACTTGCTTGCTCTGTGACTTTGGGCAAATCACAGCTTCAGGGGGACCTCTGTTTCTTCATCTATAAAATGGGGATTAAATACCTGTTCTTTCTCCCTGAAGGCTGTGAGCCCCATGTTTGACAGGAACTGTGTTGAATCCACTTGTATTGTATCTGCTCCAGCGCTTAGTTCAGTACTTGGCACATAGTAAGCGCTTAACCAATACCACAATTATAATTACGAACATATCTTTGTGCTTTCTTCTTTGAGATGTTAAGCTTCATGAAAGCAAGGGACCATGCCTTCTCCCCACTCTGTAAGCCTCCAAGTCATCTGGCACAGTGCTGTGTGTTTAAAACTGCATTTGGCAACAGTGATGGTAACTAATGTGGATTTCAACACCGTCACTTTCTGGGTGAAAAGAAAGAGAGGTTTTTTTGGAAAAAGACTCTAATCTCCTGCATTGTACATACCCACTCTCCTGGGTGAAGGCTGATGCCCTTTCATCTACTGAATTGGATGGAAATTCAAGGAGAGAAATGAAGTATTTAAGTATTTCAATGGGAATTTTCTTTGCCAGCTGCTGAGAGCTGATTAGGGAGATTAAACGTTCGATTACTCAGAATGACCCTCACGGCAGCAGCAGCAGCAGAGTCGGGGCTCCAAACTAGTGTGGATTTTTCTCCCCATGTTTTCTTAAAAATAAAAACCCAAACAACTAGATACTCAGTTCTCAAGACCCGGGAGTTCCTTTCTGATTTAATCTTTGACTGGAATTTGGCAGTAAAGGGCTCCACTGGGGGAATCTGTTGAGCCTACAACCTAAACGGTGTGTATCCATAGCCAGAGTCCTGTGTTGAATGGAAATTTAATATTGGGCATAAACTTAATTCAAAATGTGGAAAACTTTGTGATGGGAAAAGACAGTCAAAAGACGCTTGGTTAAGACTTTGGTAAAACTGACCATTATAAATCACCAGATATGCTCAGAAGGCCAGGCTTTGCTTGTGGTGATGAAAATATCACCACCGGTAAGTAGCTTGTGAGCATCGGCCTTATCAAAACCCAAACAGACCGAGATTCTTAGGTCATGCTGCATGCTTGGAACATGCTGCTGTTTCCTTCTTGCTGGTAGGCAGCCATCACAGAGGGCAAATCATTTTACTACAGAATGTTAATCTCACCAACCCAAGAAGCTATGGATTACTTCCCTGTAAACCCCAAAATGAGAAATTTAGCAATATCATTTGATGTTTTTTTAAAACTCTATAATAGGTAACAGATCACACTGAGGCTCTAATAGCAAAATTTGTAAAGGCAATGGGCAAAGAAAACTGTTTTCCAGAAGAGTCAAATAAACAGACTGTACACATTTAAATCCATCATGAAATATGATAAAAATAAACACAATTCAATCAGAATTAAGATAACTATTATTAATAATAATTGTGGCATTTGTTAAGTGCTTACTGTGTTCCAGGAACTAAGTGCTGGGGTAGATAAAGGATAATCAGCATGGCTCACTGGAAAGACCCTGGGCTTTGGAGTCAGAGGTCATGGGTTCAAATCCCGGCTCCACCAACTCAGCTGTGTGACTTTGGTTAAGTCACTTAACTTCTCTGTGCCTCAGTTACCTCATCTGTAAAATGGGGATTAAAAAAACTGTGAGCCCCCCTGTGGGACAACCTGATCACCGTGTAACCTCCCCCGAACTTAGAACAGTGTTTTGCACATAGTAAGCGCTTAACAAATGCCATCATTATTATTATGATCATAATCGGGTTGGATATAGTCCCAGTCCCACACAGCGCTCACAGTCTTAATCCCATTTTGCAAAGGAACTGAGGCACAGAGAAGTTAAATGATTTGCCCAAGGTCACACAGCCCATAAGTGGCAGAGCTGGGATTAGAACCCAGGTCTTTAGGACTCCCGGGCCCGTGCTGTGTCCACTAGACCATACTGTTGCTCTGTTAGGACTATTACCCCCATACTAAGAAGAAGAAACTGAGTCCAGATGGATGCAAGACTCAGATTCATATCTTCCTACGCTGGGACCCCCTTCCCTGTAAGCTCTCCAAGATTTGAAAATAAAGCTCTTTGTAAATTATGCTCAAAGCTAAATATAACGGAAAAAAACAAGTACTCCCAAAGTTTGAAAGTATCTAGAACTTTTGATTTTTTGTGGGAAGAGCTCACCTTGCCTATCTTTTAGCACAGGCCTCTGAACACAGCACTCAATAAATACCATTGATTGATAGTCTAATAGTGTGGAGAAGAGCATGAAGTTGGGGTCACAGGTAACAAAGTGACAGCCTTTGAGATCTCATTTGTTTCTACTTTTATGCTGCTCCCTTCCTCTGCTGCCACCCTCTCTTTCCTGTCCCCTGCATTCTGCTCTTTCAGATTCCAGCTCTTCTTACTCCCTGAACATAACATCTCCTCAATCAATCATGGTAATCAATCAATCAACTGTACTTATTGAGCACAGACTGTGCGCAGAGTACCGTACTAAGCTCTAGGGAGAGTACAATATAACAGAGTTGTTAGACATGTTCCCTGCCTAAAGTTGAGGTGGGGAGAAAGACATTACCATAAATAAATAAATTATGGATAGTACATGTTGTGAGACTGAGGGAGGGGCTGAATAAACAAAAATGTAGCCTGCAGAAAACCACATCTAATCACCTTTTTATCACCCCAAATTGTATGTGGGCAAACCTCTGAACTTTCCTTCGAAAGACTGTCTATAATGTTTATTATAGAAAAGCTCCTTGCGGGCAAGAACCGTGCCTTTTAGTTGTACTTCAGTGCCCAGCATAGTATCATTTATTAGGGTGTTAAATAAATAACCACTACACACACACACACAAACACACACTCATAGCTATCCTTCAATTTAGAAGATGGTACTATTAATAATGAGGTCCTATCCATGAGGTGAAAGTAGCTGAAAAGACATATGGCGGACTGGTACACCCTCTTTGGTGTGGAAGAATAGGGTTAGATCCTTGTTGCAGTAGCGGGTTTGCTCTCCATCTGGCCTGTGTCTGTCTTCAAGCCTGTCTCCTGGTGTTGCGATCCTTACAAAGCCCTTGCCAAGGCCTCCCCAATCCAGCCAAGGTAGTCTGCCACATTGGTCTCTCAAAGGTCTACTTTTTTTTTCCTAAATGGTATTTGTTAAGCACTTACTATATGCCAGAAACTGTACTAAGCACTGGGGTAGAGAGGAGCGAATCACTTGTCCCACATTGGACACACAGTCTTAATCCCCATTTTGTAGTTAACAGACACAGAGAAGTGAAGTGACTTGCCTGAGGTCACACAGCAGACAAGGGATGGAGCTGGGATTAGAACCCAAGTCCTGACTCCTGTTCTGTTGAATTATTTGACACTGCCATACAATGCCTGGGAGGGGAGGGAGGGGAGTCTTAGACTTCCCCTGAGGATTCTGCTGTCACTGCCATGGGGAAATCAGGGAATTCTCTGGAGATGGTTGCTTTCTCCCAGGATCCTTCCCTAAAGAGGCGCAGTGTGGCCTAGTGGAAAGAGCACACTTCTGGGAGTCATAGGACCTGGGTTCTAATCCCAGCTCTGCCATGGGTCTGCTGTGTGACCTTGGACAAGTCATTTAACTTCTCTGTGCCTCAATTACCTCATCTGTAAAATAGGAATTAAATCCTACTCCCTCCTACTTGGACTGTGAGTCCTATGTGGGACAAGGACTGTGTCCAACCTGATTAACTTGTATCTATCCCAGCGCTTAGATCATAGTTGGCACATAGTAAGTGCTTAATGAGTACCATAACTATTACATAGAAAGGCACCATGTGCTTGGTCACATGGGCATATGCTTATCCCGCTGTATCCACTGCAATATACGGCCAAAAGAAAGAGTAATTTAAAGTTGGAAATGAAATCTAGAAATGTTGCTTCTTCCCAGGCTGAATTATAGTCTTTCTTTCACCTAGGTGTTCTTTGCAGCCCTCTTTTATAGCCCCAGAACAATTTATAACATGAACAATAATGGGTACAGGGAAACTCACTGTTTACGTACTTTGCCTAAGGTATGCTTTGCTGCTCTTAAAACTAAAGCTGTACCTATATCTAAAATCCAAAAATTCAAGTTACCTGGATTTTAATTGATGACAGAGAAGAACCTGGGAGTTAAAATGAATGTTCTTTTCTTGATGAAAACCTAGGCAAAATAACAATTTAATTATCATCTTTCTAATTCAGGAACATCTTTGTTAGCAGCAGATGGAAGATGAAGTAGAAAAAATAGTGCTCTTCTGTTGCTCTATATGCTAAAATATTATAATGATCAACATGAAAAATATTGAAATAGAATTAGAGTATAATGAAATTCCCAAACTGAAATATTTACTGTATTGATCCAAAACAACGTTGAACCTGGATTTAAGATGATCCTCTTAAAAAGAATGATGTTTCAGAAGAGAAAATAAGTCTTCCTACCAGATTCCACGAAGGACAGCCACCCTTTCCAATGTATACCCTGTCTCCCAAATCTTCACTCCAACATATATTTGACCTCTATTAACTATATCCCCTCTCAGGGTCGCACCTGGAGAGTTTTCCGTTCTTTACCGGTCTCGGCTGTGGGAGGGAGAGTTAAGCGGAGGCATTTCCATTCCTGGCTTGGGCAGTGGCTAGGAAGTGGAAGGCAATCTGCTGCAAGTCAAAACTCACCTGCTGCTGGGCAGCAGTGGTACGGGAGAGAGTTGAGGGTGGGGACTAAAGTTTACTGCCCATAAGGAGGCAATGCTAAACCACTTCCATATTTTTACCAAGAAAACTGTATGGATCCATTACCAGAATGATTGCAGATGGAGGTGGGGCGTTCTGGGAGAGATGTGTCCATGGCATCGCTTTGGGTTGGAGACGATTCGACGGCATCAGACAATTATATAGTCAGCCGTAGAATTAGGGGGCACAGCCAATCCTAATTAAGGGCCAAAATCTTGGGGGAGGGAGCAGGATGGGAAGCTTCGCAGTAAGTGTGGAAGTTAGAGTTTTGGAGTCCATGGGAGATGGATTCTTTTAAACTCAGGGGGCTAATGACAGTTGAAGTCTTTGAGTCCTGCAAGGGGTTTTCTCTCAACTACTGTGTTTAAAGTGACAATTTTTTAGGTATTAAAAATAGAACAAAGATTTCATTGTGGCTTGGGAGCAATGTGATTTAGGAGTTCTTATAAAGAATAATATGTTTATAAATACAAAATATATACATAACAAATCATAATACAGCTCCCTCCAAACTTCCTTTTTAATCCATCACACTGTCATGGAAATATGTTGCTGACTTGTTCTTCCCAAGCGCTTAGTACAGTGCTCTATGCACAGTAAGCGCTCAATAAATACGATTGAATGAATGAATGAATTACCAAAAACTTATACAATTCCCTAACAAGGATATTAACTTCCTTCCGACATTCTATTTTAAACTATGTTTCACACTTTTTGCTGAATTAGTCAAATTCAAATGTGTATTGAACCCATCAGCTCTGCCAGTCCCTAGTTCCAAACCATCATCATATGTAAAATCCAGAGATACGTAATGCATTAATTGTCGACAGCCATGGCTATGTAAGCCCTGCACAACTATAAATCCAATCACTGAAAGGGATTCAATTCCCTCTCCACCCCATTTTCGCTGCCACAAACTGCTAGCCAACCTCTCTGCTCTATCTGACAGTGCAGATAATCTTAGCTCTTCCCCCAGCTAAGATTTTGGGATAATAAATCTTCCATCATTTTTCAAAAAAGTAGATAAACTTTTAAAAGTGATGCCCTGAGAGAGACAGGAGTTCAAAGGTGTGTAGAAGTACGCAGAAAGACGACCTAATATATAGTGCTCTTTGAGGAAGAAAAGAAGGCAGTCGGTCAACACAAACTGGACAACTTTTGCAGGGATGTTGAAAAATCACTACCACAATCAGCAGAATAAGCCTAAGCTGCTGCAAAGACTCACATTCCATATTTAATGTTGTGATTTCATGCTCTCAATGACTTCAAGAGATTAAAGAATAGTTTAGTGCATTTACTGTTACAGAATATTGCACGCAAAGGAATTCCTATTATTTTTCTAGAGATTCTGGAATGGGTTACAATTCATAACGTATAAGACTATGAGAAAACATGCCCCATAGAACAGCCATTCACGGTACATCCACGTTTTCAAGGAACATGGCTATATATAGCCAAGGAATATTGGTTATATTGTGGGGTATGCCTGCATTTATCTGAAAGGAACTTCTCTCTTTGGCCTCTTGATATGAACCTTTATAGATATGTCAAAAGACTGACAATGCTTCACCACAAAGACCCATCCCAAACAGAAGAGAGACATATAATAAATGGCTAGAAAAGTAATTCTCAGAAATCTCTTACACTAGCTGAACCTGGGAGGATTTGCAAGGTGTGTGGTGCTGGGGGGGCAGAATGGTGCAAACTTTTGACTGATTGATTGGAATTTGTTAAGTGCTTATTCTGTGCCAGGCACTGTACTAACCGCAGGGGTAGATACAAGATAATCAGGTCAGACACAGTCCTTATCCCACATAGGGCTCGCAGTCTTCACCCCCATTTTATAGATGAGGTAAATGAGGCCCAGAGAGGTTAAGTGATTAGCCCAAGGTCACACAGCAGACAAACGGTGGAGTTAGGATTAGAACCCGTGTACTCTGACTCGCAGGTGCATGCTCTTTCCACTAAGTCATGCTGCTTCTTTTCAGGGCTATCTAATAGCAATAAAACAGAGAATTTAACCCAATTCATATGAAAACCATTTTGGGGTCTAGAAATCTATTGTGAAATAAAGGGCACACTCCCATCGCAGTGAAGGATGTTGGGCTCCTTAGGAAACGCCCGACTGCAGCCAAGACACTGGCTCTCCAGAGCACATATGTTGCTGGGGAAATCCCAGTGGGTAATTCGTAAATAGCTCATTCCAGGATCTCTATAAACTGGAAGCAAATTGGAAAGGACAAGGAGAGTAACTTCGTCTTGGTATCAGAATTGAATTCATTACTAAAGCTCTATGCTACTAATGACATACCCTGAATTGCAACTAACAAGCTGTACTATTAACCATCTAACTTCTTCTTTAGTTCATTGACGCAATGCTTGAAAACATCCCTGGAAGCTCGGAGGACATAATAATTATGGCATTTGTTAAGCGTATACTATATGGCAAGCACTGTTCTAAGCACTGGGGTAGATACAAGTTAATTAGGTCGGACACAGTCCCTGCCCTACATGGGGCTCACACTCTTATCCCCATTTTACAGGTGCGATAACTGGGCACAGATAAGTTAAGTGACTTGTCCAAGGTCACACAGCAGGCATGTGGTGGAGCTGGGATTAGAATCCAGGTCTTTTTGACTCCCACTAAACCATACTGCTTTTACAACTAAAAAGGTATGGTATGACTAAAGAGGCATGCTAGACAAAGCATTTGATTACACCCCAGCCAGCTGGCTGGCCTACCAGCCATCTCCATGTGTATACAGTGAAGCTACTGCTTCCACCTCAACTGGAAAGCCATCGCCTAGTGCATTTTCATCCATCAGAATGTGCTGCAAGCCCTACTCTGAGGTACCATTGTTTTTTGCAGAAGTCTCTGCGTGCAACTTACACAACACCAACTAGAAACACTCTAATGAGCCCTAGGCAAAGGTTTTTGAGCAAGTCCTGGGTCACAGAGAGGGAATAACAAAATATCAGCATTCTGGATGGTGCGGCCATTAGGTACCTGAGCTATAAATCTCTTTCCTTGAAATAACAGAAGCGAAGGAGGGGATGGATTGGACTCCTGAAGGGTGGATCCCCTACACTTAGATTATCCCTCAAATGTCTGCTTTATTCAGATCTCAGCTCTACTACTAATTTATTTGTCTCAAAGCAGACAGGGTGGCGCAGCGTCAGAAAGAAAAAACATTTTTACTAAGATGTGACACACAAAATGAATCATTTGGAACCTCAGGAGTACCCAGAAGCTGAAGAGTCATTGCTGGTTTTGAATATGTCCAACTAGCGCTTAGTACAGTGCTCTGCACATAGTAAGCGCTCAATAAATACGATTGATGATGATGAACGAAGCAGCTATGAAGTGGGGAGTGAGGTTTTCCCTTCTACACACTCCTCACTTTGAAGGCAATTAGGAGAGAAAGGATCCAGAAGGAAATACTGATGTAAGGGTCTGGGCCAGAAAATCATTGGCTCAAACAGAATCAGATTTAAGTTACCATTTGAACTACGTTAACTTTGTTTTTTGGTGTTTCTCTCTCTCTCTCTGTCTCTTTTTTTTAAACACTCCTTTGGTCCTAAAGGGAACTGGATTGAGGCTGGGGTTGACCCCAGCCTTAGGCCTCAGCTTACCCCCCTACCAGGATGAGTCATTTGGGACGATGGGAGGAGGCTCACTGTGGACAGGGAATATGTCTATTATATTGTACTCTCCCAAGCGCTTAGTACAGTGCTTTGCACACAGTAAGCACTCAATAAGTACAACTGAATAAATGAATGAGGGTGACGTTTTGCTCACTCATGCCCTACACCTATCTCCATGCAAGTTCCATACTCAGTCCAGCTGCCTTTTTTTGTCATCTTCTCCCCCAACCCCTTCCCTGAGCCTCTCACCTCTGCCCCATTGTTCCCCTTTCTCTCCACTCCATCTGGATGCCGCTGTATAACTGGTGGCAGCAGCCTTTCAAAGTGATGACTACTGGCCTCAGCTGATCTCCCTGCCTCTACTCTTACACTTCTCCAGTCCATACTTCACTCTGCTGCCCAGAACACTTTCCTAAAGAGATGTTCTGCAGACTTCTCACCACTCCTTAAAAACTTCAACAGTTATCCATTCCTCTCCTCCTCAGGCAAAAACTCCTGGTAATTGGTTGTAGGGCACTCGATCAACTCTTTCCCTTTTCCATGTCCACTTCCTTCTACCACTCTTCATTCCTCTCAAGCAAATCTACTCATTGTGCCTAAATCTCATCTCCGCCATTGCCAGCCACCTGCTCACATCCTTCCCTGAAACTCCTGTCCCCTGTATATTTGTCAGAGCACAGTTTTCCTTATCACTTACTTTCCTCCCCATCACAACCCTTCTGAAATTACCTCTCCTTCAGAAGGCTATCCTCAAGTAATCTCTTACCTCCCCACTTTATAACCTTCAATTCCCACCTAGGCACCTAAGAACTCAGAAATCCCCATAGCATTAAAGTATTTTTCTTAGATACTCTATCATTTCCTCCGCTCTGTAATACACTGTGTATCTGTCTCCCCCATAAGATTGTAAGCCCTTGTCTGCTGTGTGGCCCTGATCAAGTCACTTAATTTCCCTGGACCTCAGTTACCTCATCTGTAAAATGGGGATTAAGAGGTTCTAGGTCATAGTCTCTCTCCCTCTCTTTCTCCCTTCCTCCCTCCTTTCTTTCCTTCCTTCCTCCCTTCGTCCCTCCATTTTTCCTTTCCTCCCTCCCTCAGATAAGTGGAGTTAACTGAGAAGGTGGAGAGGCCATACTTTGAGTAACAGGTTACAGAGGAATTGCAAATGTACTTCAGTCTTCATTTTCAGTGTTCACAGTAGTCAAGAATGGCACATGTCAATAGCCAAATACAAAAGAACACAAAAAACCCACACTGAAAATAGGCACATTTCCATTAGGGCTGATCCCAGTCCCTTTTCTGGCTTATTTGCTGATCCTGACCCAGTCGTTGGTTTTTTTTTTAACTATCATTTTTCCCTTTCAATGAGGAATGAACCACCCCAGTGCTTCTGGGTGACAATTGCCAGTGAGACGGTCCTGAATGATGCTGCCTCACTAAACTCCTAAAAATCTCCATTTACCTAGTACTTTCAAAGTATGACAATCAGACCCATTCTACCAGACACATGCCAAATGGTTACTCTTTATTCTTTTAATTTGCATTTCATCATCAATTTACGTCTGCTTGGCTTCTCTAGCAGATGGTAAGCCCCTTGAGGTAGATACCATGTCCCGTTTTTCCCTGGATGCCTTCCATTCATTCATTCAATCGTATTTATTGAGTGCTTGCTGTGTGCAGAGCACTGTACTAAGCTCTTGGGAAGTACACATCAGCAATATATAGAGACGGTCCCTACCTAACAATGGGCTCACAGTCTAGAAGGGGGGTGCAGTGCTGAGCAGTCAATAGGTAGTTGATATTGACAAATCTGCAGAAACTGTAGAGGCTGAATATTAATACAGTTTAGGGTATTCCTCTGATGAGCCCCAGAGAATGCACTGCGACAAAAATGCCTCAGCTAAAGAAAAAAAAAATCAGTTTTCCAAAAAACTGAAAAGAGCATTATTTTTGGGGTGCCACATTCTCATCCAGACAAGGCTATTGTATTTTCTTCTCTTGAGCCAAGATTCCAGTCAATGGGGAAGGAGAACGGTTTAATTCTAGACTATAAACTCCTTATGGGCAGGGGACATGTCTACCAACTCTGTTATAGTGTAAGTGTGGCTTACTGGAAAGAGCACAGGCTTGGGAGTCAGAGGTCCTGGGATCTAATCCCTGCTCCGCCACTTGTCATCTGTGTGACTTTGGGCAAGTCACTTAACTTCTCTATGCTTCAGTTACCTCACCTGTAAAATAGGGATTAAGACTGTGAGCCCCACGTGGGACAACCTAATTACCTTGTATCTACCCCAGTGCTTAGATCAGTGCTTGGCACACAGTAAGTGCTTAACAAATACCATTATTATTATTATTATTATTATTATTACTCTCACAGGTGCTCAGTAAGGTCCTCCACATGCAGCACTCAATAGATTTGATAGGTAGATTTATTGATTGACAGTACCCCTAACTCCTTTCTCTTTCATGTTCTCAACCCTTAGGACCTCAGTTTTCCCAGACCAGGTCATCCCTTCATCCACTTCTCTTTCACCACTCTGCATCTCAAAGCTCCATCTCACACCATGGAAAAAACATTTTCCCAGAGCTAAGAGGTGTGGAGACCCATTCACCGTAAGATGGACGATAATACTTAATAGTGAAACGATCATCAATGGTATTTATTGAGTGCTTACTATGTGCAGAGCATTATACTAAGCACTTGGGAGAATACCATACAACAGAAGTGGCAGACACATTCCCAGCCCACAACGAGCTTCCAGTCTAGAAAGAGACTTCCTATTGAATCAGCAATTACAATAAAGGGAACCACAGTCTGCAAAGATGTCTGTCTGCTGGATCATTATTTGAATGAATCCCTTTCCAGTTTATCTGTATCCAGCCCATTAGAGGGTAGAGTGGGATTTTTTAAAAGCCTTTAATCAGTGCTTTGTGATGTGTGCTAATTAGCTGCTGGAGACAAGCAGGCACAAGGATGGATCATAGCTGGGACTCTCGTTTTTAGAACTGTCAGGCCTAAAGTGAGGGAAAGAGAGAGAGAGAGACAGAGAGAGAGATAGAGAGAGAGAGAGAGAGAGAGGCCTGCAGTAGGGACTCTGGGGTAAGCCTGTAATGGAATAGGCTTGATGCTTGGTGGACTGAATAATGAGGCAGTGATGCAACACATTTGCCTGTTCCTAGTGACTATCCCCCAAGGATTTGGTTGTAGCTAAATTTGATATGATGAAGTGGCTTAACTAGTATTGTGGGATTATTTGCTTTCACCTGCTCCTGTGAAACATATGAATTTAGATGCCTTGACACTTCATTAAGCTCAGACAGTTTTTTTAACATTTCATTTCTGACAGAGGCTGTTCCTTCTCGGCATGCCTCCCAATCCCGTATTTGGGAAAAAAATTACTAATGGTAAACGTATGAGGAAAATGTAACACTGAGAATTTCCAAAGTATGGCATGACACAGGGACTTTTGTACATAAAAATACACATGGTGGATTTGCCTCATTTCCTTTTATTCTCGTATGGCGGCTTGTGATTTTCTTTCCAAATCCATTTCTTCTCTTTTTCTATCCTTTCTTTTCTTTCTTCTCTAATGTAATCTCCTCAATCCTTCCCACTCGATACTTTTCAAACATATGCTGGTTAGGTGGCTCACACCCTGTTATTTCTGGCAGGACTGTTTTAGTATTATTGAACTCAACCCCTGATTACTCTGAGTTTTCTTATTTGGAGATGATGTCCCCAGACCTTTTCATCCCCTCCTCACCATTCTGAAAACTGTTAAATATTTCCTTCTGTTAGTTACCCTTCCAGTGACACCAAACTCTTTTAGTCTGCATTCCCAAAGATTTGGCAGAATGACCCATTCTTCCTGTCTTATGTGGATAACAGTCTCGTTCTTGGCCAAGGTGAGCCCTAAACACAGTATTTTAGATAAAATCCACACAGCAAGCAATACCTTCACTATTTCTAGCAATGCAAGCACACTCCCATTTTAACTACAACCTCAATCCAGCCAGAAAAATAAGGATACATTGAGACACGGTTTGGCTACTTCACATCTCACATTGATTTACAGATTACATAGCAAAAATAGATAGTGCGAAAGGAAGGTTCATTTATTCTGTCCAGGCTGGGCAAGGGAGCAGGACTTTTTAACCTTTCGTTTTTTTGAAAGAATTACACCAGTAGCCCCATCTCCTAGCACTGGATATAGTTGATATCCACTGTTGCCAATTTCAATCAATCAATCAATCAATCGTATTTATTGAGCACTTACTATGTGCAGAGCACTGTACTAAGCACTTGGGAAGTACAAATTGGCAACACATAGAGACAGTCCCTACCCAACAGTGGGCTCAAAGTCTAAAAGGGGGAGACAGAGAAAAAAGAAAAAATTTGTACTTCCCAAGCGCTTAGTACAGTGCTCTGCACACAGTAAGCGCTCAATAAATTCGATTGATGATAGTCTAGTTAACTGTAATTGGTTTATTCATCCACTTGTGTTTTTCATGTGTCTCTTCTATCTTATTCAGTCTATCACCTACTTGTCTTCCCCACCTCTCTGTTAGCCTCTAAGCTCCTCAAAGACAAAACACCTGTCTTTCAGGATGTCCTCAAGCTCCTAATAGAGTGCTCTGTACACAGTAGGTGCTTGATAAATACTGTTGATGGCAGTGAGGATGACCTAAAATCAAGAATCAAACAAACATTTACAGTGACATGGCAAACTTTAGAGAGACCCAACAATTACCTAGAACAAACAGAGTAACCTTATCTTCTTTCAGTAAACCAAACATGACAGAGGAAAGAGCCTGGTGGGCTGCAGGCTGCTGCAGCCTTTCTACTTAACCTTCTTGCCGGGATGATGAAAACCAAATGATTTTACCCAGGACCAGAATGTTCTAAAAGAAGAAATCATTTTCTAAATGTGAGCTGGGTATTTAAGGGGGTGAGGAGATGGGAGAAGAAGTGGAAGCCTAAGCTGTTGCTGGCTTGTTTCACAAAAGAATCCGCTGAAGGGGTTGTCTGAGTAGAGTGGGAATTTGAAGAGAAAGAATCATTTCTTATTCAATTGATATATCTAAAGGTTTCAGTCCACGATGCAGCCGCCATGTAAGTGGAACACACACACACACACACACACACACACACACACACACACACACACACAGTGAAACATGCCTGTTAGCTTATTCCCTTACCCTGCCTCTCTCCAAAGAAATGCTGTGAGCACTGATGAGACCTCAAATGCTCCAGGAAACATCATGCCCTAGTAGACACAGCACAGGTTTGGGAGTCAGAGGACCTGAGTTCTAATGGAGGCTCCACCTCTTGTCTGCTCCAAGACCTTGGGCAAGTCACTTAACTTCTCTGTACCTCAGTTACCTCATTTGTAAAATGGGAAATGAATCCTCCCTCCAACTTGGACTGTGAGTCCCATGTGGGACAAGGACTGTGCCCAACATGATTATCTTGTGTCTACCCCAGTGCTCAGTTAAGTGTGTGGCACATAGTAAGCACTTAAATATCATTTAAAAAAAGGAACAAGACTTCTAAGAATATGCAAAATTGCATGTATATTCCACATTGTTCACATCCAGATTTCATCTTAGAAAAAGCCTGGCAATGGCTGGCAGCTTTCCAGGACTCAGGACCAAAAGCAATTCTTTTCCGACATGTTTCCCTTTCTTTGGTTTTGTATAATTGTCATCCCAGTCAATACAGAAATAATTGAAATCTTTCAGAATCAGAGCTATGACCTTCCAGCTGTCCTCCCCGATTCGCCTTTCTTTAATGGCTCTCCTGCAATTCAACTGGCAATACTAAGAATCACTTGATTACCTTTATTGGCCCAAACTCTTAAACAAACTGCCTTTGTCACTCAACCAAGGTATATTACCCCTCAGCAAGATCATACCCCTCCTTTATCCTGCCCCTCAAAAACTCAGTTCTTGCACTTTTATCCATTATAGAAACAGCTGTGGATTTATTGTAAGTGAAATTATCTGAAAATAAATGCCACCTCTGTGCAATGGCATCACATTTAGAATGCTCATGTTCAGGGTCACTGGATCCTTCAATTTTTGCCTCACATTGTGGGTGAAAGAGTGGTAAAATACTAAGTCATAATTTTGTTCCCCTCATAAAAAAAAATTCAATCTCAGCATTAGACAGGTATGTGATGCCTTTCTAAAAGCATTCAGGTTCTATTTAGGAGGAGAAGGGAATATAAAGGTCTCTATCAAAAGTCATGCTGTAAATATATGTGGCTAGTGGCCACAGTAATTCCACTTGGGGTTTGTGTGGTGCTTTATTTTTAAAGCTCTCTATAATAATTATTTAGAATATCTGCACGACAGCCCTACAAGGTAAATTGCTACATTATCCCTCCTTCTTACGCCTGAAGAAACTGAATAAACCTAAGTGAATTTAGTTAGCATCTTGTCCTTATCTTAGTCTTCAAGCCACTGGGAAGAAGGAGGTGGTGTGGAAGCATTTGGCCAAATATGCTTCCAAACATATGAGTTAATAATCACAACCAGCCAACACCCTTATCTTCAACCCCCTAAAAAGTGGACTAGGTTTCTTCATTTGACTCTTTATTTGCGTGTCACAAATAAAGGGCAGCACCATGGCCTAGTGGAAAGTGCACGGCACTTGAGAGTCAGAGGCCCTGGGTTCTAATCTGAGCTACACCATGTGCCTGCTGTGACTTTGGACAAGTCACATCACTTCTCTGTTCCTCACTTCCCTCAACTGCAAAATGGGAATTCTATATCTGTTTTCCCTCCTATTTAGACTGTGAGCCCCACGTGGGACCTGATTATCCCGTATCTACCCAGCACTTAGTCCAGTGCTTGGCATATGGTAAGTGCTTAACAAAAACCACATTCCTATTATTATCATCATCATCAATCGTATTTTCTGAGCGCTTACTGTGTGCAGAGCACTGTACTAAGCACTTGGGAAGTACAATTTGGCAACATATAGAGACAGTCCTTACCCAACAGTGGGCTCACAGTCTAAAATTATCATTATTAGTACATGGGCTGATTGACTTTGGCTGCAAACATCTCCGCAATAAGACAGAGCAAACATTTTGATGAGAAGATGCATCAGGCATATCTGTTTCTATTTTAAGACACTAGCTTCCACACCTGTAGGCACTGATGTATTGATTTGCAATCATGCAGACAAGCGCTGAGGGCTTTTTTCTGGTCACTCTGCCAGTTAGTAAGGAACCCATGATAAAGCCCTGGGAGACATGGTGAGGAATGCCAGGTTGCCTCCCTATGTGCATACATATACACACATATTAACTTGCAGTTTGAGACATGGTTGGAATCAGGTGAATCATTAGGAAGGAAGGTTTGTTTGGGTCAGTGGTTCTCCACCTTCATATCTTTTTTAATATACATGGACAGTGTCAAATCATTTTATATCAGCAGAGCATCAAAACAGACTGAAGAACTGGAAAATCAGATTTATCAAGAGGGCTAAAGAACCTAAGGATTTAGTAAAGAGAAGGGAAGACTGAGGGGTGACAAACTGGGTTAAATAAATGGTTACTAGAGATAAGTCATCACACATTCCAGTTGAGCACGATTTGCCTGGATTTCTGTCACTGGTTCCAGGCAATTTTAGGAAAACATACACTACAGTTATCCTGGAATTTGGAATGGTCCAGGTTATACTGGCTAGCCTAACTTGCATCAACCTCTGTTTCTCACTTTAAATGCTCTGACTTTCATATCCTGGTTGCATCATGCTCAGCACAAGATTAGTTTAGGTGTCACAGCTCTCTGGGATTTGTTCACGTTAGGCATTTCAGTGTCACACTTCCCTTCAGCCTCCTGCTCTTAGCCACAGAGAGAGAAAGGAGAGGGAAGCAAGTGTTTGTTGTCCTTCTTTGCCACCTAAATAATATGGTTGACTTTTATTCTGGAGGATGGTGATCAGCTCCTCGGTTTCTACTTCGAAAATGGGTCTTAACTCGAGCAGGGCAGATTTAGGGTCGAGAGGTAGAGGGGAAGTTTCTTTAAGATGTTGAAATTTGATTGTAGTGGAGGATGTGGAGTCTCCATTAAATCATTAACAGGGAGCTAGAATCTCTTCCAAACAGGACTCTTTGCCTAGGGGGCAGGGGATCAGGTAGTGTTATCTCCAAAAGCCCCGTAAGCAGCGTTTTGAACTTTTTTTGGTGGGATTTTTGTTTCCCTTTTACTTTAAACAACAAAACTCCTCCTTGGTCTTATCAGTTAAGCGGAACCCTTTTCCCTTATGATCGAATAAAATTCAAAACTGCTGACCTCCTGGGTTTGGCCAGAGCGTAGCTTTTCAGTCAGATTTCAGGCTTTGAGTCAGCCTCTGGCCATTATGTGGGTTTTTCAGTGAATGCTGTGCTGCTTTGTGAGTTGAGGCTCCAAAGCAATAGGTATTGGATACGGCTTGACCTAAACTGAATCCATCAGTAAACAAATAAACAGCCTCCCACAAGCCAGGGGTTCTCAGAGACATCCACTTAGACAGACTCTTAGGGGAATGTCTTCTTGTATTGAACCTCTTCATAGATTTTCAGTGAGCACTACAGCTGTTCCAAAGAACACCCACGACAAAGGAAGCAGTGGCATTTAACAGCATCTCATATTTTTTTCAGAACTGAGCTCCTTAAGGGCCCTCATGAGTATGACTGCATGTGAGGTGCCTTATAAACTTCCTGGGTTTCTGACAGCGCAGTCCCTGCTTTCTAGACACATACAGTATATGCTAAAATAGATCACCTTGACTTGGCCATATAAAGAGGTGTTCACTCCATGGAATCAAGGCAAGCCAATTATACTCTGATATAAATGAAATCTAGAATTACAAAGAAGAATGTTTTGCTGTGTGTAGTAACTCCAACTGTATTCCAGAAGTCAGTAGGCAGAGGGAGGCTAGAGGAAAGAGGTCTCTTAGCTGGGGGAGGTATTATAGAGGAAGTGATATTTTAAAAAATAATAGTATTATTGGACACCTAGCAGATGCAATGCACAGTACTAAGCATTTTGAAACAGTACAATAGAATTAAGTAGGTAGGACCCTTAGCCTTAAGGAGCTTACACTCCAGTGGGACAGAAACTAAAATAAATTACAGCTAGGAATAAGAAGGAAACGAAGATAGTAGATGAGTTACTTCTTAAATATAGGGTATGTGATATATGTACAAAGGAGCTATGGGAGGCTGTGAGTGCATAAGAGTTTAACTGGCATAGAAATACCAGACAGAGAAGATATAAGGTGGGAAGAATTAGAAATTAATCAGGAAGGCTTCATGGAGGAGATATGATTTCAGAAGGACTTTGAAAAAGGAGAGAACCGTGGTTTCTTGAATTTGAAGTGGGGAGGGAGTTGCAGGCAGGAGAGAAGGGCAGGAGCAAGATATCGACACCTGGAGGGATAAGTGACCCATTCTCTGGTTACAAGGAGGTTACATTGTAAAACTTCTTTAAAAGAGAAGATGGAGGGTTTGGTGGAACATATGCCAAGAAGCTAGTTGTTAGAAGATGTATAGGTGGAAATGAGAAATGGGAAAAATCCATCATAAAGGTAGTAAATCAGGCACAGTTGAGGGAGCAGCCAGCCCCTTATTTCAATCCCTGTCACTGACTTCAAAACCCTCTCTTCCCCTCCTCCCCGACTCCATCCACTGCTATGCACTTTACCCCTCTACAGCTCCCACTCAATTCCATGTCCCACTCTTTGTAGTTCCCAACTCCCACTCCGATCACACGGCCAAACAGAAACCCCGTCTACTCTTTGATATAGACTTTTAGATATGTGGGTTGGTGCAAGAGTTAGAATTCAAACACTTTATTTAGGTCATTATACTTTTTAAGTCATCTCATCATAATCATATAATTGCCAATAAAGTTTTCTTCTAGGAACTGGCTGACCGCCAAATGGTACTCATAAGAGTGATGATAAAGAGTTGACAGGCTTCAGTTCTGTCAGGAAGTTGATGATGGCTACTTTTGGGGAGACTATTCCAAAGAAAACATAAAAGCCAATATTCATGTTGCATTCAGGTCAGAGACTCTTACGATCCTGAAGGAATCCCCATTCCACTGTAATAAAAGATGATTGTTCCTGCTGACACAACACCCTTCATTCAAAGGATGTAAAATTCCTGTGAAGTGTGTAGGGTGTTCCCAAGCAGTCCATGGCCAGTTCATGTGCTTGTCACAGAGCTGAGATGGGATGCAGATCCCTTAAACCCGTACCAACCACGAGGCACCACTTCAAAGAATGAACCTTCACTCGACTGCCATCCGTGGCAGCCGAAATTCCACGCTGGCTCCCACATGCATCTTTACGTTCAGCCAGTAAATTTGGAGTTTGGCCCGTAGCCCAGATTCTCCGGCAGTAATCCTCATTTATGCTATTTTAAGTTACCTTTGAGGACCGCAAGTCATGTTGAGTGGTGAATTTGGTTCCTTCAGGTCATCTGGTCATAGTGGTTTAATGGCTATTTTCTACACAGCTCCTTGAATCTTCTAGGTAGTTACATGGAGCATCTTGGGACGGGACGGCTGCCTTAGGCCAGCCATTTAAATCTATGTGAAAAGTCGGGGTTGTCAGCTTGAGGTTCCCCTTGGCAACTTCCACTGGAAGTGCTAGGAATGTGGTGGGAGAAGTGGAGTTTGATAGCTTACTATTTGTCATGCAGGGTCCCAGAGGAGCTAAGAATCATAGCAGAGTATTATGCGATGGAGAGAGGCTGTTGAGAAAACGGAGGTGGTAAACTGAGGGATCCCCTCCTGTAGCCTCAGGATCTACCACATACCTCGTCTACCCAAGTGTAAAATGGAAGGCCAAATTCTAAACACTACACTAGACATTTTTGTGTGACTGAACAGATTTTTTTTCCAAATAACTGACTTGGGCCTGATAGATTAATTATTAATTTTTGTACAAGGGAACTGAGAACAGGACTGAATCTAGAACTGCACTGATGGAAAAGTTTCAATAGGAACTTCAAAAAAAAATGAACTCAACAAGCTTCAGACTCACACTAATGAAAAATAGAGCAGGGACTTTATCAATGAGAGTAAAAATCTGTTGGTTATTGGAAGGAACTAATTTCTGACCAGCAGAGGACTCCCATTTCACCCCAAAAGGCAAATTTTTCCCCAGAACCCCCCTCCCCACATTAATAATGTTATTGCTTTTGGCTTCACCGAAGCTGAAATGCATCACATTCACCAGTCTGCAACAGGACTTCTTAGTATTTCCATATCCTAGTCTGCATTATCACTACATTTATGAAATCATTACACCATATACCTACAGAACATTTATCAGGTGTTATTCTCCCCCTCGGTGTAAAAGGCAAGAAAGAAAACAGTTGCCACTGCTGAGGCAAAGCTAGACTCTAGGGTTGATATACACAATTTGGCCATCTTTTGCCCCAAGTAGGCCTGTATAGAACAAATGAATGATTTTTCCACACCAAGATGGTAAGGCCACGCTTCTAATCAAAATGTCAGAAATTTCTCATTCCATCAGAGTATTTGTTGAGAAAGAAAAATACCCAGGAAATTAAGTCTGTGTCGACTGACATTCTGCTCAGGCACGCCATACATATAGATAAAGCATGCATTATATTTTATTAAAGTTTTTCGATATCATTTTTCTGGTCATATTTAGTCATTTAATTTTGATCAGAGAGTACAGTAGGAGACATCTAGCAGCTGTGGGAAAATGCATGAACCATTCCTCCCCAAACTCTGAAGCATCGAGAGATAGAATGGCCAGCAGCAGTCCTCAAATAAGCTGGAACCTAAGACGCAAGCCAGCATGCAGCATTACTTAACAACGTAATGCCAACGCCATCTTTGCAAACGTCACCCAATGTTACCTAGATCTAGAGTATCTTTCTGGGGTAACCTGACCAGATTGGCTGGACTTGGACCCTTGAAGGATCTTACAGGCTTCACCAGGTTAGTTTTCATAAACACTACAAGCATGGAAGAAGAGACATTAAGACCACTATCATTAATCCAGAGGACACTACGGCACCTCGGCGCTTGGTTTTATTGCTTGGTGATCGTAGTCCCCGATCTGCCCAGAACAGACACATGATATGACCTCTATCTTCTAACTCCACTTCCATTCTAACTCACAATGCAGAAACCGGGTGGATTTTGATGGAGGGCAGCATGCCAGCCCATGTTCCTGCTTGCAGTTCCTCTCTAGCTTGTTCAGCGTTGCTCTCTTCACAGCACAGAGCCCAGGAGAGCAAGGGAAAGCTCACTTTTGCTCAGCTCATCATAGTCTAAATTTGACTTGGGGCAAAATCTCTCCCTCCGGACTCCTACTGCATATTTTAATAGGCCAGTCCATATGACTCTGGAGGTTTCTGCAGGACTTCAGCATTTGGAGTGACTGCAGACAACACAGTGGATTTCACTACAGAGGGATGGGAAGTATTGGGTGACAATTACCAACACAGCATCTATCACTTGGTTGAATCCTGATAAGCAGAAATATAGCAGAAAATCAAACTCGGCAGCCAAAGCGAATTTATTCTCATTTAACACTCAAATGCGAATCAGCACCTGAGACAGCTTGACCCTCAGTGCCTGAGAAAATTGGTATATGCCCACTACAGCTCATTTAGAATCAACACCGATAACAACTGGGATCAGACAGAACATCTAGCATCAAGACCGGGAAAGTTCTCCCTCCAATTTCTATGGCAAATTAGGCAGGGAAAAAGAATTCTTAGCACACTTTATTTTTGCATTATGTAATTATCAGGACACAAACTGCGCTTGCCATTTTGGCTGAAATCAGATTTGGTCTGATTACTGCATATCTGGGAAATGTCTCGATTTTCTATTTTCTTTCCTAAAATCAAAGAGGAATGACAGCAGTGTGGGAGCATTTTAAAAGAGGAACTAATTCCACACCTTCTGAGATCATTTTTAATTCCAATTACACTCTGGGCAAGAAGGGGAAAAGGGGAGAAGGAAGAAGAGAGGAGAGAAGAAGACAGAAGGAGAGAGGAAGCCAATGGGGAAGGAATGGAAGAGAGAGGGAGGGAGAAAGAAAGTAAGAGGAGAGATAGGGAGTGGAAGAGAGGGAAATGAGGGAGTCTTACCACTTACCGTTGAGGCTCGTCGGTCTCCACTAATGGGAGACTTCATCATCATTTTCCCCCTAGAACATGGGTGCAATATGGATTGGCATGTCATTCATTCATTCATTCAATTGTATTTATTGAGTGCTTTACTGTGTGCAGAACATGGAGACACATAGGTCTTTTTAACTATGCCTAAATGCACGGATGAAATCACACTGTCTGAGCATCATCTTCTTGGAATTGGAAGGCAGCTATCTATATCTCTCAGACAACTGAGGTAGATAGGCTCAATGGCAGCCTGAGAAAATAGGAAGTGTCAGCCTCAGAGTCATCAGAGTGCAACTCCTTACAAGAGTTTCTCTTTCCTCTAAGAAATTGTTTGTAATCCCAAACGCTCTTTCAAACATTTCAGATCTTAGAGCCTCTCACAGAGAAACATTTGGTTGGTCTGAAATGGGTTAATCCAACCAGGATCTGGACTTTTTATGGGATTTATCTTGTAGGAAAACCAATTTTACACTTCTGGCTAAGGCCAGGCTGGATCAGTGGATAGCAGCTGCGATGTCTCTATTCCTCTCCTATCACACAGCCAGCTCCGTACAACACATTATACATATGCTCGATTTAGAATATGAAGTCACCTTGGCTATCCAAGTCAAATCCACAGAGGCTCCCTAAGCTGTGAATGAAAATTTTACCATCCTGGCTGTGCTAAAAATTGCTAGTTAAATTTAATGGGTCAATCCCCAAGGTGTAAATGGTTAGTCAGCAATTTCCTCTTTTTGGCTCTTAAAGGACACCATCTCCTCTGGTTATTTCATTCAATCGCATTTATTGAGCACTTACTGTGTGCAGCGCATTGTACTAAGCGCTTGGGAAAGCACAATACAGCAATAGAGATAATCCCTGCCCACATCAAACTCACAGTCTAGACGATGAGCTCACAGTCTTTAAAAATCTCATTTACATATTCTATCACAGTGTTACTTTGGGAAAAAATGTGATCTTTTGACAATCTTTTATTTATTTTCTCTTCACTTTCATCTTAGTTCTTACTTCACTTCTCTTAAGGACAAGAAAAATAAAGGCAGGAAAGCAACAGAAAACCCTTCTCCAAGAATGGATGGAGCACCTGGGGACCAACGTTTAGAGCTGAGCGGAGTCGCTTTTAATTTGTATTCCCCGATGAAGCACTGAGTCGGATTGGTACCATGGCAACCTGTTGCCTAGGGCATGGTAAAGGTAGTACTCACACACACTGCTCCTCGTTTTAGAAGTGTGAGGAGAAGTGCAATCTGTTCCCAGTACTCACTAAGAGAGAGTCATGGAAGAAAAACCCAACTAGCTTTGCCAAAAATGTCTTCTTGTTGCAGTTTGATATTTATTGAACACTCGCAATATGCCAGGGGCTGACATGATATAGTCAGGCCCTCTAGAAAGAAGTGACTTCCTCCCTACACGTGATTGAATCGAAGCCATGATCCCTTTCTTTCAACCTCTGGGGTCATTTCTTTCTGGATGTGACAGACCTTCGGTTACGAGATTGCGTAGGGGGGAGGTTCGGCAGCCGAAAGAGACCGGAGAAAGGAAATGGGACATGCCACTCCCAATTCACCACCTTGATAAGCAGATGTTAAAATGACTGGGCTGCTCTAGCCCTGGCAATCAAGAACTAGTGCCATCCACTTTAGCAGTTTTGTGCCAAACATTTTAGCACTTCCTCCGTGGGTGTTAATGTGTTTGTGTGTCAGTTTTACTATCTGTACCGAGAAAAGAAATCAAGTTGTCAGGGCAGTGAATTCAAATGACTCACCTACATTTTATTTTACTACCCCTTACCTGACAGAACAGCTGAAGGGCTAATTCTGATACCCAGATATACAGCTTGACAGCATGAGAAGCAGTTACTTGAACACATTTAAAGGAGAAATTAGATGTTATATATTTGTTCCAAACCAACCTGGCTGATTTTCTAAAATAATAATAATAATGGTATTTATTAAGTGCTTACTATGGGCAAAGCACTGTTCTAAGCACTGGGGGGGTTACAAGGTGATCAGGTTGTCCCACGTGGGGCTCACAGTCTTCAACCCAATTTTACAGATGAGGTAACTGAGGCTCAGAGGAGTTAAGTGACTTGCTCAAAGTCACACAGCTGACAAGTGGCGGAGCGGGATTTGAACCCATGACCTCTGACTCATGACCTCTGGATCCAAGGCCCATGCTCATTCCCACTGAGCCACGCTGCTTCTCTCTTGATATTCACCCTTCCCCCAAATTCTCATCTATGTGAGTGTTTGATGTTAGAAATGCAGGTTACTGGGCAAACCTGAGCACAAGTGCTGTTTGCTGGAAGGTTTCTAAGGTCCCCAAAGCCTTTGAGAAAAACCTAGATTTAGGATAAACAGGGAATCAATGACCAGTATAATATTCCCTAGAGATAAGGCTAACCTAAGATCATCACAGAATATTTGGGATGCAGAATGGCTTAGTGGATAGAGCACAAGACTGGGAGTTAGAAGGACCTGGATTCTAATAGGGATCCATTTCTGGTCTGCTGTGTGACCTTGGGCAAGTTACTTCACTCCTCTGTGGCTCAGTTCCCTCATCTATAAAATGGGGTTTAAGACTGTGAGCCCCATGCGGGGCAAGGACTGTGTCTAACCTGACAAGTTAGCAGTGCTTAGTACAGTGCCTGGCACATAATACGTGCTTAACAAATACCACTGAAAAGTCCCCCTCAAAAGGCAGGGACTTTGCATTAGAGAAGCAGTATGACCTAGTGGAAAACACACAGGCCAAGGAGTCAGAGGACCTGAGTTCTAATCCTGACTCTGCCACTTACCTGCTGTGTGACTTTGGGCAAGTCACAATGTCTCTGTGGCTCAGTTTTCTCATTTGTAAAGTGGGGATTTGATACCTGTTCTGCCTCCCCAATAGACTACGTGCCCCATGTGGGACAGGAAATGTGGGACAGGGACTCTCTTAGACCTGATTCTCTCATATCTGCCCCAGCACAAAGTGCAGCGCTTGGCACAGAGTAAATGCTTAACAAATATTATTGTTGTTATTATTATTATTATCTGAAGGTTTGGAATTGTTTCAACAGGGACAATCCATTTATTCTAAAGAACAAATGACTAATGCTGAGCAGT
The DNA here is from genome assembly GCF_015852505.1 of Tachyglossus aculeatus. NCBI lineage: Eukaryota > Metazoa > Chordata > Mammalia > Monotremata > Tachyglossidae > Tachyglossus > Tachyglossus aculeatus. The sequence continues at coordinate 16,438,690 of NC_052090.1, read as the reverse complement.
AACTACTGGAAAGTCTGGGACAGAGCGGGGTGATAATAATAATAATAATAATGATAGTATTTGTTAAGTGCTTAGTATGTGCCAAGCACTGTTCTAAACGCTGGGGTAGATACAAGGCAATCAGGTTGTCCCATGTGGGGCTCAAAGTCTTAATCCCCATTTTATAGATAAGGTAACTGAGGCACAGATACTTCCCAAGCGCTTAGTACAGTGTTCTGCACACAGTAAGCGCTCAATAAATACGACTGAATGAATGAAGTGACTTGCCCAAAGTCACACAGCTGATAAATGTCGGAGTTGGGATTATAACCCATGACTTCAAACTCCCAAGTCCATGCTCTGTCCACTAAGCCATGATGCTTTTCAGTAGTGCCCCGATCTTAGCTAAAACTCTCATAATAATAATTACGTTATTTGTTAAGTGCTTTAATATGTGCAAGGCACTGCACTAAGGGATGGGGTAGCTAAGAGAAAATCAGGGTGGACATAGTCCCTATCCCATGTGGGGCTCACATGGGAGTTGTGGGGTTGTGAGGCTCACAGCCTTAATCCTCATTTTCCAGATGAGGTAACTGAGGCCCAGAGAAGTAAAGTGACTTGTCCAAGGTAACACAGCAGACAAGTAGCAGAGCAGGGAATAGAACCCATGACCTTCGGACCACTACACCACGCTGCTTCTAATACTCGTCGCTGCCCAGGACAAGCTCCATTCCAACTGAGGTGAGAGGTCCAGTCGAAGGAAACATGAAGCCTTCATTTCTCATAATTTTTCCATCTTCCTCTCATTTACTGTCCCGTTGTTCTCCCTCACCCTCTTACTCTTACTCTTTCCCACCTGCATCAATAGGGCTCCCAGGTGATGACTCAAATTTCTGCTGATGACATCCCCTTCGTGTCTTCTTGCTCTATCAACTCCCCATTTTACGTGCTACAGCAGACCCGTGAAACAGTTCCATCTCTTCATAAAGTGATCATCATCAACAAGTCACGTTCGTTCTTAAAACACTGTTTTGTGTCTGGAGTGGACACTATTTGCAGCCTAATTTTCAATCTGATGAAAAGGAGATTGGGACAAACTTTTTTTTTTTTTGGTTGTGGTTACATGGTTGCCTTGAAAAAAAACCAAACACATCTGGGGCTGTGGTAGGAACCTCTTAATTACTCGAAGATTATTGCTTAGATTCTGGTACCATGGTTTCTCTTTCACTCCCACCATTGTCCGCCTGCTGAGATTCTGGAGACTACCCCGAAACCAAACTATCAACAGCAGCATATGGTATGGAGGTTGAGAAAAGGAGGCACTGGGGGCGGGGAGTGGAGCAGGGGTGCTTAGTGGATAGACCACGGGCCTGGGAGTTAGAAAGACCTGGGTTCTAATCCAGTTCCACCTCTGGTCTGCTGTTTGACCTTGGGCAAGTCACTTTACTTCCCCGTGGCTCCGTTCCCTCATCTATAAAATGGGAAGACTCCCTTCACACAGCCAACCTGCTGATGTCAGGATGCCCGGGGTAGGTTTGGGATAGTGACGGAGACCCAACACTTGCGGTTTGCTACATCTTCACTGTTGGGCAACTGAGCCCAAGATAGAGCAGTTAAGTTTGGGGTAAACCAGTTGTTGTTTTTTAATTGTATGTTAGGCGCTTATGTGCCAGGCTAATCAGGTTGGACACAGTATTAATCACCATTTTACAAATGAGGCACAGAGAAGTTAAGTGACTTGCCCAAGGTCACACAGCAGACAAGTGACGAAGCCTGGTCCTTTGGGCTCCCAGGCTCATGCTCTAACCCACTAGGCTTTGCTGCTTCATCCACTAGGCCACGCAACGCGACACCAGTTCCAGGTGTTGAGTAAATGAATCAAGGGCTAGCAGGTAGGAAACCCTGGCTCTATTTACCCCGACATTTTGGGCTGGCCTCAAACTACGGAAAATCCTGATTTAAAAAAACGTACGTCTTTGGCCTCAAGTCACAAGACATTTTAGGCCTAAACAGCACTTGCACTGAAAAAAAAAACACTTGCAAAGAGTAAATTTCATTTTTAACTGGTGCTGAGATGGTTCCTGGGAGGAAGTGCCCAGAGAAGAAAAAAATTAATTGAGGAAGGAATCTTGGAGGAGGTGGGATTTCAGAAACCCGGAAAGAAGGTCTCCCCATCTTTGGAAACTACTGGAAAGATGGAACTGGTTATTAAAACTTTTTTGCCTCTTTTCACACTCTGGAAATTCCAGACTAAATTACTACAGCTGAGTTTTGAACCACTAAGACTAGTAGTTGTCCACAATGGAAATGCTGACAAACCCTTAACCATGGTAATGCTTAGTGAGCCACAGCATTCTGCAATCAGCATTACATTGTATGCTTTTGTGTGGTGAATCTCGCTCTGATTTTATACTAATAAATGTTTACATACTAGTTGAATCAGCCCATTCTTCACTCCTCCTAACTCCCATCTGGCTCTGACGCTCTACTGCAGGCAGTGCTCTCTCCACCTCTCTATCGACGCACACTCATAAACCCGCCTGTGTGTTGTAGATGAAAAACCTCTCTTGAATCTTTCAACAGGAAATGATCCCCGTTCTGTAGCCCTCCTGCTGAATCATCAAGATGTATTTTTTTGCCTGCACTCCAAGACTTCCCCGAGCTCTGAACCGACTCCAGCCTTCAGTGAATGAATGCGAACTCAAATTTTCAAAGAGATTGCATGCTTTTTAAAGGCAAGGTCGAGAAAAGGGAATCAAATATTTATTGCCCAGAAAACATGCTGCATGATGCAAAGTACTCTAGGGCATTTTTTTTCTGTGATGAAAGTTGAAAGGAACTGATTAAGGAGGCTGGGTCAGAAGCCTTGGTAATCATGGCATATCTGGGGGGCAGGCTGGGGCTGCGGCTCTTTGATAAGGCCCGATAGTAAGCTGTTTTCCGGTTGCCATTAGCTCAGGCCCACTCTTCCCTTTTCCTGCCTCCTCCTCGACAAAGATCCGGAGCCTGTCAAAATGATGATTTCTGGTGGCTGGAAGTCATCAGGTGGGAACATCTGTTCTAACCAGCCATAGCAATGCAAGCTTTTCCCTAAAGTCGAGGGCTGGCCAAAGGTTAAATCATTTCACCTTTTCTGAAAAGTTTCTTCAAAGTGTGAAGGGCTTTCTTTCCTTCCTCTAGCCATAGCTAGATGAAGTGGTTGCTGGGGCTGGAATGGAGTCCCAGGCCACCTAATCTTCCCCAAAAGGAGCAGTGTGGCCTACTGGAAAGAGCCCAGGTGTCAGAGGACCTGGGTTCTAATCTCAGCTCGGTCACTTAATAATAATAACGATGGTATTTATTAAGCGCTTACTTTATGCAAAGCGCTGTTCTAAGCATTGACTGTCTGCTGTGTGACCTTGGGCAAGTAGTTAATCGGCTCTGTGATTCAGTTACCTCATTGGTAAAATGGGGATTCAACTGTCTTGCCTCCGATTAGGATTGTAAGCCCCAATATGCGACAGGGACTCTGTCCAAACTTATTCTTTTGAATTTTTCCCTTTGCTCAGTACAGTGCCTGCATATAGTAAGCCCTTAACTTGTACCAATAAAAACAACAGCAGCAAAAGACCCCAAAAAACAACCCAAACTCTCTCCTCCTCCTGCCCATATGGATACCCTGGAAACATACCCCAATTAATCATAATGCCCTCCCACCAACACAGCCTCCAATTAATCATCCTGTGCTTTCCTCCCCTCACGAACACACACACTCAGGCACATGTGTGCATGGGCGTGCGCACACATATACACACACACAACCACTCAAACCTATTTAGAGGGAGAAAAAATGAAACAAAGCACCAAGATTCACATTTAATTACTAAAGCCGAATGATGAGAACTTAAAAATACTCAGTACCTTTATTTCAGCATGATTCAAATTCATAACTACTCATGCTCGGGTCCCACTCTAGACGGAGCTGATTTGCAGCATGTGAATCTCTTGTAAGGAATTGAAATATTGCCTGTCCCTTTAAGTATCAGGTGTAGCAGACAAACGTCCTCAGAGACTATTAAATGTATTAGGGGGAGATCGATAATATCATTACCGCCTATAACTCCTTTTTCTCCCTACCAACGTTAGTTAATACAGCAGAGCAACGGGCCAACTAATCATGCAGTCTATGCTCAACTACTTGTTCTTCATTTTTAGAGCAGAAGTCATTAGCGAAATGCCTTTTCAATTGAATCCAATATGAAGGAGGAGCACTGGAGCTCTTTACAACTTTATTAGCCTACCTGCTAATGAGCAAGGCCATTTAAAACAAAAATGAAAGAATAGGACAGAAATATTGAAAAACCCAGCATGTTTTTACCAAGGAAAAAAATAAGCTTTTGCTCGCCACTAATGGGGATTTGAGTTATGAGAATAAAGCTAATTACGTGCTGTAAAGCAAACATAAACAATGGCTTATTTTATTTTGTCAAGACTATTATCACCTGTGTTTCAGTACTGAGTCAGGACTGAACAAAATCACTGACCCCAAATTACAGACCATTTAATATCTCTGCACAGTGAAAGGCATCACCAAGCACCACTGTAACAAACGCTCTTTTGTATTTCCAGGGTATTTTTCTCGCAAATTCTTGCCAATTGTCTCCAGAAACTTAAGTCTAATTTCTACACAAGTCTGACGCAAGGCTGACGACCATTATTCCAGTGCAAAATGGTTCAAAATTTCATTTCATCATCCACAACTCACTGCTGCTTAATGGAGCAGGTTTTCATGAAGTGCATAGAGATGCGGACAATATGATAAAAACAGAGGAAATTAAGGAGAATGATGTATTTTATACATATCTACCTCTGGAGACATATTCCACATAGACAAGCTGCCCATCCTCTATATTAAAATATGACACACTGGGCATGTTTCTGAATCTAAAAAGACTCATGCTTGACAAAGCCCCTGATCCAATCTGGACAATCGTTCCAGGACATTCATTCATTCAATCATATTTACTGAGTGCTTACTATGTGCAGAGCACTGTACTAAGTGCTTGGGAAGTACAAGTACAAATTGGCAAAATAGCCCAAAGACAGTGATAGGACAGAAACCAGATTCAATCAATAGGCAGTTATCAGGTACAGGGCACCATACTAAATGCTTGGGAGAATACAATATAAAAGTGTTGGGATTTACAATACCTGCCCCCAAGGAGCTAAAAGTCTATGGGATGGAAACGGGATTCCTGGGATTCTTTGGAGCAGTTCTTAAAGCTGCTGGCTTTCTCTATGCTCCTGAAAAGTTACACAGGGAAAACCTTATACTGTCACTGCTGCACCAATGGAGAGTTGAACCCATTGGGTTCAACAGTTTCTCTCCTCCAAGGATTGTACCCTTGGATTCAGAGCAAGAAAGAAGGGACAGTTCTTTTCTCCTCCATGCACTGGGAAAACACTTTTTCCAGTGCAAGTGGGAAAAACAGCAACAACAACAACAACAATAATAATAATAACATAAAAAACCAAAATAAGAAGAATCGTGGTATTTGTTAATGCTCATTAGGTGCCAAGCACTGAACTAAACACGGGGGTAGATACAAGTGTAAAATAAGAATCAAGCCTGGGTTTTTGGGGGTTGAATCTTGGGTTATATTTGCTTGGGTTGTACGTGTAATCTGTAAATTGGGATTTTGAGCACTTTAGGGCCGGGGTCTTTTCAGGTTCATTTTTGTGGGGGCCCCAGTAAGGCCTCATGTACACAGCAGCCTCTCAATAGGTGATTGTTGGCTGACTGACAAACTGAACCACTAAGTTTGGAAGTGAACTTAACGTGAACTTCATACCCACACCCAATCACCCACTGGGCCTCCCCGTCATGTCCTTTTCTGCTCAAAGTATAGGCCTGGGACAAGGATGAAGAGAGATGGTGGGGTTGGGGTGGAGGGGTGATGTCGGTGGTGGTATGAGCCTGGCCTTACTTGGGAATAGGTCTTTGGGGAGAACTGGGACACAGAAGACCTGGATCTCCTGGCTCCCAAGTCTTTGCAATGTTCAGGCCACAGTTCCTGCCTGCAATTTACCCTGACAGACTGAAAATGGGGGTTTCTGTTTAGAATCCAGACAAATGCCCTCAGGACCTGGTTATACATTGCTAATGGCCATACCAAGCCTGTCCCGGGTAACTTGTGGCGGTGAGAGCTGCTGAAACGTCACTGTTGTTGCTGTTGTCTCCCAATCCATTCATTCATTCGATCGCGTTTACTGAGCGCTTACTGTGTGCAGAGTACTGTACTAAGTGCTTGGGAGAGTACAATATAACCATAAACAGACACATTCCCAGCCCACAACGAGCTTAAATCTTACAGTTTACAACCCATGACGCCTGCAAACAGGGACACCCAACTCAATCCTGGTCCTAAGATAGTCTGGTTCTCTAGAAGGACCCACAGGACCCAGTCTCGCTCCCAGTCATCCAGGGGATCCAGGTAAGGCTAACACAATACTGAAGACCCCGCTAGAGAGGTGTGGGTGGAACTGAGGGTTGCTGATGGCTTGGTACCCCAAAATGAACTGGACTCCAATCCTTGGGGTTGAGGATGAGTCCTGGATCTGAATCTTTTTTTCTTTTATGGTATTTGTTAAAAGCTTACCTATGTGCCAGGTACTGTTCTAAGCGCTGGGGTAGATACAACATAATCAGGTTGGACACAGTCTCTGTCCCGCATGTGGCTCACAATCCTAATCCTCATTTTACAGATGAGGTAACTGAGGCACAGAAAAGTCAAGTGATTCACCCAAGGTCACAGAGCAGACAAGTGGCAGAACGGGGATTAGAACCCAGTTTCTTCTGACTTTCAGGCCCGTTCTCTATCTACTAGGACCATGCTGCTGATTCAACATGTTGCATTGTACTCTCCCAAGTGTTTAGTACAGTGCCCTGCACACAGTAAGTGCTCAATAAATATGATTGAATGAATGAATGAATGAATGACATGCTCACCTTGGGCTCAGGGATACTGAGAGGGAGTGGGCAGCTTGGCCTGTTCTTTGGGACCCTAGCAGGAAACCTTAACTCAACCCCAACTTTTTGAACAGTCCAAAACCCCTCTGCGATTCCCCAAGCACTCCAAGGGAGCAAGAGTTGACTGCATTTCCCTCACGCTTGGGTTGTCAGTCTGACACCCTAAGCAGATGGCGAGCAGCCTAATCTTTTCAATCTCAGTGGTTTCTGTACAAAGAAGAATAAGCACTGAACTTTTCCAGGAAAGAAAGCACCAGGGCCTTCTCTGTACTTCAGCAGTGGACCCCAGATGGCCTCGAACAGGGGTGTTTCACAGGGGCACTAATTGGGAAATTTCAAGGTGTGCTGTGAGTCTACACAGTCTTCAGATAGCTGCTTCGCTTAGCATGCCCTTTGACAGAAGGCAGGATCTGGAGCATTATGTCTCAGGAATGCCAACTACCAGCCATCATCATTTGCTGTGGCTGAGTTGGAAAATTCTGTATTTTTTTGGGTGGATCAGTTCAAGTTGCCTGGGGTCTCAGGGAAATCGGTGTTAATATTAGTGTCTTGCACTTGGCTCTGCAGCATCTTAGCAATCACGGACTCACCATGAATGACCCTCATGGAGTCTTGGCCAAACCTAGCAGGGTTATCTATCTGGAAAGTGATATCAGAATGCCTGCTGTCAAGGCTATCACTCTCCGCATGGGCATTCTGGACAATACAGATTTTTTTTAAAGGTCATCTTTCATCTGGAGTTGTCCTGGTCAGTGTTTCTTGATCTATTTTTCAGATACCACTCAGTTGGGTCCCTGAGTTCTGACCTGTACCACTGGAATCTCTCTGCAAACAAGGCTTGCAGGAACTGTAAATAAACCTGTTTATATTTAAAGATTACTTACATTCAGTTGATTCATTGAAGCAACCAAACATAAGAATTATGCCCATTCTCCTTTAGTGGATTGTGACCTATAGAAAGATCCTGGATTGAGTATTGCCTGGTAACTTTTTATGTAGGATTCATTCAATCGTATTTACTGAGCACTTACTGTGTGCAAAGCACTGTACTAAGAGCTTGGGAAGTACAAGTTGGCAAAATATAGAGATGGTTCCTACCCAACAACGGGCTCACAGTCTAGAAGGGGGAGACAGACAACAAACAAAAAAGGATCCAAAGTGAAACCTTTGAGCAGTTCGTGTACCAGGAGCCATTTGTACAACCTCAACACATATTACCATAGCTAAGGTAGAAGGTCATGGGTTCTAATCCCCGCTCTGCCACTTGTCTGCTGGGTGACCTTGGGCAAGTCACTTAACTTCTCTGTGCCTCAGTTACCTCATCTGTAAAATGGGGATTGAGATTGTGAGCCCCATGGGGGACAAGCGCTTAGTTAAGCGCTTAGTATAGGGCTCTGCACACAGTAAGAGCTCAATAAATACGATTGAATGAATGACAAGGGGCTGCATCCAAACCGATTTACTTGTATTCACCTCAATATTTAGCCTGGCACATAGTAAATGCTTAACAAGTACCATTGTTATTATTATTGTTATTATTACTATTATTATTTTGTCTCCCTGAACCGTGCAAACTGATGACAACATTGGGTGTAGTGGTTGCTTCACAGTAACAACTGTTGCTGTCAGCAAGGGAGGGGAATGGGCAGAGGACGAGGAGGAAAGGATGGGTGAGGGAAGGGAAGGAAGGGTGAAGGAGGAAAGGGAAGGGGGAGGAGAGAGAGACAGAGACAGAGAGAGAAAGACAGAGGGGAAAAGTGGGGAGGGAATCAGATACAATAGGCTGCAGACTCCTGACTTAATAAGTATAACAATAATGATAATAGTGACTGTGGTACTTGCTAAGCTCTTACATAACAGGGCACTGTACTAAGCACTGGAGATAATCAGGTTGGATACAGCCCCTGTCTGACATGGGGCTACAGTCTAAGAGTGATGTGAAGTATCACTAGCAAGACTAAATCTACCGATTAGAAAGCACTGGTTTAGGTGGACTGTCAGGATGGTCCTAAATTCACAGGACAGTAATGTCTATGTATGTATGTATGTATGTATGCATATATATTTATGCCTCTTCTTCTCTTTCCTTCTGAGATCCATCCTATTAACACGGGACTGGGAGGTGGGAGACCTGCATTCCTGTTCCCGCTGTGCCCCTCATCACTGTGTGACCTTGGGCAACCTCTCTGGGTTTAAATTTCTTCATCTGTAAAACCAGGGATAAAATAGATTGGGAATCCCATGTGGCAGAGGGACTGTGTCCGATCTCATAGTCTTTACCTAACCTATCACTTAGAACATAGTTAATTCTTAACAAGTGTGATGCTAATAGCTAGCATGTCTAATAATAATCACCAATAGCTATTCTTTCTTAAAAACACGTCTGGTGTTGTTCATGAGCAATAAGTTATCTTAACGGGAAGCAGGGAATCTGACAACTCACTTGCTCTAATAATAATAATAATAATGATGGCATTTATTAAGCACTTACTTACAAAGCACTGTTCTAAGCGCTTGGGAGGTTACAAGGTGATCAGGTTGTCCCTCGGGGGGCTCACAGTCTTCATCCCCATTTTACAGATGAGGTAACTGAGACCCAGAGAAGTTAAGTGACATGCCCAAAGTTACACAGCTGACAAGTGGTGGAGCCAGGATTTGAACCCATGACCTCTGACTCCAAAGCCTGTGCTCTTTCCACTGAGCCACGCTGCTCTAGTCCTTCAGAGTCCACAATTTGCTCTATATAAAATATTTAATGACATTTTATAATCCTTAGGTTTACTCTCCTCATTTTGGAAGGCAAATCTAACATTTCCCCACATGTATAAATGTTTCACGCAGAGATAATCAGATTTTTAAAAAAATTTTTCAATTTTTGCCATTGCTTCTAGCTCTGTGGTTCTTAGATGCCTGAGGAGTAGGAATGGATTGCCACGTATCGAAAAGCAAAGGTCATTTGTTCTGTCTAAAGGAAATAGTGTTAGAAATTTAAGATTGATTGGAAATGTTCATCCTAGTTCTGAATGGTGAGATTGCTGAACAGGAATTATTTGGTAACTACTGGGAGATTTCAACAACAGTCTTGGTACAGCTCAGCTGCTATAAAATATGCTTTGCTTCATCCAGTTCTAGACTCTGCCAGCCTAAAGCGTGAGGAATTTTCATTAACTTATTTATTTAATAAGGAAAGAGAACTGAGGAAGAGTTTTCACAGATAGACGTGTATTTGTCTTGCACCAACTTTCATCGAGGGAATGTAATTTTTGGAATTTCAAGAACATCACGTTTCTCATTTGATTTTCTTATCGCTTTAAAGGGGGGATTTCTCCCCAAAGAGATGGCAGGTGGGAGATGGAGGAATGGTTTGAAAAAATGCTGTTTGCTTGTACTCCTCAAATAGGGTCTCTAGATACACGGATTTCTTCTTCTAATTCCAGGCACTTTAAAAGTCACACACCCAAATCACTGCAGGCTTCAAGACCTCTTTCTGTCTGCTAAATTGAAACATTGCAGATATTTTAATTAGCAAGTATTTGCAAAGTACTTCACAGGTTCAATGCCTCCTCACTAGTCTCATGTATAATTGGCAGTTTCATTATTACATAAACATGAGAGGAATCTTTTAGTATGAGAGATTTATGGAAATACACTTTTCTGTTATCCTGGAGCTATTCTGACTCTGTTCCTTTTCCACATTTCATTTTCCTCTTCTGGAGGGGCAGTGCCTCGCTTCTCAAGACCCAGGTCAATTTAATTCTCATCTGGGAGCAGTGGCACGGTCTCCGGTTCATTCGTAAGCAGAGCTCATCTACAAGCAGCAGGGAGTGTGTTTGGACTCTCTTTCCCTGAGGAGAAGCATTTTCACTTCAAAATGTGAAGAAAGTCTCAAAGTTGTACTTTGGCTGCCTTGCCTTTCTTTGTTGCCGACTTGACTGAACTGATCTAACAGGTAGCTGAGTTTTCTAATCTCCCAAACCATTGGCTTTTCTATTATGAAACCTCCTGCCAATGAAAATTATTTTACTTGTACATATCTATTCTATTTATTTTATTTTGTTAGTATGTTTGGTTTTGTTCTCTGTCTCCCCCTTTTAGACTGTGAGCCCACTGTTGGGTAGGGACTGTCTCTATATGTTGCCAACTTGTACTTCCCAAGCACTTAGTACAGTGCTCTGCACACAGTAAGTGCTCAATAAATATGATTGATTGATTAATTGATTAAGCTGCCCTCCAACTGGGTTGGAGTCCTAATGTCATTGGATGGATCAGCTTTGGTGGGGGGCAGAGGGGGTGGGGGTGCACCCTGCTATCTCCAGATTGGTTAGAAAACAGTTTCAGTGTAAAGACCCAAAGTCCTGGATCAGAAATGTTAATATGTGAGGGAGGAGGCCCTGGAAGGAAGGAGGAAAATGGAAATCTGAAAAGAAAATGGTGATCGGGAAGTGAGGGATTCTTACTAGTTTCAAAGAGGGGTCCAGAATTCATGGATCTGTAGGCCATTAGAAATTCCTGGGCCTCAGGTCTCTTTGGAATGAGTAAGGTGTGCTATGTAACACTGAATTTGGAGCAAGGCAATTACACACAGACTCCTTGCAGGAAGAACAGAAGCAAAGCCATTACTGGACTGGGCCCACAATTCATCCAACCCTGGATTCTACCTCTGGCCGTGATAATATGGAGCTTGAGGGAACGGAGTGAAAGTTGACCTCCTCATGGCTGTCAGTGCCATCTAACATCCCTAATTTTTCTCTTTAAATCCCTATTGTTCTTTCTGTACTCTAATTTGGACTTTTCATTCACAAATTTATCTACATTCTTAACTCTCAAAGGAGTTTGATGTACATAAGACTTCCTGACTGTACAGTGGGTTGAGCAGTTCTGCAGTCTCCAGCCAAAGGCAGGACCATTTGGGCCCCAGAACCCCCCTTTAACATGATTTGGATAGTCTTAGTCTTAGTCTGGGAGGTCTGTCCCTTCTTCAACATCTCCTTTTCCATGGATTCCCAAGCAGTCACCTGCACCTTGAGTTCTTGACTTTCTTCCATGGATAAAAGACCTATTCTCTAGCCCCCTTTAGACTTTGCTCCATTCGCACATACTGTTTCTAGCCCACAGCTGAGTGCAATATCTGTCACACAGCAAGCCCTTAAAAAATACCATGATTACTATTATTATTATTCAAGGGAGGCACAAAGTGTCCTAGAAGGACTTTCATTCAACAATTTCCTCTTAAACAATTTTAAATTTGTCTGCCCCTAGATAGGCAACGTTTACATCAAGGGTATGGCATCACACTCCCCTCGTACATTCAGATTTTAAATTCTCTTTTCAAAATGTCGAATTGCCATTTGTGGATTTTTTCCCCCTTCTTTATGTGGTTCAACTCCATTTTCCCTTTTACTGTCCACTTTCCCTCTGTCAAGTTTCTCCTATGGGAAAAGCACTAAGACAGACAAAGAGGAGCTACAGGAGAAAAACTTATATTGTACGGAGTACCTACCGTGCCTTTGTAATGACAGGATATCTGGAAAGCATCAGTAAAATGCCTTTGACGTTCTATTTGCAAACCAGTCCTGCAGATACCTTCATTAAACTTAAAGAATAAGTTAATTAAGCGCTAACTTGGAAACGATCCTTTCTGGAAAAATTTGGTGGCGCCCAAAATCCATGGCCAAACACCAATCAATCTGATGAACAGAAGCCCTTCCCTCAGTGATGTTCTGCTTCTGCCAATTATCTCAGGCATAGACTCTAAATGTACAAAGCGGTGGGTCTCTTTTTTAACTCGGACCATTCCTCTGCAATAAGCTTTGAGAAATGCCTGTTGCTTTTACACTCCTAAGTCTTCCCCTGGCCTAGCAGAAAATCTCATTTTTTTTTAGGCTGGAGGCCAGTTGGGGGCACGTAGAATTGTTTCTCTCTGTAACTCAGTGGTGACAAGAAATACTGAGGAAAAGATTGCGCATCAGTCACGTAGTCAAGAGAAAAAGCAGGAAGCACAGCGGACTACTTTGCAGAGGGCAGCGGGAGAGTGGTGTAAGTGCTTAGCACAGTGCTCTGCCGCCCAGTAAGCACTCGATGCTGACTTTATAGAAAGCAGTCGTTTATGAATCTCTACACAGATGACGAAACGGTCATGGAGAGCTCTTACCTTGGAGGGCCTGAAGGGTGTGAGTCTGGACGACAATGCAGAGCTGCAGGACCAGCTGAGGGGCACTCTCCAAGAAGGTGGCCAGCAGATGCAGCATGCTCACATCTGCATACTCGTACACCATCTTCCAATAAAAACGCCATCTGTCGTTCTCCCCGCTCCGGCGGCTGCGGATCCCTAAGTATATCGTGTGGAAATATCTAGACAAAACACAAGAGTAGAAAAAGGAGATGCATGATCGTTCGTAGTTCCAAGGCTCTAACCCATTTTCCCCCCGAAACACCTCACACACGAGACAAGAAGCAGTGTGGCCTAGTGCTTAGAGCACGCACCTGAGAGCCAGAAGGACCTGGGTTCTAATCCCGGCTCCAACACTTGACTTCTGTGTGACCTTGGGCAAGTCACCTCACTTCTCTGTACCTCACTTACCTCATCTGTAAATTGGGGATTAATACTGTAAACCCCATGTGCAACAAAGACTGTGTCCAACCTGAGTAGCCTGTATCAACCCCAGCGCTTAATAATAATAATAATGATGGCATTTATTAAGCGCTTACTATGTGCAAAGAACTGTTCTAAGCGCTGGGCACTGTTCTAAGCACTGGATAATAATGATGGCATTTATTAAGTGCTTATTATGTGCAAAGCACTGTTCAAAGCGCTGGGGAGGTTACAAGGTGATCAGGTTGTCCCACAGTCTTAATCCCCATTTTACAGATGAGTGAACTGAGGCACAGAGAAGTTGTGTGACTTGCCCAAATTCACACAGCTGACAACTGGCGGAGCCGGGATTTGAACCCATGAACTCTGACTCCAAAGCCCATGCTCTTTCTACTGAGCCACAATTCTAGCTACAGAGCTTGGTACATAGTAAGAGCCTAATGAATAAAAGAGACAACTAAACTATTAAAGAAAAGGTGATTTCGGATCCATGTAATATTCTGAGTGGTTCAAAAATTCAAGACAAACGGTGCTTTTGCAAAACTAGTTTTAGTCTTAACTTGTTCCTGGATGAAGTACAGGAGACGGAAATCCAGACAGGGCTAAAGTGGTCACTTAGGGACATGATGGGTTGCGAAATCAGAATTTCGAGCTTCATTATAACAGGATGGGCTCTGGGGCACTTGGCCACAGGAAACCTGATTGCCCTGGAACCTTTGTCCGAAGTTTTCTCACAGCACATCTTGTAGCCCTTCTGCCAACCCTGTAGTTCTCAATCAGCCATCAAGAAATCATGTGGGCCAGCTTCCTGCTTCTAGGCATGACTAATGCATCCTGACAGATGGCTGCCCACCTCCAGGGATGAGACTCTAAGGCCTCACTTGGGAGCCTGTTGCACTGTTTTAACACACACAGACAGAAGGAAGAACTTCTTGACTATGTAACTGCCTCTCTTCTGCTGCTACATTTCCAGCCCATTTTTTCTTCAATCAATCGGTGGTATGTGCTGAGTGCTTACTGGGTACAGAGCACTATACTGAGCACTTGGGAGAGTATGATAAGATAGATCGGGGCCCTCAAAGAGCTTCTGCTTTTGATTGATAGTATTAATTAATCTTGATTAGTCCTTTCATTGACCTGGAGAAACATTAGCCAGCATTTTCCTCATCTAACAAGCTGTTTGACTTGAAGACAATTATTGTTATCCTCCACCTCTTCCATTCCAGTGAACTTCTTTGACTTTTTCCTCACTAAATCAATCAATCAATCATATTTTTTGAGCGCATACTGTGTGTACAGCACTGTGCTAAGCGCTTGGGATGTACAAGTTGGCAACATATAGAGACGGTCCCTAACCAACAGTGGGCTCACAGTCTAGAAGACTGCTAAAACCCTTTGACATTTCATCTGCTATTTCAGATGAAGCAAATATGAAATGATTAGAGGCAAATTACTCCAGTCCTCTCCAACCCAGCCAAATATACAACCTTAAACACGGTTGTGCGGTGTCCACAGACTTCTTGGAATATGTCATGGACTGGGCTCAGACCTGCAGAGAGTTGAAGTAGGATTCATGGTCCCATAAGCGACCTGAGTTTTCTCATTTCCACCATCCTCAGGGTTCTAATCCCAGCTCTGCGACCTTGAGTAAGTCACTTGTCTTTCCTGAGATTCAATTTCCTCATTTGCAAAATAATAATAACTGGGGTATTTGTTAGGCACTTACTATGTGCTAGGCACTGTACCAAGAGCTGGGGTGGATACAAGCAAATCAGGTTGGACACAGTCCCTGTCCCATGTAGGGCTCACAGTCTCAATCCCCTTTACAGATGAGGTAACTGAGGCACACAGAAGTGAAGTGACTTCCTCAACGTCACACAGCAGACATGTGGTGGAGCCAGGATTAGAACACATTACCTTCTGAATTCCAGGCCCGTGCTCTATCCACCACGTCATGCTCCTTCTCATGGGGATTCAATATCAGCTCTTCCTCCTATTTAGACTGTGAGTCCAATGTGGGACAGGGACCGTGTCCAATCTGATTATCTTGTACTTACTCCAGGGCAGTGCCTTGTTAAGTAAGTGTTTAACAAGTACCACAAGAACAGTGCCTGACAAATACTCAATTATTATGATTATCCCCAGAGAGAAGCACCTATCACTTCAGCTGTTCTCAGACAGCCCTGAAATGCTGCAGAACACAAAGCCACTTGAAAAGGGATGGCTGCTCTACATGCTTCTGAGGAATCAGTATTTGCATCAAAACCAATAAATTTATAACACATCAAACAAGGTTGGATGAAAATATGACTCCAAGAGAAAATGAAAGCTGAAAGGAGAGTTTACTATGTCCCACACAATCACCGCCCGGGAAAAAGTGAAGCTACAATGGAGTGCTCATTCCAGTGGGACTCTAGGTGGAAGGTGGAAGGGACTGTTAAATTAATATTTCAGTGAAAGCCCAACATAACACTACAGCCAGGCCTCAAAATAATCACATCTCCAGGCCGACTTAAATTGGCTCGGATTTTTCAGTGTTTTGGATGCAGATGACAAGGCAGGCACCACTTACAACTCCACACAGATGTCTCACCTGCCTTCAAGAAGAATTACACCTCATTATCTCACTTCTTGAAACCTTATTACAGGGTCTACATCAAATGCTCCAGTAGCATCGGTGTCATGGATGAGAGCAGGTTACAATTGCAGGTTTAGGCTCATTTTGTTTCTAGGTTTCACCTGGCTCACCCCACAGATGTTCTGTGATGCCAAAGTCATGAGTGGGTGAACGCTTTCTCAGGTTTTTTGTTCTGGACTGGATGGGCCACTGGGGCTTGAACTCTGCTGAGCAGTGCTGAAATATTTGCTCTCGCCATCACCTTCAAGTGACAGGAATTTGATACTTAATATTGCTTTTTTTCCTCAGTTAAAACAACAAATATTTGGCTCCTTTGTGTATCTCAAACAGTTTTTCAGAATAAGATGGAATAGCAATTTCATCTTTCATGTTCAAGCAATATGTCCTCCCACCTATTATTCTCAAGAGATACTGAAATAATTTAGAAATGTCTAATTGGAAGAAACTTCTCATCTCAACCTGAAACACAGACACGAGTAGGCCCATTTAATCCTGGCGCTCAGCCATCCCAGTGACCATTTTTATTCATCAACTAAAAGTATTTACTGAGTGCTTACTGTGTGCAGAGTACTGTACTAAGAGCTTGGAAGAGTAAAAACAAAGGCAGTCACAATCCCTGCCTTCAAGAAACTTATAATTCATTGGGGAAGAAAGGCACTACAATATTACAGTTAGGAAAAGCAATTGAGTTTAAATATATGAACAAGGGCAGTGGAGGGAAGGGGTTGGGATGAGTTAGTGCTTAGAGGGGAGGACTAAAGTGCATAGGTGATGGCAATGGGGCAATCTACTGATAAGGTGAGGGGAGGAGAGATTAGTCAGGGAAGACTTCACCCTTATTAAATTCTCACAGGAGTAAAGGAGAAGGAGCTGACAGAAAGAGGGAGAGAGGAATCGACTTAGAGAAACGGACAACCAGCCTCCCATTGCTGTGCAGATTATTCCCGAATGAGGAGTGAAATGTTTGTCTTCCAATTCTGGGATTAAGACAACAACCCATCAAATCTTTCTGTTCCCTCACTACCTTTTTGCTTACTCATTTTCCAATTTCAAATAAAGAACTCTATTCCTTTTTCAATCAGGCAAGATCTCCTATCACACCCCAGTAGGGAAGGTGGTCACACTGATTTCAGCAGCACAGTGAAAATACGGCACTTTGAAATTGGCTGAATGCACCCCACTATTTCCAATGGTGCCTACTTTTTGGGCTTCTCCTTCCTATAATAAAGAACTTTTTGACTTGTCACGCTTGAAAAACAAGGCAGCCCTGAGACTGCTGCTGCTCTGTAGATTGGGACTATCGGAGTTCTAAGTCAACGTTATCAGAGGCCATGTCTCCATGAGCCCAGAAGTCCCCCATTGTGGGGGCTGAAACCTTCGACACGGGCGGCAGGGGCTGGAACAGTGCAGCCCTGCAACTCTGCCATTACCATCGCTACAGCCTGGCCCAAGGTTTGCTCACACACCAAATTCCACAGTGTACCTCCCAGATGCTCTCAGTCATTTCCACTTCCATACCTAAGAACCCTCCACAACTTTTCTGCCAACGCTGGGGAGCTCAGCCGGCGTAAAGCTCAGGAAAGGTTGCCTTTTCATGAACACACCAATGGGGTTAAGAACCAGTGTAAAGCTACTGCTAGAGCAAATAAGAGAATCCAATCTCCTACCCTAGTTTTTAGGCCATTTCCCGCTGCTTAGCGTTTCAGCCCCACTTCATCATCATCATCATCATCATCAATCCTATTTATTGAGCGCTTACTATGTGCAGAGCACTGTACTAAGTGCTTGGGAAGTACAAATTGGCAACATATAGAGACAGTCCCTACCCAACATTGGGCTCACAGTCTAAAAGGGGGAGACAGAGAGCAAAACCAAACATACTAACAAAATAAAATAAATAGAATAGCTATGTACAAGTAAAATAAATAAATAAATAGAGTAATAAATATGTACAAACATATATACATATATACAGGTGCTGTGGGGAAGGGAAGGAGGTAAGATGGGGGGGATGGAGGGGGGAGAGGCATTTATTAAGTGCTTGCTATGTGCAAAGCACTGTTCTAAGCATTTTTGATTGGGATCAGAGTTGACCCCAGGCAGTCGGGAATGAAAACTATTTAGACTGTCAGCTCCTTGACGGCAGGGATCCTGTCTATCTTGCACTCTCCCTAGTGCTTAGTGTAGTGCTCTGCATATAATATCCACTCAATAAGTAAAACGGATTCTTACCCATCTAGGTTGTATCCTGACTTAAGGTGCAGGACTTATCACCACAGTCAAGAAAGACGGTCAAGTAATTTTAATTTTTGATTTAAGGATGGCATCCCTCTTGAAACCTCAGATAGAAGATTATATTTATAATCAGATACATGAAACATATAGAGCACTAAATCTTCCAACTGTAAACTTCATGGCCATTTGCAATTTATCAAAATTTCTCTGGTCCACAATAATGAATTTTTCCCTGTTGGCTGGCTCCCTGCCCCATCACTGAACTCAAAACCCACTAATATCTGCCTACAGAAACATACCTTCACAAATAAATCAACTTGTCACCTATCATCTATCTGTGCATCCATCCAACTCTAAATACAAAAAAATTAACCAAAAGAGGAAGCAGAGTTTATTAAACACACTGCCTGATTTTCTTTAAGCTCGCTGCCCGATTTCCTTTATGCTTGAATGGATTTCTTTTAAGATCTGCAACAAAAGCACATGATGCATATACCACTTAACTCCAAAGCCGGGTCTTCCATGTTCAATTTATTCCTCTGACTTCAGTGTCCACAGATGTTTTTATGTCTGTCTCCCTGTTAGAACATAAATTTCTCGTGGGCAGGGACTGAGCCTTACACCTCTGCTGTACCTTCCAGTGTGCTTAATACAGGGTATTGCACTCAGTAGGTGTTCAAAAAATACCAATACTATGTCCCTTCCAAAAAGCTTCCACCAAAATTACTGTGATTTGAGAAGAAGGGGATGGGAAAGGATGCATTAAGTCATATGGATCTGGGTTCTAATCCTGAATCCGCCACATGCCTGTTCCGTTACCTTGGCATGTCACGACTTCTGTGGGCCTCAGTTTCCTCATCTGTAAAATGGGAACTCAACACCTGCTCTCCCTTTGCCCAGACTGTCAGCCCCATTAGGGACAAAGATTATAACTCACCTCAATATCTTGCATCTATCCCAGAGCTTAGTTCAGTGATTGGCACATAAGTGCTTATTGACTGTTACAGTTATTATTATTATTATTATTATTACTACTACTACTACAGCGTGGCTTAGTGGAAAGAGCACGGGCTTGGGAGTCAGAGGACATGGATTCTAATCCCAGCTCCGCCACTTGTCTGCTGTGTGACCTTGGGCAAGTCACTTAACTTCTCAGTGCCTCAGTTCCCTCATCTGTAAAATGGGGAGTAAAAGTGTGAGCCCCACGTGGGTCAACTTGATTACTCTGTACCCACCCCAGCACTTAGAATATTGCTTGGCACATAGTAAGCACTTAATAAATACCACAATTATTATTACTAATAAGGGCCAAAGAACAACGCTCAGAAAAGAGGAAAGCCTTCCTACTAATAACAACAACAATGATGACATTTGTTAAGCGCTTACCATGTGCCAAGCACTGTTCTAAGTGCTGGAGGGGATACAAGGTGATTAGGTGGTCCCACATGAGGTGCACAGTCTTCATCCCCATTTTACAGATGAGGGAACTGAGGCCCAGAGAATCAATCAATCAATCGTATTTATTGAGCGCTTACTGTGTGCAGAGCACTGTACTAAGCGCTTGGGAAGTACAAGTTGGCAACATATAGAGACGGTCCCTACCCAACAGTGGGCTCACAGTCTAGAAGAGAGAAGCGAAGTGACTTGCCCAAAGTCACCCAGCTGACAGTTGGCCGAGCCGGGATTTGAACCCATGACCTCTAACTTCAAAGCCCAGGATCTTTCCACTGAGCCACACTGATGGCAGTTGTTAAGCGCTTACTAATAATAATAACAACAACAATGATGGCATTTGTTAAGCGCTTACTAATAATAATAACAACAATGATTTCTAGAATGTGAGCCCACTGTTGGGTAGGGACCATCTCTATATGTTGCCAACTTGTACTTCCCAAGCGCTTAGTACAGTGCTCTGCACACAGTAAGCGCTCAATAAATACGATTGAATGAATGAAAGCCATTATTGTGGATCCTTAGATCTCTGCAGGTCCTCTCCTGGAAACCACCTCCAGCCTCTCCCAGGGCCCCAACGCTTGGCTTGTGAAGGCAGTGGTAAGTACTAAAACAATCTCTGAAAATATCTATTCTTTCTTGGAAACTGCTAATTTATTCTGATTAAATTTATCATTTTCCCACTTGGCCTTCAGTCTTTGCTTTTTTCTAGGGTATTTTTTAGCCTGTGGAGAATACCCTACTGGAGTAGGACAATGAGTGAAAATTAAGAGCAAAAAGCCAAACAAAACAAAGGCTCAGGCAGATTGTACATGCTCAACCCTGCAACAGGGGATAAAATGTGTGATATTAAAGTTATGCCAGACCAGAAAGGGTGACCACTCATAGTTTTAGATAAAACTTGGATTCAGAATAGTCCTCATTTTCCTCTGGCCATGTATGGAATTTTATCCTTTATTTAAAAGTCTCTTAGATATTGTTTTTTGACTTCCGCCTCCTGTTCTCTGCCACAGTTTCATCACACTTAGCTATATAAGATGAACTCATCCTTCTTGAATCGCCACTTATGCTATTCACTGTTTAATTATTCATTCTCTACAACTCTGATCCCAGGAAGAAAATAAATAATGTGGGAAAGATTTTCCCTCTTTCTGCCTACAGGATGGATTTCTGTATAAGGCTGTGCTTTTCTGGAGGCAACAGCTGTGTTCACAGAAGTCTCCATTTGTGACCTACTGAATGGGAAACAAAGGGGATGTTTTCCCACCTCCTCCACCAACTCCATCCACTCCTGGAGTTCATGCACGCTTTTTTTGGTGCCACAGTGCTGTATTTAGTGCACTGCATGCCAAAATAACATAAGGTAAAACAACCTCCAGAAAAACACACAGACATTTCCACATCATGATCCTTCTCACAATCAATCGATCACCTACCAACTCTGTAATACTGTAATATTGTACTCTACCAAGCACTTAGTACAGTGCTCTGCACTCAGAAAGTCATCAATAAACACAATTGATTGATTTACTGAATGCTCTGCGTGTCAATTTTTAAAAATTATTTTCTTATTTCTTTGAAATTGCCACTGTAGTAGGAATAATGAATAAATACTGTGGTATTTATTAATCTCTTACTCTGTGCCAAACACTGTACTAAGTACTGGGAGGCATACAATTTAAGCAGATCAAACCCTCCCCATCACACATAGAAGCAATGGTATTAGCTAAGCACCTACTGAATAAAATGCACTTGGGAAAATACAACAGAAGCATGAGACACACGTTCCCTGCCCATAAGGAGCTTATTCAGCTCCTTAAATGAAAAAGCACTCTTTGCATACTAGGCTGGGAGGGGAGGCTCTCGATAGGAGACAGCTGCAGTCATATAATTGAGGGAATTCACATAAAAGGGCTACAGAAAGATTGGCTTTCTCCTGAAGAGAAATCCGATGAGCAAATACCTCCTTTTTCCCCATGAGCCGATCCAACTCTGTGAGCAAAAATATCCTAATGCCTCTCTCCTAACTTCTCATAGGGATAACCATGGCAATCAGACATACTGGTAGAGCACCTTCTGAGTACACAGTACTGTACCTAAGCATTGGGAGGGTACCCCGTCATAGTACAACTACTTAGTGAAAGAGCACGAGCCTGGGAATTATAATTCCAGTTTGGCCACTGGCTTGCTGTGTGACCTTGGGTAAGTCACTTCACTTCTCTGTGCCTCAGCTGCCTCATCTGTAAGATAATAATAATAATAATAATGGTATTTGTTAAGCGTTTACTATGTGCAAAGCACTATGCTAAGTGCTGGGGGATACAAGGTGATCAGGTTGTCCCACGTGGGGCTCACAGTCTTAATCCCCATTTTACAGATGAGGGAACTGAGGCACAGAGAAGTTAAGTGACTTGCCCAAAGTCACACAGCTGACAATTGGCGGAGCCGGGATTTGAACCCATGACGTCTGACTCCAAAGCCCGGGCTCTTTCCACTGAGCCACGCTGCTTCTCTAGACTCTGAACCCCATGTGGGACAGGGACTGTGTCCAATCTGAATGGCTTGTACAGGACATTGAAAAGGACAGGGAAAGACTGATGTGTCACTGAGGATTTGAAATCATAATCTACTCTCTTATTTCTCTAGCGCATTGAGATTGGCATTTCAGTCACAGCCCGTATCTTTCTTGTCTGCAGGTTTTCTGTGTGTCATGAGGAAGACGTTGATTGCACAATGATAAGTCTAAAAACGGCTATGCAGCAGCAGTTGGGCAGGGTTGGTCTGAAGAGTATATTTCAATGATGACATGATGATTCCTTTACTTAGACTCTGAGACAACAGCTCAAGCCTCTAACCCATTTGCACATTTTACACAATACAATAAAAATGCAAAAATGGATAGTACGTGATCACGGGTTTAGCACATTCAGTGGAAACCTGTTTTCAATAGTTTATTTCTGATACAGTTCCTGATGTTGCTGATGAAAACGGCACAAAAGCTGATACTTACTGACCTGTGATGTAAACACCCACATAGCCGGAAATTCATCCCATCTCTACTTGCTCACAGTGAGGGCCAGGAATATTGATAAACTGGTACTGTTTGTCACTGAATATTATAGACTGGCTTGTAAGATTATGACGTTTGAGGAGAAACTAAAAGATAATTTCATATATCCCAGATCTGGAATACTGCCCAGTCATGCTGACAACGGAAGGAGTAGAATCAACCAGAAGCCCCAAGGAGCAAGTCAGAAGACTTGAAAAATTCCTGCACACTTACAATAATGAGGAATTTTATCCCTAAAAGAAAGGGTGAAGTAACAATGTAATGAGGTTTCCCCTAAGATGTTGCTAAGGTCAAGAGCCTCAAATTATTTCCCATCCTGAGTCCCCATGCATACCTGTTGGGCTAGCAAGGTGAGGATATGTTAAAATGATCATTAAGCACAGAGAGCTTCTTACCCATTGGAAGCCAATGTGACACACCACACTAATGGAATAAAGAAACCATCTGGTAAATTCTGCTTGATTTCAGGAAGGATAGTAGTAATTAATAAATGTGTTTGTTAAGCACTTACTATGTGTCAAGATCTGTTCTAAGCACTGAGGTAGATACACGTTAATTTGGCCAGATACAGTCCCTATCCCACATGGGCCTCACAGACTAACTAGGAGAGAGAGGACAGGTATTAAATCCCCATTTCACAGTTGAGGAAACTGAGGCACAAAGAAGTTAAGTGACTTGTCCAAGGTAACACAGCAGGCAAGTGGCAGAGCCAGAATTAGAACCCAGCTCGTCTTACTCCCAGGCCTATGCTCCTTCCCCTAGGTCATGCCATCTCTCTCCTAAACCCTCTTTCACAGATAAGGATCTATATTATTCTTAACATCTTCAGCAAAAGATCCCACCACTTAGCTCAGATACACACACCAACATTTAAAAGCCGTCATTGTCAGAAAATTCTTCCTTGTAACTAAATCTCATATTGCATGAATCATTCAAACATATTTACTGAGTGCTTACTCTCTGCAGAGCACTGTATTAAGCACTTGGGTGAGAACAACAAAGTTGGCAGAGCCGTTCTCTGTCCACAACAAGCTTACAGTCAAGAGAACATGCTTAATACCATTTCCCATTTTTCTATTCATCATCATCATCATGTTCCCTGTTGACTGAATCTCTATTACACACAAACCACTAACTATCCCAGACACTCTGGGGAGAGGTGGCGGGGGAGACAGAGACACACAGAACTGTTAGAAGGATTCCTGTCCTCAAAGAGCTTAACATCTAATGGGAAAGGTTACGATGAGACAAATGTTAAAAGACAGTGCAAGTGGGTATAAGCAAAGCAGGTGGATAAATAAGTCAATAAAAAATAAATAGCCAGGAAAGTGCATAGCGGGGCTAAGATGCTTGGCACAAAGAGCTTAACAGGTGTGATAAACATTGATAATAATAGGGATGGTGGCTGAAGGAGCTGGCCTGAGGAGACAGAACCACTTCCTATATGATTAAGTCACTTGTCTGCCTTGGCTTCTCTGGGCAGATAATCTTAGGTTCTTTAGGCCTCCTCATAGGTGGGTGGTTAATACCCATGAAAAGATCATGATGTCATTCCAAGGCGATTAACTGATGATAACAATGAGATTTACTGCTATTGCCTTCAGGTACTCTAGAGCGACTTAGCACAGAGTTATTTTTCTTGGATTTTTCTGCTAATCCCAGTTCAACCACTTTGATCTAGGGGGAGATTTCAGCTTCTTGGAATAAAGTTGCTATCAGACAATTCTAGCACTCTGCTCTACCCCCTACTGCCAAAGGGAAGAGAGAGGGATAGGTCCTCTTCGACAGGCTTCACAAAGGCAGTAGGAACTCTTTACATCATTACTGTACTTCCACAAGTCAAAGACAAAACAGGATGCTGAGAAGAGGGTAGAACATTTTCCTGGAAAAGGAACATATGATATTAGGAAAAGCTCCCTGGTCTTTCACTAACTTTTCACAGGTCATCACAAAGACTGCCAGGGCAATCTGTGGAAATATCACTGTGGCCCGAGCAATTTTTGCTAAGTTCCTAAATTTTAATCAGGAAAAATTCAAGTTTCACTGCTTTCCCATTGGGTGTGGAAATATTCCCACATCATCAGAAATTAATGAATTAGGTACACAACTGCAATGTTGTTAA
Organism: Tachyglossus aculeatus; assembly: GCF_015852505.1. Classification (NCBI taxonomy): domain Eukaryota; kingdom Metazoa; phylum Chordata; class Mammalia; order Monotremata; family Tachyglossidae; genus Tachyglossus; species Tachyglossus aculeatus. The sequence goes on along the minus strand of NC_052090.1, from coordinate 16,413,593 downwards.
CAGAGGATTATTCATAAGAGAAAAGAGGGCCTGGAGCTACAAACATTAAATACAACAGGGCAAGGGAAAACCTTTTTCTAAGTCCAGTTTGGCTGGGATTGTGGATCCTGCATTGGCTAATTCAGCCACACACACTCTCACAGGTGGCCTTTACAGTCAGTGGTGTCTTCTTCAAATGGGAAGCAGCATGGCCTAGTTAGTGATTAAAACATAGGCCTGGGAACCAGAGAACCTGGGTTATAATCCTGGCTCTGCCATTTGCCTGCTGTGTGACCTGGGCCAAGCCACTGAACTTCTCTGTGCTTCAGTTTCCTCAACTGTAAAATGGGGATTCCATACCTGTTCTCTCTCCTGCTTAGACTGTGACCCCCACGTGGAACGGAAAATGTATCTGGCCTGATTAACTTGTACCTACCCCAGTGCTTAGAACGGTGCTTGACACATAATAAACGCTTAACAAATATCATAAAAAATATGAAGGACAACTATATATATTTAGCTCCTGGCCTAGAACGTCCGTGTGCTTTGGCTCTCCACCTGATAGAAATATACATGGAAGAAACTTGTCCTTTTTTGTGGTGCATTCTATTCAATTCAGGGCTGTAGTTTATTGTTTATTTGCCTGGGAAATATGCTAGTCCAACAGCTTGTTATAAAGCCATTGAATGTTCCCAGCGTTTCTAAATCAAATGTTTATGAATCTTTCCTTTTTCAGTAGGGGACTTCACTGCTTAGTTTCAGCTTACAGCATCTATCTTTTGGGCTTGTACACACACACGCACACCCCACTGCTTCATTTGCGTGTCAAAATGGCTACTTTTTCAGACACTAAACCGAAAGAAGAAAATTGAACACAACTCATTTTCACCCAGATTCCACCAAGAGCAACCAGGCATAAAAGTAGCCATGCCACATCCTCTTCTGTTTTTGCTAGAGGTTTCCACATCGTGAAGCAATCTGTCGGATGGTAATAGATGAAGCACCAGAAATAACTCTTTAGTTTGGATATGTCAAATTTTACATCCCCATCATGTGCCTACTACAAAAAGTCTTTAGGAAGTTACACATGACTAAGGCAACATTTACACTCTGGGAAATGGAAAGTGCGGATTTCATGCCTCATTGAGCCCATATTTATGACAATTGCCTAGATCAGTAGAGGATACTGGATTAAATGTTACATAATCCACTGAAACATCTATGGTGAGAACAAAATCATTAATGGATGCTTGTGGGTATTTTACCCATTTATTCTAATATCTAATTTTGCCTTTTCTACCCAACAGTTCATTAAGCAATTTAGCCACAAACAGTTGTTCCTTTTTACTGAGAAATGCAAAGTAAAAGCTGTACAACAGAGCTTTAAAGAAAAAGCTTAATAAACAGCAATTCCAATAAGTGTTATTTTCTTCTGTTGCCTGGTTACAAGTAAAAACTTTACTGTATTTTTTTTTTTCCTCAACCAGTTTCTGTTAAGTAACAAAATTGTTCTATTTGGCTTCTCAAGTAGCTCTTTAGCAGGTATGTGAATGTTTAAAGAAAAAAAACCCAGCATTTTGTTTTCTTATTGAAAATTACAAGTTTCTGACATCTTCATTTTCAGCTCAATAAAAGACTTAAAATTTTGCTCTGAATTTCAGAGGATGGAAAATTTCCTGGTGGATGCTGTTTTCACAGTAACTTTGCTTGTCCCTAACACTCCGAGACAGAAAGAGTTACCTATAGAAGGGGAAGGAATTCCATTCTCTAACCTTACAAGAGGTCTGGGAACAAGCATCATGCTTAAATTGGCATGAAAGAAAAAAGACTGTAGCTATTCACCCCCGCCTAGACAGACCACTTGGATCAAAATGGATCACTGAAGTCTACATTTACTGTTTCCCTAAATATCGTTTGCATATTAAAAGCACCTTGAATTTTATATTGCCTCTCCTCGTGGTTACCGACATTACTTCCTTCACCTCCCCGCGATAATTCAGAGAAAATTATGGAGTGGCAATGGTTATCTTCATTTTCAGATCAGAAAGCAGAAGACTGGTGGGTGAGGCAATTCACCTCAAGTCCCTGCAGCGAGTTACCCCATGATTCAGCTAGGATACGCACCTCCTGATAACTTGAGTGTCTGGAGATGGCTTTTATTTTTTTCTAAGTGCATTTACATCATTTATCTCATTTTATCTACTGCTTTGTGAGGTAGGGAGAGACAGGGATTATTATGTCTACTTCACAAATGAAAAAACAGGCACAGAGAAATAGCTTGCCCAAGGCCACATGGCAGGCTAGAACTCAGACCACATGGTCCAGCGGTGGGCCTGAAGGCCTCCTGGGGCTACTTGTGGTGGCTTAAAATCACCCCTAGATGGTTCTGGTGACATCCAAACTCTTCTTGGGGTGGGAGCAGTAAGTGCAGGCTTTGGTCTGGGGGACCCTGGGATAGGAACACGAGGCGAGGCGGGCATATTTCCAAGACTGTGGTGCCAATTCACTAAGTCTGCAGGCCAAAAATCAGAACCCTTATCCCTGTGATGTGAGGGTTCCCAGAATTCTGAGGGAATTGTGTTGGACCAGGCTTGGAATGCCACGGGTCCTCAAACTGAGCATATTCCAACCTGATCATCAGCAAGGTTGTCCTAGCTGGACTAGGATGTATACAGCACTGTTAATCTCTGTCCCTTAAATGGCTTATAACCGAGGCTCTACATGATTGAAATACTTTGTGCTCCTGGTAGACAGGGAACGCGTCTATCAATTCTTACAATGTATGCTCCCAAGTGATTAGTACAATGCTCTGCACACAGTAAGTGCTCAATAAATACCACTGATTGATCTTAATTAATAGTAGTTGCTGAGAGCTTACTATGTGCAGAGCACTGTACTAGATCCTTAGGAGAGTACAATCTAGTAGACATGATTCCTCAAGGAGTTTACAATCCAGCAGGTCCTGGCCCCTGGAAAACAAAACAAAATTTTAAAAAAAGGAGGTTGGGGAGGATGTGCAGCTCTCTCCCCTGCCCCAGAGGGATGAAGTAAGCTCTCTGCATTTCCCCACAACACCATTTTTTTTAACTGGCTGCGGCTGGGGAGGTACAGTCAGAGGGCTGTGGGGACAGAAAATCTTTAAAGAGATCCTTTTCGGAATCCCTGAGAAGTCAAGAATGGGAGGCCAGCAGTGATGGCGGCCTGTGGGGAACCGGGGACATGGCAGGGGTGATGGAACCACAGAGGCCTAAAATCTTCAAGGGACTCTTGTGATCTGAAATCAGAGCAGTTGACCTGTTTGTGCCAAAACCATAACACAATCTTTTTTCCCTTTGCATTTGGATAAAACCCTTCTCTTGTGCATCTAAGCTGTCCCTGCCTTAGAAGGGGAAGCTGAAAGGCCGACACCTATCATTTTAGGTTCTCATTTCTTTACAGCTTAACCCGGTGCCATGAACACATAGGTACTTATTTTTTTTGTGATATCCCATTGATCTAAATAGCTGTAATCTTAGATTCCCAAGTACTGTGTCAATATTATCCAGGGCTAAGCTCTATTATCCCATTTTACAGATGGACACACCATAATGTATCAAAGTTAAAAGCACCACTCCTGAACACACTGTATATATTGACAGATTCCAGATTAGACAGATCATCCCCTTGTTTAGCCTTGGACTCCGCTGAGTTCATTTTGCAACATCTTTATGTGGTCCTGGGTCTGTGTGAAAGGCAGTCTGAGGTAGCGCCAGGTATTCTGAGTTGATACAGTCTTGTCAAAAGATTAGGAATCCTTAAATTCTAGGTGAGCCTATGGTTCAGAGAGAACTTGGTGTGTCACTCACTTTGATTCAGCTTTAACAAACTTGCATTCAAGTCCCCAACAGTATATAGTTCAGAGAGTGAAATGAAAAATCCACAGGGCTTTGGCGGTGCCTATGGTCATTCATCTTGCAAGAATAAATTTGACTAGTCAAATGGGACTAAAAACCCATCGACACTTCTGAACCACTCTGGCTTGCTCACTTGTAGGTCATGGGTTCTAATCCTGACTCTGCCACTTGTCAGCTGTATGACTTTGGGCAAGTCACTTAACTTCTCTGGGCCTCAGTTCCCTCATCTGTAAAATGGGGATTAAGACTGTGAGCCCCATGTGGGACAATCTGATTACCTTGCATCCTTCCAGCGCTTAGAACAGTGCTTGGCACATAGCGCTTAACAAATGCCATTATTATTATTGTCCTAATTGCGGGACAGAGTGCTTATGGGGTGACAAAATGATGCTTATTTCATAAACACCCCCCAAAGATGCTCTTTAGGGGCAAAATTCAGCAGCTGGTCTTCACTCATTTTAAAGTGGGAAGTAACGTGGCCTATTTCAAAGAGCACGGGCCTGGGCATGAGAGGACCTGGGCTCTAATCCCAGTTCTACCATGTACCTGTAGTGTGACCTTGAGCAAGTCACTTACCTTCTCTGTGCCTCAGTTCCCTCATCTGCAAAATGGGAATTAAATATCTGTGCTTCCTCCTATTTAGAATGTGACCCGCATGTGGAACCTGATTATCTTCTATCTATCCCAGTACTTAGTACAGAATTATTAGTTATAATTTAAAGTGACAAACCACTTATATATAGTTGGCTTTATTACTCTATTTATTTATTTATTTTATTTGTACATATTTATTCTATTTTATTTTGTTAGTATGTTTTGTTTCGTTGTCTGTCTCCCCCTTCTAGACTGTGAGCCCGCTGTTAGGTAGGGACCATCTCTATATCTTACCAACTTGTACTTCCCAAGCACTTAGTACAGTGCTCTGCACACAATAAGCGCTCAATAAATACGAATGAATGAATGAATGAAAAGAAAATGACTGACCGTGAAATTCGCCCACGAGTGTGTACATGAGGTATTAAAGTATACTCATTAGATTCTCTCTGCAAGTAGAGATAGATTATAGAGAGGGATAAGGAGGGAAATTGAAGATGTGGAAAATAATAATAATTGTGGCACTTGTTAAACACTTACTATGTATTAAGCATTGGACAGATGCAAGATAGTCAGATTTGGAGTGTTCTACATATCCAGCAACAGTTACTTATTTAGCACCAGTGTGCAGAGAGCCCTGTACTAAGCACTGGGAGGGAACATGTACATTATTAGCTCTAGAGAAGCTGGCATTCAAAGGTTCATGATAGTGGGAGTCAGTTGTCTCTGAAGAGGCCGCGCCTCTCTCATGACACTTGTGCATCCCAGCTTCCTCAGTCTGCACTCATTAGAACAGAGGCCAGGAATTGTGCCAGATGGGGAATGATTCTGCTACGTTAAGTCATCAAGTTCTTCTTCCCGAGAGTTAGCCCTGGCCGGAGGCAGGGTGATGGTACAAACGCCTACGTTTAATGTACCAAGGAGGAAACATCGCAAACTCTACTGGTGATGGTTACAGAGGTACAATGAACTGCAGTGGCAGCTGCTTGATTTGCTAATGAAGGGATGTTATTTAGTAGTAACTGACTGCTGGAGGATATTCACTATGTGGAAGTGGACGCTGGGGGGAAAGAGATAGGAAGAGGGAGAAATCTCTATCATATCTATAAGGAAATAATTGTCTTCTCTATCCTATTTGCGCCGCAATCTGTGTTTTCAACAGTTTTTATTACTCCAGAGAAAATTATCATCCAACAGTTTGCTCTTAGAATTTACTATATGGAAAACTAACAGCAACAGTTTGAACTGAGCAGGGGGCTGATACGCCATCCAAATTGCCTACCGGCAGTCAGACAGTTAGCATGGACATCTGACAAAGTCCTCGTGGGTGTAACCACTCCCAAAGGCTCTGTGGTCACTCACCAGTCCACTTGTTGTTAATGTTGCCGCAGAAACTAGGAATAAAGACTTCAGGGACTGAAAGTGTCAAATCTTCCAAAGGGCAGCCTGACACTGCTAGCTAAAAACAATCTGTTTCACACACACATACGGTCCTGCAGTAGTCCATTAAGAGGACCCTTACACCCCCCAAATAGAGGCCTCACGTTTAGTTCTGAAAGTAAGTGAGATTGGGTGTGGGGCAGCCGGCCCTTGCTAATTTCTTACCTTTGTAGAATCCCAGAACTGAAAGAGGTCTTGAGAAACCACCTGCTCAGCTCACCGCCTCCAGGCAGGTAAAGAAAACAGAAGGATAAATCTTCCAGCCTCAAGGGACCCAATATCCTTCCTTGCCTTTAGGGCACTCCTAGTTGAATTTGGACTGTGAGAAGTGAACACTGGTCTCTGTGGCTCCATGAGAGCAAATTCTCATCTCACTACATCATCCCACCCTGACATAGAAAAAGGCCCAGAATCTCCCCTTACACCGCGAGAGGTACAGGGGCCATATACCCCAGAGGGACTCTTGATTACCCTACATTAGAAATTTTCAGGCATTAAAGGAAAAATCTCCTCACCCTACCTCATCTGTCTTGTACAGGATCCCCCTTAAGCTACACCGTGACTTTTTTGCCATTCCTTCTGTTCTTAAGAAAGAGCAGCTACGCCTAAATGACTGATGTATTTTGAAAATGAAATCTGTGTGAAGAAATAACATGTCATTTCACCAATGCCTTAAAACAGGTCTTTATGAGAGAACAAGCTCACTAAAATTCATATGCTTTTTGGTTCACACAGTTCCTGATGTTTGCAATTTTCTTTTTTCTTTTAATTTACAGCTCATTTAATTTTGCTTTACAGGACATGCCAAACAAGCTCGACTGTTTCTATAATCAGCTTTTACTCCCCAACAGCTTAGAGGCATGAGCCGATGTAGAAGGCATGATATTAATACCCAGAACAAGATACTACATATTGAATGTGGCATACAGGAAAATAAAATGTTACATGCTCAGTTCTCAATACACCGCAGAAAATATTTCATATTTTCTGTCAAATAGGCTGCGTTTACTTATGTCATCTTCAGAAAACTTCAGGATTCAACAGAGGTCAGGAAGGAGGAGAAATCATTCAATCAAGCAATGTATTTATTGAGTTCTTACTGTGTGCAAAACACTATAATAAATGCTCAGGAGAGGAAAGAAGGAAGAGGAAGCTATCATGCCTCCCCGCACTGTCCCTTCAGCACTTCTATGCCACCAAAACACCCCCTCCTGTAGCACTTAGGCACGCATCGTTACATTTGGCTCAGTGGAAAGAGCCTGGGTTTGGGAGTCAGAGGTCATGGGTTCTAATCCTGACTCCACCACATTTCTGCTGTGTGATCTTGGGCAAGTCAGTTAACTTCTCTGAGCTTCAGTTACCTCATCTGTAAATGGGGATTAACAGTATGAGCCCCAAGTGGGACAACCTGATCACTCTTTATCCCCCCCAATGCTTAGAACAGTGCTTTGCATGTAGTAAGCGCTTAACAAATGCCATTATTATTATATTATTTCCCCCTTGTCTGATCTTATGCTGCCAAGTCATCTCCGACCCATAGCAAAGCCACGGATGCATCTCCCCCAGAATGCCCCACTTCCATCTGTAATCATTCTGGTAGTGTAACCACAGATTTTTCTTGGTAAAAATATAGAAGTGGTTCACCATTCCCTCTTTCCGTGCAGTAAACTTGAATCTCCGCCCTCAACTCTCTCCCATGCTGCTGCTGCCCAGCGCGGGTGAGTTTAGACTTGTACCAGAAAGCCTTCCACTTGCTAGCCACTGCCCAAGATAGGAATGGACTGGATATTCCTCTGCTTGACTCTCCCTCCCGTATTTAAGACTGGTAGAGTACTGGAAACTCTCCAGGTGCGACTCTCCCTCCCGTATTTAAGACTGATAGAGTACTGGAAACTCTCCAGGTACAACCCTGAAAAGGATATTTCCCCTTACCCCTATTTTAGTGTCTGTCTTCCTCTCTCCCCCACTAGATTATAAGCTCTCTGAGGGCAGGAATCACGGCCACTAATCACTACTCTCCCAAATGCTTACTACAGTGCTCACATTGACACAGCTACCTCATAAAATTCCATATCTCCCCAAATCTAAAGACCCCCCAAAGGATCTGTTGGAGGGTGGCCCACAGTTTGTACATGACACAGGTACTAGATGGCCATTCCAGGGGGTCCTGGGAGGTCCCTGGTATTGGAAGCTACCAGCGTTGACCTCCATGTGTTAGATAAGATTCACGAACATTTTTCCCCTTGGGCTGGCTAGTAGTTTCTCTACAGAAGTCCAGGATTCTTTAAGCCCTTGGCCATCTCTCCTCTCTCTCTCCATCTCTCCTCTCCTCCCTCTCTGTCTCTAGCAGACCAGGAGGTAGAAGGAGAAGGCTGGAACTGGAGAGACAGAGTGCCTTGGGGTGACCAGTTGAAATGCATTTTCTTGTTCCACTGAATCATTCCTGAGGGAGAGAAAATTCTGCTTGCCTTATTTTCAACTTTCCACCCAGGCCATACCAGCCTCTGCCCCATCCACCTAGATCTTTCAGCATGACCCTCAACAACTTCCATCATTTCATCTCTTCCTCCCCTTTTCTTGCCCTTGAACTTCCTCTTCTCCCCAACCCCGCTCTCAAACAACCGCAATATATCTCCTCCGAAAGAATATTTAAGAAATGAGCAGCCAAGCATGTCTACACTTTCCTCCATAAGCTGCTCTTTTTGTTATTTTGACTGTAGATCCCTTGAACTCTTTAGATTGCCAACTTCTTGAGGGCAGGGGTTGGTTTGGCAACTTCCTGCACATAGCAAACAATCAATAATAATAATATAATAATATGTACTTGTACATATTTGTTCTACCTGTACATATTTATTCTATTTATTTTATTTTGTTAATATGTTTTGTTTTGTTGTCTGTCTCCCCCTTCTAGACTGTGAGCCCGCCGTTGAGTAGGGACCGTCTCTATATGTTGACAACTTGTACTTCACAAGTGCTTAGTACAGTGCTCTGCACACAGTAAGCGCTCAATAAATACCACTGAATGAATGAATGAATGAATGATGGTATTTGTTAAGTGCTGTTCTAAGTAAACACCTGAATGTTCCCAGACTCCTTGGAGACAAGGATTGATTCTATTCACACTATATTTGGTGTTTTGGAGGATGTGCGCACTTAAGATTAAATCATTATTAGAATAAAATACTTCTGGCAATGATTTGAGCATAAATCTCTCACAGTTCAATTAAGCACACTCACTGCTTAAAACTCACATGCAGTTTTCAAAGATGCATCTCGTGTTCTGCTGCTAGAGGCAGCCATTTGAGTTTGGCAAATAGCATCTTATTTGTTCTGGCTGAAAGGTCAGCCAGACTTATTTTTCTCCATTTAAAATGTCACCAAAGTCAAAGTTATTATAGGGAACGTTTGTTTTTTATCCAGATTTAAGACTGACTCCTACATCAAATAAGGTCTTTTATGACTAAAGAATGTTAATTAAGTTTGAGGCAATAGGTGAGAAACACTGTGTTACCATTTGTGTTTACGAAAAGTGAACAACATAGTTGATTACAAACTTTTTCAAGCAGGGCTTGAAAAAGACACAACCTTATTGCCTTCTAGATTCTTAACCACACCAATTAGCATTCTGGGAAGATAATGTGCAAACACTCCTTTGACCTCCACAGAATCACCAGCTAGGAATAAATTCATGGGGGATGTGCAAATCTTGAACTGAAAAGGGGCCCTGCGGTTATCTCTGCTTGGATAAGAACAGGTTGCATTTTGAATAGTGGGTGGGTGTCTTCCGTTGACCCTCTAACAGGAAAAAAAAAAAGGTGTCATTCTCTAGGACAGAGCCCTGATGCCGTAGTCATGCCCTGGTCTTTCTAAGGGCTTATATCTCTTTCTCTTGAAAAAAATAAGAATAGCTGGAATTAAGGGGTCAAGTGTAATTTAGTTAGCTGCACCAGTAATCTCTGGCCAAGTCAAACAGGTGATTGTATATCACAGGGGAAAGGGACACAAGGCATCTATTCTAGAGGTTTCACCATGGAACAACAATCTCACAGAGCCACAAGAGGTTTGTTCTGGGGAAAAAAAATTCTGAAATACAAATAAATCAATCAATGACGCCTTAAGGTTGGAAACAGCAATTTGAGCTGCACATAGAAACAAGGTAATGAGTCCATGTTTCTCATGGGGCTCACAATCTCAATCCCCATTTTCCAGATGAGGTAACTGAGGCATAGAGATGTTAAGTGACTTGTCCAAGGTCACCCAGCAGACATGTGGCAGAACCTGGATTAGAACCCAGGTCCTTCTGATTCCCACACCTGTGCTTTAACCATTAGGCAATGCTGCTTCTCGCTATTGGAGTGAACTCACCTAAGGAAATTTGATAAACACTGACAGTAATTACAGCGGAAGTTCTCATGAGGAAAGACGGAGGAGTCTTGGTCCTGACACTTTAGGCCCAGTAACCTGCACAGAGCAACAGATTCAATGCTAGAGGCTTGGGCCGTGCCACTCACAATCTCCCACCCCTATCAGTCCCACGAGGGCACAGATGCAGTGAGGACCTAAGGGTCCAGAATAGTTTGGGGAATTTCAGGATCATTATTCGAGAGCTTTGGATTTAGGCTGTGCCTGCTTAGGGGGTTGTCTACTGACACCTTGGGAGATTTGCACAAGGCTGAGGTCAGTTTGATTATTTGGAAAAACCCAAACTGAAAGAGATATTTGGCTCCGGGCCAATCATCTCCACGATTTCGTCCCCTGCCAGGAGTTCTAATAGGCTCTCTAACAGTGAAAGCAATATCCTGGTTCCATCTGGACCCTCTGGGAATCCTTCAGGGCCATCTGGAAAAGGGGGAAGGATTCATCTGGCCTATCTCATGCTGCTTCTGGTGCAGGAGGGACTGGTTTGGCTCAAAGCAGACCCACGTGAGGTAGCAGCTGGCTGGAGAAGGATGCCCTCATCGGCCCTGGAGGGGCAGGAATCCAGATCTTGGGCTGTCCAGAGCTGCTCTGGAGTCCAGGCCTCTTGGAGAACTGATTGTGCTCCTCCTCCACTCCCTCCCTCTGCCCTACCTCTTCCCCCTCCCCACCACACTTGTGTATATTTGTACATATTTATTACTCTATTTTATTAATGATGTGTATATAGCTATAATTCTATTTCTATATTCTGATGGTATTGACACCTGTCTACTTGTTCTGTTTTGTTGTCTGTCTCTCCCTTCTAGACTGTGAGCCCGTTGTTGGGGAGGGACCGTCTCTATGTTGCCGATTTGTACTTCCCAAGTGCTCTGCACACAGTAAGCGTTCAATAAATACAAACTGAATGAATTGTGGGGAAAAGGCTATCTGGAGAGCTGTGGAAGTTAGGGGCAGAGAGGGAAAGAGCATATAGGTCCTGGAAACTGAGCCACACCTATATGATCTCCTATAGAAAACAAATTTCTTATGGGCAGGGCCTGTCTTCAATTCAGTTTTCTATAGATATTCCCAAGCATCTAGCACAATGCTCTGAGCACTGTAGGCACTCGATAAATAGAAGTGAGTTTGAAGATGACAACAACTGTTGAGGCCCTGAAGGTTAACTTGAAGGCCGGTAAAATTGGTTTGAATTTGTTTTAAAATTTCTGAATTAATGAGCATATATCTGCACTTTGGGTGATTATAGGTTGCAGTGGCAATAAGACTGAAATCAAGCAAGAGAAATTGCTCTGGGGGGACTACAGGACTGACACTTAGAAATCCAACAGTCCCAAATGACTGCCAACCGAGTGCACCTCCCCTGAATATGAAGTCAATCTTCAATGCAAGAAACTCTACCCAAGTGCCACCACGAGTCTGGCTCCCTGGCTAGAGTTTAACAAAAGCTTGCAGTCTCCCAGACTAGATTTCCTATGGATTTGAATCAAAAATGGAACATGGACTTTGAGGTATTAACCTGTGATGAAGAATTGACCCAGGATTCCGGGTCCCGGGATTCACCCTAGAGTTTGCCCTATTTTACCGACCCTAACGTATTCTTTAGGTAACTCAGGGGATTTGGGTTGGTGAGAAGGGGAGGAGGAAGAGGGTGGAAGGGCCAGCAGAAGCACAGGCTGTAGGAAGCCACAACGGAAATTCAAAACTCTTCTTAGGATTATCACGGTGTCGGAATGTTCTGGCATAATTGGTGATGATGGCGCCATAAATGAGTTTCACAGACTTTTAAATGAGGGAACCATTTCCTGCAGTTAACCTAAGCAGGCAGGCATGGCCGGGCTGGGTCTCAGAAGCTGTTGGCAGCAGTAACAGTCCCCAGCAGCATAACACAATGGAAAGGGAAGAGATTCACACTCCACTAAGACTGCAGGGGGGATCTGGGTAGGCAGAATGCAATTCTCCAAATTAAAACACACTCAGAACATTCCTACTCCCACAGAAAGCTACCTGGGACTCTTAATGGGCACACAGATGGCATCAGCTCAGGGGGAAGTATCCTGTCTCTGAGAGCCCTGGACTCCCACCATCACACAGAGCTGCTGATGGTGGGAAACAGTCTTCCCTCACACTGGGCTCCTACTTCCATCCGAGGAAGGTGGAGAGACACATTCTTCCAGAGTCTGAACTTACCCGCTTGAAACACGATAGAGGCTACTGGGGGAGTCTTAAAGCATAATCCAGGGGAAAAAGCAAGGGTCTCTGAGTAAGGAGACCAGAGTTCTACACTTGACTCTGCCGATTCAAATGATCAATCAGTTGTATTTTTTGAGTGCTTACTGTATGCAGGGCACTGTACTATGTGCTTGGGAGAGTACAATATAACTGGGCTGGTAGACACATTCTCTGCTGACAATGAGCTCACAGTCAGAGCGGGAGACAGACATTCATATAAATAAATAAATTACGGATATATACCTAAGTGCTGTGGGGCTGAGGGAGGGATGAATAAAGGGAGCATATCAGGGCGATGCAGAAGGGAGTGGGGAAAGAGAAAATGAGGGCTTAGGAAGACCTCTTGGAGATGTGTCTTCAGTATGGTTTTGAAGCTGAAGAGAGTAACTGTCTGTCAGATATGAAGAGGGAGGGCATTCCTGCCAAGAATGAGGATGTGGGCAAGAGGTGGGCAGTGAGACAGATGAAATCGAGGTACAGTGAGTATGTGGGCATTAGAAGAGTGAAGTGTGAGGGCTGGTCTGTAGCAGGAGAGCAGCAAGTACGAGTGGACAAGGTGATTGAGAGCTTTCAAGCTCACATAAAGAGTTTCTGTTTGATGTGGAGGTGGATGGGCAACCAGTGGAGGTTCTTGTAGAAAAATGATCCGGGCGGCAGATTGAATTCTGGCCTGGAGTGGGGAGAGACAGGAGGCAGGGAGGTCAGCAAGGAGGCTAATACAGTATTCATGGTGGAATTTGATTAATGTAGTAGCAGTTTGGATGGAGAGGAAAGGGTGGATTTTAGTGATGCCGTGAAGGTTGAACCGACAGGATTTAGTGATATATTGAATATGTGGGTTGAATGAGAGAGAAGAGGCAAGGAAAACACCAAGTTTCCAGCCTTGACAGGAAGGATGGTGGTGCTGTCTACAGTGATGGGGAGATCGGGGGAGCACAGGGTTTGGGTGGGAAGATAAGGCCATGTTAAGTTTGAGGTGTCATGCCTGCTCTAATGGAGTTAGTAAGTCACTTAACCTTTCTGGGTCTCAGTTACTTCATCTGTAAAATGAGGACAAAATACCTGTTTTCCTCCCTCAAACCTTGAGCCCCATGTGGGTAGGGGTGGTGTCTGATTTGATTATCTTGTATCTACCCCAGTGCTTAGCACAGTATTCAGTATTTCGTGGGCTTTTAATGAAGACCATAACTAATAATAATAATAATAGCAATAACAATAATAATAATAATAAGTACTGGGAAAGTCTCTCTGATTCTCAGGCCAGCACTGCTGTGGGGCACCTAGGCTCCAGGGCCAGAAAGAGTTTGTGTGTTTCTCCCAGCATTTGCCTCCCTTCCAAGGAGCCACTGTGGCCCTGGGGAGAGAAATGACCAGTACAATATCATGGTTCTCTCCATCAGCAAGGGCTTATTCAGTGCCTTCTGTGTATATAAAATGACCAGTACATGCTATATACACAGAAGGCACCGAATAAACCCTTGCCGATGGAGAGAACCATGATATTGACCTTTAATGACCTGCCTTGAGATCATCTTCAGGAAGGTCTAGCTATGGTTGAAGACCAGGCTCATCTCACTGACCGCACACAACTCGCTGCAGGGGACAACAAACAACAAGATCACTAAGCACTGTTATGCTCTTGGAATTGTATGGATCAAGCAACGTTTTCTTTCCACAGAGCGGATATACCCATCCTGCAGATGTCTCTTTAGAGCTGATTATTTTCGTCCTTCATTTTCCTGAGATCCAATGGTCATGGAGAAGCAGCGTGGCTCAGTGGAAAGAGACCGGGCTTTGGAGTCAGAGGTCATGGGTTCAAACCCTGCCTCGGCCAATTGTCAGCTGTGTGACTTTGGGCACACAGGCTTCACTTCTCCGGGCCTCAGTTCCCTCATCTGTAAAATGGGGATGAAGCCTGTGAGCCCCCCCATGGGACAACTTGATTACCTTGTACCCCCCCAGCACTTAAAACAGTGCTTTGCACATAGTAAGTGCTTAATAAATGCCATCATTATCATTATAGAAAGACTGCTAGCACCTGAGCCTTGACTTTACTTAATATACAGACCTATGGCATGAAATGTTTTCTACAAAAAATGAGGGTCTCCTGGCATACAGTATTGAAGGTTAGTGAAAACTCTAGAAGTGATGTTTACAACGGAATGGGCTCCACAAAGCTGTAGATTGTCATGAAATGCCAAATCCCCCTCAGAAACTAGGGATCAAGTTAAAGAGCAGAACTCTCACTGCTAATTAGCATTTGCAATTATCTGGAAAAAGGAACACAGAGAAGTAGGGGAAGATAGAGTTCCTCAGGGATGACTTTTAGGTGTATTTTCCTCATTACATTTGTCTCTTCTTTTCAATGTTGGGTATTTGGATGCAGGTAGGTCAGGATGACCTTACAGCTTCCAACTGAAAAATTAGGTACAGAGAACTGGCACGCACACACATGAAAAAGAACTGACAAAAATCAGAGAATTTTCAAATTTGCTGTGAAGTAGACTTACTGTTTTTCAGCAGGCTGGGATTGAAGCCAAGCTTGCAGGCTTTACCACCTGCTGTTCCCTGGTCAGCCATGGACCAAGTTTCTCCTCACTCCCATCCTCCTGCTAACCCATCTACATTCTGGGAATTAAAAGTCGGTCGCCCCATGATGACTCTTGCGGACACCAGGCAAGGTGACAAAAGTGACAGGACAGACTTTACACTAGGCACACCAAGATGACATTATAGGCACCACCTTGCAAAAGCCTAGAGTTTGACCAAAACTACAACGTCTCTCTTAGGGAAGCCCTGACTCCTGACCTGCTCCAGAGCAGATGTTTTCCTGCCCCTGTCCATGCAAACCAGGAAACCGTTTCCTAAGTTTGAACTTGGCAGCAGGAGCTGTGGTGAAAGGGGCTGTGCCCTGAAAATAGAAATACTGAACAATAAGGTGCCTTCTGCTTTACCTGTACTGGACATGGGACATAACTAAAAACTGGACTGATACAAAACAAGATGACTGGTTGCTTTAACTGTCAGAGTTCCCTTCCAAAAGGCAGTACAGCAAGATGGCAGGGATAAGGGGGTGACGATGAAGCAGACATACAGATCCCCTAGAATTCATTCATTCATTCATTCAATTGTATTTACTGAGCACTTACTGTGTGCAGAGCACTGTATTAAGCGCTTGAATGCTCTGAGAAGGGTGAACTAGAGAACCAGGACTATAAAACTAATACCTTTATAGATGGTCCCTACCCACTGTGTTGGGTAGGAACTGTCTCTATATGTTGCCAACTTGTACTTCCCAAGCGCTTGGTACAGTGCTCTGCACACAGTAGGCGCTCAATAAATATGATTGAATGAATGAATGAATGAATACCTTTGCCTTCCTGGAGCAATCTTAGCCACTTCCCCGCCCGGTCTTTTTTATTTAAATGGTATTTGTTAAGAACTTACTATGTGTCAGGAACTGTTCTAAGCACTGGGGTAGATTCAAGATAATCAGATGGGTCACAGTCCCTGTTCTACATAAGGCTCATGGTTTTAATCCCATTTTACAGATGAAGTAACTGAGGCACAGAGAAGTGAAGTGACTTGCCCCAGGCCACACAGCAGACAAGGGGCAGAGTTAGGATTAGAACCCAGGTCTTCCGACTCCCAGGCCTGTGTTCTTTCCACTAGAACACACTGCTTCCCCAAGCTCAACCTGAAGACTACCTTTGTTGTGGGAAGACAAGGATCAAAATTGTCATTTCCCCACATCACCTGAGCCACCAAGGCTGCACTCAAGAGTACAGTGCTCGGCATATAGTAAGTGCTTAACAGATTCCACCCTCAATAGCAAACAATGAATAAAAAGGAAAAGTAAACATTTAAGAAAAATGAAAAACTAGCCAACAGAGAATAGTAGACATGGATGACAGGAAATAGGAACCAAGCACAACAGTGTGGAAAATGCACCTGCCATTTTGCAGTCTGAAAGCCTTCATTGAGGGAGGGAGGTTGGTATGCTGGGGTACCTGTTCTGCCTCTCTTCATCCTTATCCATCCAATCTCTTCCAGGGACAGTTACTTCCTAGGTGATAGGGCACAGATCAACTCGGCATGGCACTTTTCAGGAAATAACCTTAAGTATAATGTGAAAATCTAATCAATTTCTGACAGCTTCTTCTGCCCCTACGGGGTCATCACTATCTACCCCTCATTAAGTACTTCTTTTTTCCCCAACTGGCCATTTTTTACTCCTTTTTACCACGATGGCTTATTAAGGGTATCCTAGCCAGTAAGTCTTTTCAATTAGCAACCCCCTTAAGATCTGATATCCTTCTGATACCCCCTCAAGAACCATTTCAGCTGCAATCTGCACTTGATATAGAATTTGCACCAGAAAAATTCAATAGCAATGAACAATATAAGATTTCCTTTCTGTTTCCGATCATTTTTTCCAGGCAAAGCCACTAAAGCCCTTAGTTGCATCAGACAATGCTGGTCTCCCAACCAAATCAACTGTTACAGGAGAAAAGGAGGAAAAGATAAAGCCCTATGAATGGCTTAAAAGCACTCAGTCAGCTGGACCTAACCTACCTCACCTCACTAATTTCTTATTTCAGCCCAGCCTGCACACACCACTCCTCTACAGCCAACTAACTCACCGTCCCCCAATCTTGTCTATCTCACCGCCGACCCCTTTCTCATGTCATCCCCCTAGCCTGGACTCCCTCTCCATCCATACACACCAGAACACCTCTTTCCCCATCTTCAAAGCACTTCAACGGTCCCATCTCCTCCAAGAGGCCTTCCCAGATGAAGCCCTCTTTTCCCCAGGTTGCTCTCCCTTCTGCGATGTCTATGCACCTTAATCTGTGACCTCTGGACACCTGATATTCTCCCCACCCCCAACCCCACAGCACTTATGTACATATTTTTAAATTGTACATTATCAATTACTTATTCTTATTAATGTCTGTCTTCCCCACAAGACTGAACTCGTGGTGGGCAGGGAACATGTCTGCTAATTCTGTTGTATTGTACTCTCCCAAGTGCTTAGTACAGTATCTCTGCACATATTAAGCACTCAACAAATGCAACTGATTGATATTTAGGAGACACTCCCATCAGGTAGCTTTAATACTACCCTGCCCTATTCATGAGAAGCAGCATGGCATAGTGGATTAGAGCACGAGCCTGGGAATCAGAAGGTCATGGATTCTAATCCCGGCTCTGCCACTTGTCCGCTGTGTGCCCTTGGGCAGGTCTCTTCACTTTTCCACGCTTCAGTTACCTCATCTGTAAAATGGGGATTGAGACTGTGAACCCCACATGGGACTGTGTGTCCAACTTGAACTGCTTGTATCCACCCCGGCATCTGGTGTAGTGCCTGGCACATAGTAAGCGCTTAGCAAATACCATCATTATTATTACTATTATTCTGGACCTTTTTGGCCCAAATTGCTTGGTTAAGTGATGTAGCGCAAGGACAGTTGATTAGTAGAGATGCGGTCGGAAGGAACTGTCAGGCTCGGCTCTCTTTCACCCTCTTGGTTCAGTCGCGGAGGTAAAGGTCTGATGGACTTTGTGCCAGCCTCACTTCACCCTCAAGTTTAACACTGTCTCCAAGTGAAATAAACTACAGGCAACAGAAATTAATGTTACGGTACCATTTATTTTCCCCTAAAACACTCCTCCCACGCATGTTAGTAACTTATTTAAAAGGAACACAGTGTATACAGCAATTTTATTCCGAAGAGTGAATTAGGGAATCTAAATCTATCAAAGCACTAACAGACTGAGGCATTCATAATAACAACACTTTTCATTTCTACAGGAATTATATCATGGGAATTATAGACTATATAAAACACTGATTCAAAACAGCAATTAAAAACACCATAAGCCCACCCTTACATTGGAAGATTTAAAATAATCACTAAGCAATTGTACCTTGTAAAATTTCCAAGACTGAACTCCTTATCTTCCCTCCCAAAACCTGCCCTCTCCCTGACTTTCCCGTCACTGTAGACAACACTACCATCCTTCCCGTCTCACAAGCCCACAACCTTGGTGTCGTCCTCGACTCCGCTCTCTCGTTCACCCCTCACATCCAATCCGTCACCAAAACCTGCCGGTCTCACCTCTGCAACATCGCCAAGATCCGCCTTTTCCTCTCCATCCAAGCCGCTACCTTGCTGGTTCAATCTCTCATCCTGTTCCAAACAGATTACCGCATCAGCCTCCTCTCTGATCTCCCATCCTCCTGTCTCTCCCCACTTCAGTCTATACTTCACGCTGCTGCCTGGATCATCTTTGTGCAGAAACGCTCTGGACATGTTACTCCCCTCCTCAAAAATCTCCAGTGGCTGCCTGTCAACCTACACATCAAGCAAAATCTCCTCACTCTCGGCTTCAAGGCTCTCCATCACCTCGCTCCCTCCAACCTCACCTCCCTTCTCTCCTTCTCCAGCCCAGCCCGCACCCTCCACTCCTCTGCCGCTAACCTCCTCACTGTACCTCGTTCTCACCTGTCCCGCCGTCGACCCCCGGCCCACGTCCTCCCCCTGGCCCGGAATGCCCTCCCTCCACACATCCGTCAAGCTAGCTCTCTTCGTCCCTTCAAAGCCCTACTGAGAGCTCACCTCCTCCAAGAGGCCTTCCCAGACTGAGCCCCCTTTTTCCTCTCCTCCTCCCCATCCCCCCAAACCTACCTCCTTCCCCTCCCCACAGCACCTGTATATATGTTTGTATGGATTTATTACTCTATTTTACTTGTACATATTTACTAGTCTATTCATTTTGTTGATGATGTGCATTTAGCTTTAATTCTATTTGTTCTGACGACTTGACACCTGTCCACATGTTTTGTTTTGCAGTCTGTCTCCCCCTTCTAGACTGTGAGCCCGTTGTCGGGTAGGGACCGTCTCTAAATGTTGCTGACTTGTACTTCCCAAGCGCTTAGTACAGTGCTCTGCACACAGGAAGTGCTCAATAAATACGACTGAATGAATGAACCAAGCTCTTGATAAGGTACTGTAGGAGAATGAAAGAGGTTCCCTGCTCCCAAGGGGAAAAAATGAACAGAATGAATGCCTTGAACGTCTCCAAATTCCCTCCTCCTTTAGAAGACACTAATCTGCCAAAATAGCTTTGGAAGTCTGTAAACTCCTTGTAGACAGAGCTTGCATTTACCAACTCTGTTGTATTGTACCTTCCCCAGTGTTTAGTACAGTACTCTGCATACAGTAAGCACTTGATAAATACCACTGATTGAAATCTGCCACGTCTGGCCAAGGGACAGGGAAACCCAGCCTATATCTACTGCGTTATTGTTAATAATTTCTAAAAGGAAACCTCAAGGTTCTGATGAGTAAAGCCTGGGAATATGGTAATGTTCAGATGAGTTAGAAAGCTTCTGTAGTCCTGGAAATCGACTCATTACTTTCACCATCTTCTACTAGATCGAGAAGGCAGTTTTTCAGGCTGAGATAGTTCTACCAGTAAGGCTCTCTGAGGGTGTTGTGAACCTCACCTTTTCCAGAAAAAGAAATTACTGGGGGTTCCATCATAGAGCTGAAAAATTTATTCTCAGTAACTACATGTAAACTTTCTTGTATTCACTGAGCAAAACAGGATTAGAAGCGGTTCCATTTGCAACCAGAATCAGAAGAGACTCAAGGCTAAAAGCTTTCTAGAATAATTACTTGCATTTGACCATGAAATTAAGTTGTTCAGGAACAGGTTGTTTCATAGAACATCCAAACCTTAATCTCCAGACTCAGTCCTCTAGATGGTAGACTACTTTGGACTGAAAAATGAGAAAAGGCCATCTCATTATTAACGTAATTGACTGTGCTGCTCTTCGTGTGCTTAATTAACCTGGTGCTTTCCTCCCAAACTGCTGGAACATTTTTTGGCTGTTTTAGCCTTTATGCACATTTTCCCTGTTATTCAAACAACGAAAAGGTAAATTCCTCACACAGAGCTCATGTCCCTGCCTCTTGGGACTTTGACAGGTGTGTGTCTTCCAATAAAGTTTCAATAATATTTACAACAACAATTGAGTTTTGCCAAGTGCTCACTATGTGCCAAGTACCGTACTAAGTGCTGGAGTACAATACATGCCCATTAGAGCCAGGCCCTGTATAGTATGGGGTGCTCAGTCTAAAGGAGAAGGAGAACAGGTACTTAATTTCCACTTAATTGATGCAGAAAATGAGGCACAAAGTCAAGGGGTTTGCCTTAAGGTCATACAGCAAGCAATCAGCAGAGCTGGCTACTAGAAACCCAAATCTTCCTATTTCCAGGCCTCTGCTGTTTCCACTAGGCCACGCTGATTCTCTGAAAGTTACAGGGCAATTAGAAATCTTGGGTTCCCTTTCCAGCTCTGACATTGGTGACTTCCTATAAGCTCAGTGTGGGCGGGGAACACGCTACCAACTCCATTATACTGTTCTCTCGTAAATCTTGGAATCCTAGAGCTGAATTTGCTCAGGTTCTCTAGGTGGTTTCCTCTGCATCCAGGCTGGATGACAAATAAACTACTTCAAGCTCCTTAATGAGCTCTTCACCTCCTACTAGAGAAGCAGCGTGGCTCAGTGGAAAGAGTCCGGGCTTTGGAGTCAGAGGTCATGGGTTCAAATCCCTGCTCTGACAATTGTCAGCTGTGTGACTTTGGGGAAGTCACTTCACTTCTCTGGGCCTCAGTTGCCTCATCTGTAAAATGAGGATTAAGACTGTGAGCCCCCCATGGGACAACCTGATCACCTTGTAACCTCCCCAGCGCTTAGAACAGAGCTTTGCACATAGTAAGCGCTTAATAAATGCCATTACTATTATTGTTATTATTACTACAACCCAGCCTGCACACTCTGCTTCTCTAACTACCTACTCTCTGTACCTCCACCTCATCTAGCCCGCCACCCACTCCTTGCCCACATTCTCCTTTGAGCCAGGAGTTCACTTCTCCTTTGTTTCTGACAGACCATCACTCTTTCTTCGAAGCCTTATTAAAATCACATCTCCAAGAAGGGTTCCCAGACTAAGCCCTTTACTTCCCTTATCCACCCACTCCTCTGCATGTACCCCTATAAACTTGGCCGTGTACCCCTTAAGCACTTTGATATGCACCCCAGTTCTACCACACTTATGTAAATATTCTTATACTCTATTATTTTCCTTATCCCTAATATATTTTATTGTCTATATCCTCCTTGTGGGTAGGGATTGATTACATCTACCAACTCTTAGTACAGTGCTCTGCACACAGTAAGTACTCAGTAAATACCATTGATTGATTGACTGATTAAGCACAGGGGAATGAATCTAACCTGCCATTGTGATTTCCAGACAAGAGAATCCAAGGAATAAGTCAACCAATCTCTCATTACACAATGGCTACATTACACAGGATGTCATCATTATTCTTACTTCATGATGTTTTGTTTTAATTATACTTGACACTGCACATTATCATGGGAATAGATATTTAAACAGTCAACCAATCAATCAATTGTATTTATTGAGCACTCACTGTGTGCAGAGCTCTGTACTAACCACTTGGGAAGGTACAGTATAACATACTTGGTACACAAGTTCCCTACCCACAATGAGCTTACAGTCTGTTGCGGGTGTGTGTGTGTGTGTGTTGCGGGGGGATTGCATGCTTATGGAGGGGAGAAGTAATATGGATAACAGTGCTTGGCACGTAGTAAGTGCTTAGAAAATACCATTATTATTATTATTATTATTGTTATTATTATTATTATTATTATAACAGAAAGCAGAAGATAAATCAACAGAGGGAAAATGTAAGCAGTAGGAAAGACAGGGACTTGTTTGGACAGCAGGGTTTGAAGTCATAAGTCAGTGAATACCAAAGGGTTGCTCTTGAAAATATTGGGGGCTTCTACATAGCAGATAATTGGGAAAAGTGGTTAGAACTTAGCAATCTGCAATGGACAGTGTAAGTTGTTTTGCTTCAGAACTACAGGCTACAAAGCTACAGGAGAGTTGAAAAGAAGTTAAGAAGTTTTCCGTTGATAATTTCAAGGTAACATCTAATTACCCACATGACTTTATCTCCCCTTAGAACAGCAGCCTATCTCATTTTTCTTGCTAACCTGAGGGACCTAAAGAGGCTCAAGTTTGGGAGTTTGAACATTAATGAATATGTTCCTGCACCCCAGTCCTACTTTCCATTTCACAGAACTGTCAGGAATCTGACTAAACTTGGGTACTCTATCTCCCAAAGTGTTACTTTTATCTTGTGGTCTCAACAGGAGCTCAACTGTGACCTTTTTACTTATGCATTCCTGGTTCATTATCCTTCATTAACTATCTAAATTTTCAATGAAATAGGATCCCAGTGACGGCATTCTCTGTGGTGTATCTGATCTGTCTTCTCTTCCCGATAAGGATGTATTAGGAGCAAATTAGGAAGGTGGTTGAAAAGAATTTAAGTATCTTACTTAAAGGTTTATGCCTTAATTCAGCTTTTTCAAGGAAATCTGGGGAACCAAAGCAAGAACATTTAAAATGTGCTAGTTTAGAAGAGAAAGAGTAAAAATGGAATAGAACATTTCCTGAAACACAGCTCAGCCATCAAATACTGGTGAATAGCTTTGATAATAAAGGGTAGTTGGGAGTTATTTGTAAACTACCTTGTGGGTGCTTGGTGAACTCCCTCACCTTGAAGTTTTATTTCTGAGTCATTGACCGAGTCTGTTCAGTCTGTTCTAGATGAACAAAGGAGAGGTTATCACTCACGACAGGGTCACCAGCACAAACTTTCTTCTATGAAGATTCATAACTTTACGATGAAAAGAGAAGGTCATATGGAACTTGAGATACAATTTAGGAAAATGGCTTCAATCAAATAGACCGAGGGTATTTATTGACACTGCATTAAGTGGTGGTGAGATTTCACCAGAAACCAAGCTGACTTTCCCTGTTCTCAAGGAGCTTAGCACAGCAGATTTAAATGTTTGGAATTCTTTCACTGTGCGTGATCTAAAATATATCTTTCAAAAGGAACATCAGGCACACAGTGCGCCAACCTGGAAATCGAGTGTTTTTCAGGATTCCAAAGCCAGTTGGGGATAAGAAGGGGAGGAAGGTAAAGGGTTTGGATTCTAGTCCTTTCTGTTGCTGATTTGTCTACTGCCTTGAAATCACCTTCCTGGGCCTCAGGGTAACTATGGCCAAAGAAATCTGTCAGTTTGTTAAAGGTATTGGATTAGTCTTTCATTATAAAAATAATTAGTGCAGTTGTGAAAGTACAGATCTTCCACTTCCGCTTTCTTCAGTTATAGAGCTCATTACCCAAACCAAGTTTAATAGAAGAAATCTTCAAATATGTGGTTTCTAAATACAACAGTAGGACTGAGAGCTAGCAAGAGCCCCTGGATGTTTATGTTTTAAAAAGATGCTCTTCTTAGAGAAGAATGGCCTTGCTCAAGTACAGACAGATTTTCCATAAAGAGCATTTTCAAAATACTCCTTTGGGAAACAGCGCTGTTTGGGAATTAGGGAATCTTCTTCAGACAACTTGTGCCTATCTGGAGAGACACAATGCTAGGTTGGAAGAAGCAGATGTGTGCATGTGAATGGTACTGGCTGAGGCATGTGTAACAGAATGTGACTTTTCCTTAGAATGGGGTTTGTCAAGAGCATCAACTCTGTGTTATAGGAGAACTGAGCATACAAGATTCCTTGCTGTTTTGTGGCTATGAAGTGAGGACCACAGTTAAATCAATGGAAAGGTCTCTAGTCTTACTCTACAAAATGCCTTTATAATTTATGACAAAGGTTATTTTAGAATCTCTTTCGAGGAAAATTGTTTATCAAGTAAAACACGGCAGGTCCTTTTGTTCAACTTCCTCAGTTCTAGTGAACTTAGGAACTAATGCTTTTAGGCTAGACCCTGTATTTAAATCTTAAAGCTGAAACTGTGCAGTCATTTGGGCATGATTCTGAAGAGCAGGTTTCTTGTTTTCACTTTGGCATGATTTGAGCTGAGAGGCGGAACGATATTCTGCTCATTTGTTGTGGTGGGAAAGAGTTCCAAAAAACCCAGGGCCAATTTCCAAGCCAATTTCCAAACGCCCCATCTTCATTTGGGTTGAAGACTTCTCCTTGCTCGCAGGTTCCCGGGCCAAAATCCTGGAGGCCCTATTACTGTGAGCTAATAAATATGGTACTCAATATAGCTGCTTGCCTAGTCTGCTCTTTAGTCATTCCCTCGTGGTGAGATTGCTTAGTCCACAGCTTACCCTCCAACTTTTTGCACCTCCTTACCGAACAGTAAGTGCATATTGCTAGGTTTATTCTTCCAGTACCTATGCTGGGGAACGTTCCTCTTTGATTTCTTCAAAAATGCTTAACACCCGTCTCTCCCTTTCATAGGGTAACAGATTGTATGTTAAAAAATATTAATGAAAGGGGTAGGCCTCAATTATCAAAAAGAAAGGACTTTGCTGAGCTCTGTACCCTTTTGATACCCTGCTTTATCAGGAAACCTGCCCCAGTAGAACAGGTAGAAAATACAATGAACCGAAGACAGCTTTTACAGTCCAGAAGGACCCCAAGATGATCTGACAATGAAATCAAGAATCTGACATTCACATCCAAGGGTAAGGGGGTCCCACTAGATGTGGGAGTAGTGATTATTATTATTAATCATCATCATATTTATTGAGCACATTGTACGCAAAGCATCGTACTGCTTTATTTTAATAAAGCTGAGAACCTATCTATAGTAAAAGTTTGCAGGAACTTTGAAAACAAAGGAAACAGAAGTGGTTCAAATGGTATTTTAAGGCATTAGTGGATTCAGTCAGAGGAAGGGGGTTGACCCTTGCCACAGCTAATTTAGCTCAGTTTTCTGCATTTTTAAAAGCTTTTTAAATACTTACTGCTAAATAATTTGTTCCTTCCCCCACGCCACCCCCTCCACCCCTCACCTCCTCCAGCATCTTCTCAGAAGGATTTGCTAGGCATCCTGGCACCTTCACAGACACCCTGAGAGTTGCCAATCCGGAACCCACTGGGCATTAGACCCCTGGGGCTTTGACTGGGTTTCCAGAGAGAATGGGACACAACGTACACTTTTTACATTCAGTGCCAGGCTGCACCAAAATGTCACTTTTCTGCTCAAAAGAACCACGACAACGAAGGCCCCCTAGACTCATCTCAGAGGGACGTAAGGATCCCTCCCTCCCCAAACTAACTCGTTACACTGTGTGAAACGCAGCCTGCCATTTGGTTAGTCAGCCAGTATCTCCTTCACTCATTCATTCATTTAATCGTATTTATTGAGCACTTACTGCGTGCAGAGCACTATACTAAACGCTTGGGAGTACAAGTCAGCAACATATAGAGATGGTCCCTACCCAACAACGGGCTCACAGTCTAACAAAATGAAACATGTAGACAGGTGTCAAGATCGTCAGAACAAATCTCCTGAGCCCCCGCATACAGCGTGCCTTGGCTCATGACCATGTGTCACAACTACCACGTCACTGCACCAAGCTTGGCATCTGGATTCGAGCACTGCCAAACCAGCGCGAGAAAGGTGCAGCTGGAGCCGACAACCAACGAGGCCAACAGAGACGCTCTTCCACACAGCGATCCCTCGGAAGACAAGTGCCAAGTGAGTTGCATGTACTTGCCAACTTGCTCTGGAAATGTGCTGCTATTTTTACAGTCCAGGTTGAGCCAAGAAGAAGCGAAGCCTCTGAGCTTGCCCTTCCCCTGAAGAGGCTCAGGCAGGGTGACGTGGGTCACTGGCGGACACTTTCCGCCACAGCGTGAGATGGGTATCCCAGCTCCCTGGATAGGAACGCCAAGAGAATTGAAACTTGGATCTCACTGTTTAAAAATGAGATTCCCAACCACTGAATGGTTATGATGGAGTTAGTACTATTTGAATTTTTCCTGTGATTCATCAATAGATGGGTTCATTTGGCAGCCGAAGTTCCTAATTAGGGGGATATTCGGAGGGAAGTTATAAACGTCTCTCAGAAGGAAACAGTGTGGCCTAGTAAGTAGAAAGTGCACAGGCCAGGAGTCAGAGGACCTGGGTTCTAAACCCAGCTCTGCAATTTGCCTTCTGTATGACTTTGAAAGTCATTTAACTTCTCTGTGCCTCTGTAAAATGGGGATTCAGTAATCTCCCTCCTACTTGGTGAGGGACAGAGGTTGTGTCTGACCTGATTAGATCTGACCTGAACTAAGCTAAGCACTTAGTACAGTGCTCTGCACACAGTAAGTGCTCAATAAATACGATTGAATGAATGAATAACTTGTATCTGCCCCAACATGTAATACAGGGCTTGGCATATAGTAAGCGCTTTGCAAACACCATACTTATAATTAAACTTAAAAACAATTAACGCAGTCATTAATTGGTTACCGGGGTTGATGGTTATCAATCATTCATTTAATAGTATTTATTGAGCACTTACTGTGTGCAGAGCAGTGTACTAGATGCTTGGTAGGGGACAATATAACAGAATTGGTAGACACATTCTCTGCTCACAGAGAGCTTGCAGTCTAGAAGGAATACCCTCTGGGATAGTTTGCATCTTCCAGCCTGATGGAGAAACTGAGGCCCAGGGAGTTCAAGTGACTGCCAAGAGACAAAATGTGTAAAACTGGAGTGCGCAGGTGCTCCGGGTGGGGATGTGGGGATGGGGAAGAGCATGGGAGCAGGGATATTGACACAATTTCCCCTTCATGAGAGCAAGGAAGGGGTAAGGCTTCAGAGTCAGCTGCATTGGGTCCTCTCCATTTCCATTTCTTCCCAACCTGGACCCAGCAGCGCCTTTGGGACAAGTAAAAATTGTTGCAGGGAGATTTTTGTAATGCTATCCATGCTTAAATGTAAGAAACAGGGGTGACACCAAAATAAAAATTGTTTGGTGTTCTGAAAGCTGGTAATTTATGGGGGAAGGCAAGAAGAGGAAATAGGCAAAGGGGCTGCATGGTTGAGAATCCAATCGATTCTTACTGCCTGAAATATTTTGAAATCCATGTCCCCTGGTTTACAATACAAAATGAGTTAACTTTTCATAGATTTACTCTATACTGCCTTTCTTCAGTATACAACTTTATGCAAAAGGTAGCAGTTGTAGCATTTATTGAGGGTGCATTTGGTCCCATGAATTATACTGGATGCTTGGGAAATACCGAATAAAGAAATGACATGTTCCCTGCCCACAAGGAGCTTATACTCTAATGGTGTTGACACTCTGCAAAGAGAATTAATGCTACTACTACTAAAAAAATTGTGGTATTTGTTAAGCACCTACTGTGTGCCAAGCACTGCTCCAAGCTTTGGGGTAGATATAAGACAATCAGACCACAATATAGCCCTTTGGTAGTTGGTCAGAGCTTTCTAAAAGTCCCACTTCAAGTCTTTCCTCTATTTCCCACTTACTTGCACTTCTTGGAAGAGGATTTGTTTGTTTGTGAAGTCTCTTGTTGCTGTTTCAATCCCCAAATCCTCTTATATGTTTTGGGTTCTTTTATTTACATGCTGGCCTTTACTTAATTCTGCTTTCAGATCCTCTAACCAGCTAATGAAGCCTTTGATATTTGGTACTGTTATTGAATGTGCTCCTGATGTCTTCTGGGGAATTCTATTTTTAGTTCTGAAAATCAAATATCCCTCACACAGTGATGATCAAAAAGTGTCGTCTATCCCCAACTGATTAGACCTATGCAGAAATTATGGAGAAACTGATAGAACTGATTAGTAAGGCTGGGCCAATTTTTCTCCACTTTCATCTCATTTGAATAGGAAGAATGGAGGGGAACTGGGTTGATCTGATAATAAAGGCCAATTTTTATGCACCAGACACCAGAGGCAGAGCAGATCACTGGCATCTGGTTATTCTGTTTTGAAGGTCTAGTAATGGATTTCTGGAGAGATATACTGTAGCTCATCTTTCATTCCTGGGACCAACATGCCCTATTTTCTCCCCGGTTGTGTCAGTGTTTCTTCCCCATCCTCCAACTGTGGTTCATAACTGATGTCCCTTTGCCATCAGATGGACTTACTATTCCAGGTGTGATCCATCTTGGCCACTGGGAAGGACGATGGTCCCAATGGTGGCAGGAACAGGGAGTTCCCGCTACCCTGTCATGGCCAGTGTGTGATTGCTGATTAAACCACCTTGCTCTCTGCCTGGACACTCCCAACCTCTTTCCAGGAGAACTCGCTTTACAAACTGCTGACCCGTGCAATAGGAGTGAGAATATGTATGAACGGATCAGCAACGTCACAATAGGTCATAAACAATCCAGTTCTGCCAACCGGAACTTAGCCAAGAAAAACAAGCACCCTCGGGAATATCTTCAAACTTTTAGAATAGTGTATCTGCACCAGTCACTATGTATAGAATATTGATTTAGAATTGTGGTATTTTTTTATAGAGTTAAAACAACGTAACCTTTCAAAGACTATACTATTCCCTACCATTAATTATGCATTTAGCCCCACTGCATCCCCTTGGAAATGATGCTTACTAAAATTATGTCTGAGAGACGTACGTGATTGATGCATATGGGAAGCAGAATGGCCTAGTGGAAAAAGCACAGGCCTGGAAGTTAGAGGATCTGGATTCTAATCTTGGATCTGCCGCTTGCTTGCTGTATGACCTTGGGCAAGTCACTTCACTTTTCTGTGGCCCATCTTCAATTGTAAAATGGGGATTAAATACCTGTTCTCCCTCCTATTTACACTGTGAGTCCCAGGGAGACAGGGACTGTATCTGACAACTTGTATCTAACACAGAACTTAGAATAGTGCATGACATGTAGTAAGCATTTAAATACCATAATAATATTAATAATAACAATAATCATTATTATTGAATAACTACCATTCAGAAGACAAGTTCTTCTAATGATGCTATATGCAAAACTCATGTTGACTTCACTGGGAGTTTTGCACCTATTCCGGAGGGCAGGCTCTGGTCTCTAAAAGCAGTCATAAGATCATACAAAGTTGGATAATCCAACTCCGAGTTTAATTGACCATTTCTTAATGCTGTCAGTTTCATCTATTCATAAAGACAGTAAATAAAATGGATGCGAGTGGTTATCTAATGCATAATGACAATATAGTACTTCATAGATTAAATCTAGAATTAACTCAATATTTATACAGAGCACTTGCCTCGTGGCAATTCTATAACTGCATGGCTTTTGCTAAGAGATGATTTGCTTCAGCCCTCCAGGCTTCATTTTCTTTTTTACTGTACTTTTAACACATAAGTTGGATGCTGAAGTATCTCCACTATTTAAAAAAAAAATTAAATTACCATCTCTGAATCACCAGCCAAATGAATGACAATCAGTGATTTGTTTCTGTTGACATTTCAGAAACAGTAATTAAATTGTCCAATATTTACTGTCTTATTTTAAATTAAATTTAGCCATAATTACTTGTTTGGAGAACAGTGAAAAAAATATTTTGGCTATTTCACAGCAAAGCCCTTGGAAATTGAGGGGTGCAAGAATGAATACGAACTGGCTTTTGATTTTATCTTTGATGCTCTAAATCCATATTAATGTGAAGAATTAGAGTTGGCCAATGTTCCTTCTATTTCCTAAACATAAACAAAGGCCTTCTGTGTCGCCCTGACTTGCTCCCTTTGTTCTTCCCCCATCCCAGCCACACTGCACATACGTACATATCTGTAATTTATTTATTTGTATTGATGTCTGTCTCCCCCTGCTAGACTGTAAGCTTGTTGTGGGCAGAAAATATGTCTGTTTATTGTTGTATTGTACTCTCCCGAGGGCTTAGTACAGTGCTCTGCACAGAGCAAGCGCTCAATACAATTGAATGAATAAGTCAATTGAAAATGGTTATCAGTCTCTAAGTCTGATTCCTAAGTAAAGTGTTTGCTGCTTGAGGGCAGGGATCTTGTGTTCAAAATTATTTTGTACTTTCCAAAACACTTAGTCCAGTCCTTTGCCCACAGCAAGAGATCAATAAATGCACTTCATTGATTGTCTAGAATCAGTCTATTAGGTGGAGTCTTTGCAGACAGTATAAATCAGAGGGAGAAGCAGGCAAATCCAGTACTATTTCATCGGATGATGCGGGGAAGGGGGATGTTTGGGTATCACACCAACAGAGTGCCTGAAATACTAAACTGTACCCATCAATCAGTAGCATTTACTGAGTGCTTATTGTGTGCAGAGCACTGTTGGGAAAACACAACAGGTTACAGGCACATTCCCTACCTCAAGGAGCTTACAGTCTAGTCAGTAACACTCTACTTGTAACAGTATGGTGTAACAGTATTTCACTGTTGCTGAAACACTGAAATTCTTAAAACCAGATGAGGCCTAGGAAAGCCTTCCCCCCTGCCATAACCTCTACCCAGGCAACAGGAGGTGATGAGGTAAATGGTATGCTACGCAGCTGGAACATACGGCAGTGGAGGGTTAGGCAGTCATAATCTGAATCCATTAGGCCAAAGAGCTCTCTTTTTCACTTTCTTTTTCCTCCTATTTCGATAGCACAAGCCTAAAGTTGGTGATCTGACTGGCAACCTACATTCACAGTTAAAGATGATGGAGAACTGCATATATGGCAAACCCTGGCAAATCTGCTAGGAAGGCTACCAACAGAATCAGAAACAACACCCAAATGTCTTATGTAACAAGAAGAAGAGAGAGAAGCTATTTCTAGAGCCCAGGCTTTACACTCCCAAATCCCATTTACAGAAAATCCTGAGGCCACTCGTCTTAATTGTGGGAAGGGCACCTCCTTGTTATGTTAATTGTTTCCTTGCAACATCAACCAATAATCTTTAATGAACATCTCGTTTGTGCAAATCACTGAAGGAATTTCCAGAAAAAAAAGACCCACCCTCAATAATCCAAGGAAAGAGAGGATGAGCATAAGTGAGATACTCATATAATTGTATATATAGTACAATATATAGTATATAACTGTACTCAAGATGTTGAATATAGAGGAGGATATAGGGATGGGATGACAGGGACCAGAGGTGGGTTAATGAGAGAAGGTGACATGTTTCTCCTATGCACTGAACCTGACTCTCCAGGTTAAGGTGAATAAGGTTGTGCCTGCCTCCAGGTTAAGGTGAAATCCATGTGGAGAGTGGCACTGGAGAAGGGAGACTGGGGGCAGAGAGAAGGAAGAGAGAGAATTGGGGCTTTGGAGTGTCCCTATCTTGATGAATCATTGTGGGGACACTTTAACAACAATAATAATAATGATGGTATTCGTTAAGCACTTACTATGTGCCATGCACTATTTTAAGCACTTGGGTAGTAATGATGATGGTATTTGTTAAGTGCTTACTACATGTCAGGCACTGTTCTAAACGCTGGGGTAGATACAGGGTAATCAGGTTGTCCCACGTGGGGCTCACAGTCTTAACCCGCATTTTACGGATGAGGTAACTGAGGCACAGAAGTTAAATGGCTTGTCCAAGGTCACACAGCAGAAAAGTGGCAGAGCCGGGATTAGAACCCACGTCCTCTGACTCCCAAGCCCGTGCTCTTTCGATTGAGCCGCACTGCTTCCTTGAGGAACTTCCCGAGGTACCCTGAAAGAGCCTAAGCAATGGGGTTGAAATGAGTCCGTCTTCTAGACTGTGAACCCATTGTTGAGTAGGGACCGTCTGTATCTGATGTTGATCTGTCCTTTCCAAGCACTTAGTACAGTGCTCTGCACACAGTAAGCGCTCAATAAATATGATTGAATGAATGAATGAATGTGGGCAATCCCTCCTCCCGCCATCCTATGGCCAAACCACAAAGTCTTCTGTGTTATCAGAGGCCAGTAAGAACCCCACCAGGCATTGAGACTGGGCTCAAGCCCTGAAATAATAACAATAATAATAGCATTTATTAAGTTCTTACTATATGTGCCAAGTACTGTACTAAGTGCTGGGGCAGATACGGATAATCAAGTTAGTCCCTAACTTACATGGGGCTCACTGTCTAAGCATGAGGGAGTAGGATTTAATACCCATTTTACGGATGAGGAACTAAGGCCCAAAGAAATGACCTGCCCAGGGACAATCAGCAAAGAAGTGGCAGAGCTGGAATTGGAACCCAGGTCTTCAGACTTCCAGGCTCATGGTCTTTCCACTAGGCCATGGTACCCAGTGGGGTGATGCAAGAATGAGGTAATTTTCAGTTTCCTCTTCCACCACCCATCTGCTTTTCTCTGCCCCATGTATAAAGTGTCCGAATTCAGAGAGCCCAGCTTCTCAGCTTTAAGTACTTTAAGGCAGTCAGCAAAAATGAATCCCACCATGTTCCATTTTTCCTTTGTCGATTAACTCAGGCAAATTCATTTTGCAGGGCCATCGAAATAACATCTTATTTGGGCCTTTTGGGACAAGCTAGAAGAGAGATTGGTTAAAAAAGAAAAATTGCTTGGCCAATTTTTTGGCTCGATGATTTGCTAAAGGAGGATTTTAAGAGGAATTTAAGTGTGCGGCTGTTGGAGTAACTGAAAGGCATTATTACATTATAATCGCTCCTCCAGATAGGAAGGAGGAACATCCCTCCTCCTGATATTCCAGGTTCCTACACAATCATTCACTCCACCTCCATCCGGATGCTTCTCGATATCAGTTTAGCTTAAATTTAGTCTGAAATAAACAAGGTCATCTGCATTGCTTTTAAAATAATCAATCTGTGGTATTTACTGGGCAGTTTCTGTGTATAGAGCACTTTGCTAAGTAATAATAATGATAGCGTTTGTTAAGCAGTTACTATGTGCCAAACACTGTTCTAAGCGCTGGGGTAGATACAAGGTAATCAGGTTGTCCCCGTGGGGCTCACAATCTTAATCCCCATTTTACAGATGAAGTAACTGAGGCACAGAGAAGTGACTTGCCCAAAGTCACACAGCTGAAAAGTGGCAGAGCTGAGATTAGAACCCACGACCTCTGAATCTCAAGCCTGTGTTCTTTCCACTAAGCCATGCTGCTTCTCTAGCTGGGAGAGCAAAATACAACAGAGTTGGTAGACACAGTGCCTGATGAGGATCCTACAGTAAAGAGGGGGAGACAGACATTAATATAAATTACAGATCTGAACAGATGTGCTATGGGGCTGAAGGTGGAGGGAATATCAAGCACCCAAAGGGTACAGACCCAAGTGCATAGGTGATGCAGAAGGGAGAGGGAGTAGAGGAAATGAGGGCTCAGTCGGGGAAGGCCTCTTGGAGATGTGATTTTAATACGGCTTTGAAATGCAGATGATTCCTAAATCTACATTTGCTGTGTGACCTTGGGCAAGTCACTTCATTTCTCTGTGCCTCAGTTCCCTTACCTGTAAAATGGGGATTAACACTGGGAACCCTAAATGGGACACGGATTCTGTCTAACCCGATTTGCTTGTTTCCACCCCAGCACTGAGTACAGAGCTTGGCACATAGAAATTGCTTAAGAAATACCACAATCACAATTATTATTATTACTATTAGCAATAATAATGATAAGCTGAGTGCTTTAAAGCTGATGGTAAGGGTCTCTGCTTGATGTGGAGGTGGATGGGTCACAATGGGAGGTTTCTGAGGAGTGTGGAGATGTGGGCTAAATTTTTTTTTTTAAGAAAAATGATCCTGGAATCAGAGCGAAATATGGACTAGTGGCAGGAAGGTTAGTGAGGAAGCTGATGCAGTAGCCAAGGTGGGTTATGGTAAGTGCTTGGATCAGTATAGTAGCAGTTTTGAAGGAAAGGAAGAGTGGATTTTAGAAATACTGTAAAGGTAGAACGGACAGGATTTGGTGACACACTGAATTTGCAGGTTTAATTACAGAGATGAGTCGAGTATAATACCAAGGCTCTGGGTTTGCAGGTCAGGAAGGACGGTGGTGATGATATAGTAGTGATGGGAAAGTCAAGGGGAGGGCAGGGTTTTTGGTGGGAAGATGAAGAGTTCTGTTTTGGGCAAGTTACGTTTGAAATGTTGGTGGGACATCCAAGTCAAGACAATGTTCTCCAGGCAGGAGGAAGTATGAGACTGCAGAGAAGGAGAAAGATCAGGGCTGGAATCATCCTCACAGTGGTGCTAGCCGAAGCCACGGAAGCGAATGAGTTCTCCAAGGGAGTGGGTGTAGATGGAGAGTAGAAGGGGACCCATACTCAACTGAAAATCAAGCCTGATTAGGGGCTCTTTGATGCTACTGACATTTCAATCTCATCTATACTGCCATTCTGCAAAATACCAGCATATGATCTTACTCAAAAATTACATCATTTCATTTTTAGACTGCTATTGAACATATCATCATTGCTGGGAACTTCCACTAATGAAACAATTTAACATTTTAATATTTCTATTACTACCAAATCTGGAGGAGCCACTTTAAAGTCCAGGGTCAAAATCAGCCCTTGACACATTTTACCAGATCTATGGTACTTTGTTGTGCTCCTGGAGCAAGGAAAAAAAAAACAACAACAACAAAACCCTTGACAAATTCATTTTACGAACAGATATTTTCAACCTACCTTCTCTGGACTCTACAGAAAATGTGGAGCAGAAGAGAAGTCCTTCTGGAACCAGTACAGGATGCTGCCACTTTCTGAGCAGGTAGGTCAATGGTCAGTCATTTGAGGTTTTTAGGATCTTACCTCACTTTTCTTCCCTCAACTCACTCTGCCTCCTAACCTTCGCATCTTCCCTGTTCCACAAGTCTTCAACCTTGGTGTTATCTTTGACTCCTCCCTATCTTTCAGCTCTTCCATTCATTCAATCACATTTATTGAACACTTACCATGTGCAAAGCACTGTACTAAGCACTTCCACTCAGTCTGCTGTCAAATCCTTCTGGTTCTTCTAGCACATCTCCTGGATCTGACCCTTTCTCTCCATCCAAACTGGTACAAACCTGATCCAAGCTCTGGCATTAACATGGTTAGATTACTGCCTTAACCTACTCATCAGTTTCCAAGTTTCTTGCCCTCTCACCCCACCCAATCTCTACTCCGGGCTGCTGTTCAGGTAACCTTCCAGAGACAACGTTCAGTCTACATTTGTACTCTTCCCAAGGGCTGAGAACAGTGTTATTGATTAATGGATGGATGGCTGGGATAGCTCTTCCTATTCCAGTGAAAGAAGAGTTAACAAAGAAAGTAAAATATTTCAGGCACCTGTGCAACATATGGGACAGATTGGAACGGTGGTTATCTTGTAAAGCCCAATAGTCTTATGAAACAATATTAGAGAGTTTCCATAGGTCTATCATTGAAAATTCTTTTTGGTGCTTCTGCCTTTAACCTTAACCTGGATGAGCAACAAAAAAAAAAAATGCAAATAGCCAAAGCAATCCAAGGAGAGAACACAGAAAGAAAGGTCAGCGAGGGAGAAAATACGGATGTTTACATTTGCTCATGTTTTAGAAACATATTCTTTCTGGCACACAAGTCATGTCAGAATCAACAATTTCAGAGGAATGAAGTATGTGGAATGAACACGTTTGCATAGTGGAAAAGGCATGGGACTGGGAGCCAACAGACCTGAGTTCTAATCTTAGTTCCATCACTGGCTTGCTGCATGACCTTGGGCAAGTCACTTAACTGCTCTGGGTTTCAGTTTCATCTGTAAAATGGGGATTCAATACCTGTTTACCTTGGTCCTTTAGACTGTGAGCCCCAAGTAGGACAGAGACTCTGATTTGATTTTACTGTACCTACCCCAGTGCTTATTACAGTGCTTGGTCAATAGAGAGTGTTTAAAAATTCCACAATTATTATTATTATTATTACTATTAGAAGTAGTAGTATTAGTAATTAGGACTACTACTACTACTACAAAACAATTCTCCAGAGCTGATTCATTATTATTATGGCATCATAACTGAATTTGTAGAGGCCTTCAAATTCTCCATTTGAGCAGTTAAGGATTCACCTGCATTTTCAGGGGAATTGTTTAATTCCCCTATCTGTTATTTATTTTAATATCTGTCTCCCCAACTAGACTATAAAGTGTCTTCTGGGCAGGGATCACATCTACCAACTGTTATACCGTACTTTCCCAATTACTTAGTACAGTGCTCTGAACACAGTAAGTGCTCAATGGATACCACTGACTTATTGAGCTTCTGGAGAATTTTGGAGCGTAAGTATGACCACCACATAGGGCATGGCTTTAGAAATGTCCTGTATAGAACCTCTCAAAGTGAAACTGAAGCAGTGCACAGACATTTGGCAAAAGAAAAATTGGAAGCAATAGGCAAATCATGATCATTAACCTCAAATAACATCTAGAAATGCCTCTCTAGTTCATGATGCATATATTTTATATACACACACATATGTGCCTACATGTATGTCTCTCTAAACGCATACACACACACACACACACACACACACACACACACACACGTACATACATATGCTAGGCAACATTCCAAGCTTCTGAGATGCAGAAAGACAACAAGATGGTGTATTTCCAGTCTTGCACTTTCAAAATCAGAATCCTTATTAACCACACTACTTTATTCTCTTTCCACCCATTTGCCTGTTTGTTACTATATCTGTAGCTTATTGGCTAGCTAAAAACTGAAATGAAGTACAAGCAGTATTTCGAGAACTAGTGGCACTCATTTTCTACATCAGACTTGAAAAAAGACACCGATTGCTAAGGACCACGGGAACAAGGACAAGACTGTAAAGGCACAATGTAAGCAGGATGAAGTGGGCATTCAAGCTATTTATACACAGGCTTCACTGTAAATTTCCCCATTTCCTATGGTTGTGGTTATACTGCTCTTCTTCTGTGACCCTGGGAAAGAGAAAGCACACAATTCCATTGGAGTGGCGGATGGTATTTTCTGATCAGGTTTTGCCTATGAAAAAGGAATCGGCTTCTTGATTTCTTGGTCCTGAACCAGGATCTGATTAGCGATGGTTTGCTGACATTTGGTTTGCCTGCATTTTTCAGAATGTGTAAATTTTAGGGGAAGGTGATTGATGGACTCGCCCTGAGCCCTTGTTATCACCAACCTTTTGAAAAAATAAAAGTACACCAAAGTATTCCAAAGTTATGACTTCCACAGTGAGGAAAAGTAATCCATATTGCATGCTTGATTTTTTTAAAAAGTAGAAATTTAAATCTTTCGTTGTGGAAAAAACTAAATTTGGGATCGTTTTTGTCATGCTGAAAACCACTGCCAAAAGTTGGTAATATACTAACCCTTCACTACTATAAAATCCTTATACCAAAGTTTCTATACTTATATTCTGAACATTAGTTACGTATGACAACAGAAATTGAGAGGGCTTAAAACTCACTTCATGCAAAATGGTTACCTCAGCTACACTGAGACAAAGATTGGCAGCCAACTTTTCTAGTAATGGTGGCAAATACATGCGACATTCACTTTAACACTAGAATCATTATTCCTACAGAGATAAAATGAAAATTGTTCCGAATTTCAGATTATCTCAAGTGCTCTGCACAGTAAACATTAAAATACAATTGATGGATTGATTATCTTACAAAGATAAGATGGCTAGCAATTAAAATACTGAAAATTCTGACATTTGGTTTTCATTTCCTACATGAAAATATATTGTTCTGGTTTACAAAGAATCTTGCTAAGATTCTCCATTCATTTAAATCGTATGCAGATAGCAAAATAATATACCTATGATGCCAAAAATCAATATAGTTGTGCATGGTTTTGACAATGCATTTTCATAGCTATTACCCATTAGTTTATATAATAAACATCGCATCTGAGTTGGAGCTAAACTGCATTGCTTTTTTTATTCCAATTAATCTCCTTTGGGATCTTAATTTCATTCACGTTCCATCTTTATTGAAAGATGAGAATATTAAGATTTCTTAAAAAAAAACAAAGCCAGTTCTTTCACTTAAAAGGGAAACACAGTACAAAGTTAGCTCATTCTTGCAGAGAATAAAACACTGACCAGCTGACTGACTGTCCCCTCAATACGCAAGTCATAAGAATATATAAGATATAAGAATAGAAGATGATGGGCATTGCAGTGACTGTGTCCACTCAGTATTTGCTCTCTAATAGAGTGACTGCAGTTGCAGATATCCAATGTTCCTCTCTGAAACCTAAATCCCATCCAGTGCTTTAATACCTATTTATCCAGCTTTCCTACAATACTGTCTTGTTGTGCCTTGGGCTAACTACCTCCCTCTACAAACTCCCTTTTATTCTGGATCAAATCCTGACATATTCATTCCACCCCTCGGTCACCTGCAGATTGACATGGCATCTCCTGCTCCTTTTTCCAGAAGGGTCACAACTTTTCCTCGCTCCAACTCATGTAGAGGGAAATCATCCCACAATGCCACGTCTAGATCCCCTCATCTTATTCATGCCTTGCTTACATACTGTTTGATATCCTCCTCGTTTGCCTCTACAATCCACTCTAGTTATCAGTCACTTGTCATCTATCACCCTCCAGGATTCACCTCTGCATTTCTGGACAAACTACATGGTTTTCTTGCCTTTCTCCTTTTCCATCACTTGTACTATCATCTGTTCTGATCCTTGGAAGCTTCAGCATTCATACTGATAATCCCTCCTCATAGCCAACAGACAATCACTATTCCCTACTTCAAAAGCTTACTGAAGGCACATCTCCTTCAAGAGGCCTTCCCTGACTAAGCCCTCCTTTCCTCTTCTCCCATTCCCTTTGGCGTCACCCTGACTTGCTCCCTTTATTTAATCCCCTCTCCCAGCCCCTCAGACCTTATGTACATATCTGTAACATTTACATTAATGACCGTCTCCCTTTCTAGACTGTAAGCTCACTGTGGGTAGGGAATGTGTCTACTTACTCTGCTATATTGTACTCTCCAAAGCACTTAGTACAGTCCTTTGCACACAGTAAGTGCCCAACCGATATAATTGACTGGCAGACTGCTGACCCCCAGTCTCTTGCTTCAGCATATCAGGCTCAGTTGACTTCCAACTCCATCCCACATCTGCCAAACACAAGCATGGACATCACTGAACCTCAAAGTTACTGGACGCTACACAACCCCAATATAGAAAAATAAACCCCATCCCTTACACCCCCACCCCAGTGCTTAGTATAGTGCATGGCACATAGTAAGTGCTTAACAAATACCATATTTATAGAATAAAAAATAAATTATTAAGCCTGCACTGACATACGTAAGAGATAATGGTCAAAATGCACTGCTGACCTCCTTTTCACTTCAATTTACCTGACGTGCTGTAAATCTGCCCTTTCCTCTACACAACACTTTGTTTTTTCCTTATCAGGGCTCTTTACCCATAGTCTTCCCCACTATCCTTGACCTTTAACCCTTTCCAAGCGTCCAGCATCTCCAACCTCCTCCTCCTTAACCTCCAAGACCAATGATTTTGGTAATAAAGACCAGACTCAAATTTCCTTCATCTCTTTAATACTCTCCATCACACATGTCCACATTCACCTCTTCTCAGGTGTCTCTCAAGAGATCTCCACATACTCTAGGGTCTAGCCCTAAACAATCTTATTAATAAAATATATTGAGTACTTACTATCAGTAAAACACTATAGTGAGCACTGGGCTAATACAAGATAATCAATTAACACCTCAGACACTATCTCTGACAGTTTACTTCCTTCCAGCCTCCTCCCCTTTTTGACTGTTTTCAACCTCACACTCTACTCTGGCTCCATCCTCTTTTTCCTTTCTTAAAAAGTCAAAACCAACACCTTTATGCCATCACACACTTGAAATCAATTCACCCTTTAAACGTGTCTACCCAACGTTTACTTTTTAGAGGATCTCACTGTGTATCGATCTGATTTTCTGCCACACCTTTTCAAAGAATCACAAGACTGGAAGGCCCCTCAAATGCCATCTAATCCATTTCATAATAAATTAGTACAATTACCATTTTCTCAAAACTTTCTGGGGAATGTGATGTCTTGTCCTCCTGCCCCTCATTGCCACTGCTTTATTTACGGTGTTCCACACCCTGCTTGCTGGGGGAATTGCAGACCCTCAGATTACATCCACCAAATTCCCCGCCCTGCAAACTTGATTCATTCGCTCCCCATCTCTACACTTTTGGATTATTCATGGATTCTATCATCAACGTCCCTTTACATACCATTACTGGGGATAATCAAGAATTAGCTCCTTGGATTATGGAATTGGATTCTTCAATGGGCAAATATCACTTCTACTCTTCTAAATGAACACGTCATAA
The DNA here is from genome assembly GCF_015852505.1 of Tachyglossus aculeatus. NCBI lineage: Eukaryota > Metazoa > Chordata > Mammalia > Monotremata > Tachyglossidae > Tachyglossus > Tachyglossus aculeatus. Next base: position 16,372,834 of record NC_052090.1, on the reverse strand, counting down.
AACTTCATTACGAAACAAGATATGGAATGGGACTATTTAGAAATTCCAAATGCCAAAGTACTTTACACTTGTATATTATGCTGTATAGGAGTAGCCTAGTGGATATACCATAGGTGAGTCAGAGGATCTGGGTTCTTCTAATCCCAGCTTTGCCACTTGTCTGTTGTATGACCTTGGACAAGTCACTTAACTTCTCTGTGATAACTTCTTCAGTTATCTTATCTGTAAAACGGGGATTAAGGCTGTGACCTCATGTGGGACATGATGATGATGATGATGGCATTTGTTAAGCACTTACTATGTGCCAAGCACTGCTCTAAGCACTGGACATGATCTGTGTCCAACCTGATTAGCTTTTATCTACCCAGTACATAGTATAATTCCTGGGACATAGTAAGCAATTGAACACTATTAAAAATAAACACGCCCCACGTAATTCAACCATGTCTAATGGTTAACAATATGCCATTTGTGACAGTATTATACTCACTGGCTATTTTGTTGGAACAAGCGGTTCCCCTGTGTTTCAAATTCCTCTAGTTCCAGCTCACATGCACAATTACAGCAAATTATAAATATTCGACAATTTGGAAATGAACAGAAGGAATAGAGAGCATCAGGAGTCTACTTCATCTCTATTTTTTGACAGATCATGATAGAGGGAGGAAGAGAAAGTCTCAGCTGAAAAATTAAACCTACATCAAACCTCACAAATTCCCTGCAGGGAATTCTCACTTGTTCAAGGAGAGAATAAGACTAGGCAAAGTAGCAGAAGCAAGCCATGGTGTCAAAAACCTGGTGGGTAACCTTTGGGAGAGATGAGAAGATGCTGTTCTGCTCCAGACTTAGTGGGTCTTAGGACAAATTTTGCTTCCACCTCAGTTGAATTTCATAGTACACACTTCCAGGGATAAGCAGCATGACCTAGTAAAAACAGCACGGGATTGGGAGTCAGGGGACCTGGGTTCTACTTTCGACTCTACTACCTACCTGCTGTGACCTTAAGCAAGTCATTTAACTTTCCTGTGCCTTAGCTTCCTCATCTGTAAAATGGAGAATAAATACCTGTTCTGCCCTTCCCCTTGGAGTAGGATTCTCATGGAAACAGGGACTGTGTTTGACTTTATTATCCTCTATCTACACCAACACTTAGAACACTGCTTTGCATGTAGTAAGCACTTAGTACCACAATCATTATCATTAATAAGCAAATTCATTCATTCAATCGTATTTATTGAGTGCTTACTGTGTGCAGAGCACTGTACTGAGAGCTTGGGAGAGGGCGATACAACAATAAACCAACACATTCCTTGCTCACAAGGAACATATTTTATTAAATGCTTACAACATGCATAGCACTGTGCTAAGGACTGGGGAGAACCCATTAATTAAGTGCCCACAAGGGGCTTTCAGTCTAGTACAGAAAATGCAACAAGAGCTACAACAATTTAAAAAATAAACAAGTGAGCAGAAGTGTAACTCTTCATTATGGCCTAGACCTTTGACTAGTCACCATATCAGGCAGGTTGGTACTCAAGAAAGTGTCACAACCTTCCCAATATTCAAGAAGTCTGGAATGTAGGTTGGCCAACTTTTCACTTCTGGGAGGGATAGAGCACCTATCTCACAGTGTCTTGTGAGAAGGAGAAAGAGGAGTCACTCCTTCTAGCTGAGCCCCACTACCCAGAAATGCTTCCTTCTCTCCCTTTGTCTTTCTTCCAACCTTTAATTCTTTCCTTCCTATAACCACCTTATAAAAATGATCATAGACTTACATATTTTTCCATCATGGCATGTTTGCTTTATGAGGGAGGAAAAAAAAAGCAAAAATTGTCCTTCTGAAGTCTAGGGTAAAAGGAATGTACTTTTTGGGCCAAGGCCTCCTTCTTCCCCAAATCAATCAGTCATATTTATTGTGCATTTACTGTTTGCAGAACACTGTAATAATAGTAATGATGATGCTATTAAGTACTTACTATGTACCGGGCACTGTACTAAGTGCTGGGGTGGATACAAGCAAATCGGGTTGGACACAGTCCCTGTCCCATATGGGGCTCCCAGTTTCAATCTCCATTTTACAGATGAGGGAACTGAGGCACAGAGAAGTGAAGTAACTTGCCCAAGACAAGTGATGGAGCCGGGATTAGAACCCATGTTCTTCATTAAGCACTGGTAGAGTACAATAAAACAAGAGTTGGTAGATATGTTCCCTACCCACAAAGAGCTGAAAGTCCAGAAGAAGGGAACTACAGGTTGAGTGTGGATGGTTGGCAGAGGCTACCTCTATTCTTTTCAAAGCAGACTATAGAGCCATGAGCTTTTTCCATAGTCTTGGAGGGTAGGGATAGAATGGGTAATCAAAATCCACACAGAAGGAGAGATGAATTGCTCAAGGGTGATAAAATAAGAAGTGAACTGTAGCTCCATCATAACAGATGGCCTACACTGCAGCAATAAGGGAACCTCCAAATGAAATGACCTTAGAGAGAGAGAGAGAGGGGAAGAAATTCCTCAGGTCTACCTCAAACACAAAGGATCTTTACTATGTTGGTGCTTTGAGGAAGTCAGGGGTTTTCATCTTAAAATAGCTTCATGAGCTAATACTGTATAGAAATCTAGGAGGCTACTGAAAAGATTCCTTTTGCCAATTTTCCTAACAATGCAGTGGGCAAATATTACACGACCTACAAATCAATTACCTACTCCATGAAGCAAGAAATAAGGCAAAAAGTGATCCCCTCTTAAGATATCACAGTTAATACAATTTCCCCTGAGAAACATGGAGGTGTGTAATTTGTTCAAGGCTCATCCAATAAAATAATGGCCACGTTATGCAGAACTTTCTAGTCTTTACTGAATTATTTGGATTACTCTCCACTCAATGTGCAGGTAAAAAAGAACATAAGAAATGTCATACTGGATTCATTCATTCAATCATATTTATTGAGCATTTACTATGTGCAGAGCACTGTACTAAGTGCTTGGGAAGTACAAATTGGCAACATGTAGAGACAGTCCCTACCCAACAACGGGCTCACAGTCTAGAATCAAACCAGAGCTCTCACCAGCCTAGGATTTTCATCAGAAAAAAAGAGCCTGAAGGAATGGATTGAGGGTTGTCCTCTTTGACATCCAACTTAAGGGTTCTAATTGTACCATCTAACATGCCTAACTCTTCCCTCTACATTCTTAAGTTTCCCTCAAGTAACCTATCCTGGGCCTTTCTTCCATAAATTTAAATACCCACTACAAATTATGAATCAAAGTTGGATCAAGTATTTAGATAAGGAACTCAAAGGCTACATTGGCTTCAGTTACACACACAGCCTATTCCGATACTACAATTCAATCAGGGTTTTTTGCTGGATGTAGATGTTTCTGTGCTGAAGAAGTTGGAAAAAAAATCTGTGGTGACACCAGATCACTTTTACAGTGGTTAAAATTCAGATGAAAAATATATTCCAAATGATTTTGAAATTAATGAGAACAACATGGGCAAGAATGTCAAGCATGAACTGAGACAAATTTGTAATTGTCCCACATTCACTTGGCCTTAGAGAACTTCCAACATGTACTTAAAGTAATTTATTTCCATTAAAGAGACAGACATCTCAGGAGGCACAGCCTTGTGTCTCTGTTCTGAAGACATACACCCTGCAAAATCTTGCAGTACCTACTTTCCAAACCAATCCAGTCTAAACACAGGTGACTCAGAGGAAGGACTAGAGACACAAACGCACGCGCGCACACACACACACACACACACACACACACACACACACACACACACACACACACACACACACAACTCCAGGTCTTATACTGACATCTAATCGGCAGTTTGAATGTGCACTCCAGGCTGATCCATTTTGGATCAATTGTGGATTTCTATCTGGTTAGAACCTGCATGAAGACGGTTCAGATCACATAGCTGCTGGTTACCGTGGCATGTGAGGGGAAAAAAAGGTCAGAGTAATAATAATAATAATAATAATAATAATAATAGCATTTGTTAAGCACTTACTATGTGCAAAGCACTGTTCTAAGTGCTGGGGAGGATACAAGGTGATCAGGTTGTCCCACGTGGGGCTCACAGTCTTAATCCCCACTTTACAGATGAGGTAACAGGCACAGAGAAGTTAAGTGACTTGCCCAAGGTCACACAGCTGACAATTGTCAGAGCCGGGATTTGAACCCATGACCTCTGACTCCCAAGCCCATGCTCTTTCCATTGAACCACGCTAGAATATCCACCCCTACACTTAGTACAGTGCCTGGCACATAGTGCTTAACAAATATCACAATTATTATTATTAGCCAGTCCTAAAACGAAGGCCAATACCAAGCCCCTTTTAAGCCAATTTAATTTAATTTAAGGGTGGCCAGACCTACAGTTTCAGAATGAACGAGTCGGGGTTGGAAATGAGAAGGCGGAACTGTTGCTTTACATGGATGCTGAAGTAATATTTTGGAAGGATTTCACTAGCAGTGGCTCCACCAAAAACAAGTATGTGGGGTCCTCAGGAGCAGACTGAGCAATAAAGTTGTTGGGATATTTGGGAAAATATAGGAGATAGACCACTAACAAACATTGGTAGTGCCGTGGCTCCCATTTTAATTACAACCACACAACCCTTCAAGGCTTTCACAATGATGATGACCATTAAAAGAATAAAACCCTGTCTTCATCATCTGGAAATTTAGACTGGTCATACCTTTGATACCAGAGGCTCTTAAATGGGTGTTAATTCAGTGCAGACAGGAAATACAACCATTTTCCATACATCCTACCAAGACACATGTAGTTACATGCCCTATCCTCCCGTACTACCACACAAAGAGAAAATAATCACATCTAATAATATTTCTGTGCTAAAAAAGATAATACTCGGTAAACTGCAGCAGAGCCGATACTGGATGGAAATCTCAGAAGGACCAGCTGCTGCTTATATGCAAATTGAAATTCAATAGCCCCTTTAGGGTTTATTTACATTAGTTGCTGGAAATAGCTATTCTGACTGCATTCATTCTGACCTTCAATGAATTTTGGCTCTCTTAAGAGTTTCATGAAGATCCAGAAGTCACAAGGGAGGATGGAGAGCTAGTGATGAGCCCTAATGAATGGAAGGGGGCCCAGATGGACAATAAGCACATGTGCATATATATATATATATATATATATACACACATATATATACACACATACACCCCACCCTTTCTGATAACCCCTCTGGTGGAAAGAACACTGTGAGATCTCAATAGGGGCTTTGCATTAAACATGAATGACACCAGTTCCATACTAACACCCCTGAAACTAATAGATTTGCAGTTTGCATATCACATCAGAAAGGGTCATCAAGCCATTTGCAGGCTGTTTTAATTGAGCTTCCTAAAGCTGAGACCACAGCTGGAGTTCAGGCTGGTTTCAGACTGAGAGGGCTGTCACTCTCTAACAGTGCTTGTGAGATCATATACCAAACCTCATCTTCATCCTTAAATTGTAAGCATTTTTTTTTTTTTATTGTAGGCAGCCAGAAAAGAGAATGTGGCTCAGGCAGGGTTGAGATGATGGGAATCAGCTTGGCCTCACTGGCCAGCTGGCTCTCATGAAGGGCCGGTTAGAATCTGCAGGAAGCAGATTGTTTTATACTGTGGCCTGCAATCAAATCTTTCTACTAAAAGAGAGTGAAAAATTAAATGTGGTTAGGCTCTGACTAAGGAAACAGGAAAAGAGGAAAAGAAGGGTAGAAAATGGGGTAACATAGATAGAATGAAGGTGAGGGAAGAGCAAGAGCTGGAGGAGAAAGTTTCCTTTTTTTCCCCTTCCTTCCCCAGTGAGCCACAGGACTTCTAAACATCCTTGTTTCTTTGGGAAGGGGGCTTCTGGCTTTGCACCTAGAATAACCAGATGTTCCTATCCTTTAACCCCTGATGACAGCTGATTCCATGTCAGAGGCAGGTCCTGGCTGGCTGCAACCCCAAAAATCTCTCTGGGATGCCTGCAGTCCATCAGGTAAGACATCTTGAGGCATTTTTTTCTTTCCCCACAAGCCCTCCGTTATTCCCATATGCCCTACTTTACTTTAAAGTTTGGTCCCTGGTCCTGCAGGTTTGGTAGTGCACCCCACCAAACACAAACACATCCCCTCCATTCCTACCATGCCAGTCCCCACCTACAAAATCCCTTTTGATTTTACAACTTGTCCCATCCTTCCTGCTCCTCTCCCCACCAGACTGGTTCCCTCCCAGTCATCGCTGCCCAAAATCCAGTTGGCAGCTCTGTGAAGGCCCCAGTAATCACGGCCAAACCAGATTCCCCAAACAGGATAACGACCAAGTTGAGGCTGAATCAGTATTAAAAATAGGAAAGAATAGCAACAGCAAAATACTCAAGACAAGGTTACCAGATGATATTCAACGCCGCTGTGGGTAAAAGTTGTAAGTGTCAAGCTCAATCACCGTGTGATTAGCAGAACCCTCTCACAATGTTCTTAAGCTGCATAGCTAAAGAGAAAATACTTTGGCTGGAAAAGGGTTCAGATGAATAATATTCCCAAATGAGCTCACCCTAGATTGTTTTCATCTGAGGTATAGCTTATACATAGAGAAATACATTACCAGGAATTCTTTTCCTGGGATGGTCCCAACCAGGAATTGATCTTCCACATATAGTACAGAAGCACAAGCAGCTAAAACCTGAATTTCCTTTCCAAGGTTTTCCTAAGGAGAATTTGGCCCTGCCCACAGTGGAGTGTGGCTTTCCCACTATTGGCCGAGGAGTCAGTCTCCTCCCAGAATGCCCCAATAGCTTCTGGAAGGGGTGGTGGGAAGAGGGGGAGAGAGGGTGAGGGGGAGAGAGGGAGAGGGTGAGGGGGAGGGAGAGAGAGAGAGAAATTCAAGAATGCCACTCAGCTGAGTCTCAGCTCATCCTCAATTGCCTGAGTTTTCTCCTCCCAGTGGGAACAGAGAACCAAAACAGCTCACGTAAGATGGAACAAATTTAACAGTTAGTGAGGCTTTACCATAAAGGGATCCAGCAATGAGTTACAGCAAACCAGTAAAACCAGCAGATTTCCCTTAGACTCCCTTAGGGAGAAGGCCAAAGTGGTTTCCCCAAGGGAATTTGGTCAAGTGCTGCCAAAAGTGCTTTGAAAGTCCACTGTTTACCAAGTACCAGACTTTTCTCTGCCCAAGTTCCCACTCAAAGCTGTCCCACAGTGCTTCTCTCTACAATCCTGGAAACAGTTCACAGGCATTCAGAAAGGGAAACTCATGAATCCCTGGTAAGTGGAGTGGGAATGACTATTATTATAAATGAGAAAGGTGAGGGATGGAGAAGTGAGTGGCTTGCTGAGTGAAGGGGGGAAGGAATGTGTTTCCCATAACAGAGCTATATTGTACCCTCCGAAGTGCTTGGTACGGAGCTCTGCACATATGTATGATTAACTGGTTGATTGGGAAGAGCTCGTTGAGGTGGTATAGAAACTGGGAGCAATTCAGATTTCAGAGCTCTGAGTTCAGTGCTCTATGTAGACTTCCCCCGAGTCTGTGAGTCCATTGTGGGCAGTGATTGTCCTTCTTTGTTGCTGAATTTTATGTTCCAAGTGCTTAGTACAGTGCTCCGCACACAGTAAATGCTCAATAAATGCAAATGAATGAATGACTAAAACTGTTTGGGAAAATGGACCAGTGGAAATACTGGCTTCATCTCTTTTCTGTATTACCCAGTAGGGTGTGGAGTTATATGAGTAAATGTAAACTCTGGACAAGTACTTCAAAATCCCAGCTTCACGACTTGTCTGCCGTATGACCTTGGACAAGTCACTTAACTTCTCTGTGCCTCAGTCACCTCATCTACAAAATGGCGATTGAGACTATGAGCTCCTTGTGGGACAGGGACTGTGTCCAAAACGATTAGCTTGTATCCACCCCAGCACTTTAGTACAGTGCCTGGCCCACAGTAAGTGCTTTACAAATACCACAATTATTATCATTATTATGAAAAGAGAAATAATTACCATTATTTGTGCCATGAGGAGTAACTCCCAATTATCCTTCAAATAGAACTCTAGAGAGATGTCTCCTCTTTGCACCCCTCACCCCTCTTCTATAAACCATTGCAGTTCCACAAACACTTCCTCAGTTTCGCTCCAAAAATCCTTCTTCCCAAGGAAGTGCCCATTCCCTGTTCTGGATCTGAGACACAATCAATCAATCAATCGTATTTATTGAGCACTTACTGTATGCAGAGCACTGTACTAAGCGCTTGGGAAATACAAGTTGGCAACATATAGAGACAGTCCCTACCCAACAGTGGGCTCACAGTCTAAAAGGGGGAGACGGAGAACAAAACCAAACATACTAACAAAATAAAATAAAAAGAATAGATATGTACAAGTAAAATAAATAAATAAATAGAGTAATAACTATGTACAAACATATATACAGGTGCTGTGGGGAAGGGAAGGAGGTAAGATGGGTGGGATGGAGAGGGGGGTTGAGGGGGAGAGGAAGGACAATCCCCTCTGTCCTGAGTGCTGAAAACAACTCACTGAATTGTATGTACTAAAAAGGGATTTCCCTCCAAACCTCAGAGGCTAAACCAAAGTTGAAGGAACTAGTTTTGAATAAGCTTGGTTCTTCACTATAAATGTGCAGACTTGACTGCCCCAGAGGAAGGTTTTTGCCCTCCTGCTGGCTATAGACTCGGCCCAATTAGCATATCAAATAGTCCTTAATTTAGGAATGACCTTGAGCGAGTCACTTAACGTCTCAGTGCCTCAGTTCTCTTATCTTTAAAATGAAGATTAATGCTGTGAGCCCCTGTGGGGCACGGGCTGTGCCCAACCTGGTTAGCTTGTATCTACCCCAATGCTTAGTTCAGTGCCAGGTATCTAGTAAGTGCTCACAAAATGCCATAAAAAAGAGGTTGGTTTAACAATTCGTTTAGCTGATTGGAGACTTTTCCCGCTTTATACTATTAAGAGAAGCAGCATGACTCAGTGGAAAGAGCGTGGGCTTAGGAGCCAGAGGTGATGGGTTCTAATCCCTGCTCCGCCACTTGTCAGCTGTGAGACTTAGGGCAAATCACTTAACTTCTCTGTGCCTCAGTTACCTCAACTGTAAAATGGGAATTAAGACTGTGAGCCCCACGTGGGACAACCTGATCACCTTGTATCCCCCCAGTGATTAGAACAGTGCTTCACACATAGTAAGTGCCTAACAAATGCCATCATCATTATTATTATTAGAAACCAGATTTTTCATGAGCTCAATATTTACTGAGCACATACTATGTGCAGAGCACTGTAGTAAGCGCTTGGGAGAGCATACAACAGAGTTAGCAGATGCATTCCCTGCCCACAATACAATGTGTCTGCTTATTATTATATTGTAATCTCCCAAGCGCTTGGTACAGTGCTCGACAGAGTAAGCACTTAATAAATATGACTGAATGAATGCTTACAGTTCTAGAGGTACACCTTATCATTAAACCACATTATCTACAGCAGGCAAATATGCAAAATAAACACAGGCCCATTGTAAGAATTGAGTTTTGAAAGGCAGCTTGAAATTGCCACTAATTTTTAGGTTAGAGTGATGAGCCCTGTAAATTGCTCTGGGTTGTAGGTACTACCTCTTTGTACACATAAAAATAACATTAGCACAAACAATTTCTTAATATTGATCTGCAGCTTTCCTTTTCTATTTCAACCCAATCTGTGCTATCACCTGGGACAGATCACATGGGGCTTACTGAATTCACAGTACCCGTCCTTAGCAGAGATGCAGTGAAGCCAACCCTATTCTTCATTCTCTCTCATTGCCTAATGAAACTTTATCAGTGGACTCAGCCCCTGAACTCCTGGGTGGAATTATCATTAGTAAGAAGGTAGAGATGTGTCAGCCATCTAAGGGCCCACAGCATATTTAATTCTTTTCTAAAGAAGCAGTCAGTTTGGTGTTCTCTCTGAACTGTAAAATTCAAATCTCAGTTAAAAGAAAGTCTGACTTTATAAATGAGAGGTTGTTACTGAAAGAGAGGGAAAATCCCAGAGCCAAAGACTGTTCCAATTTGAAGGGACTCAATGCTAGGAAACCCAGCTAGTTAACAAACTTAGAACCAATCCTAAAATTCATTTACAAGTAAAATATTGATTCATTATATGCATTTCATTAATTCTGAGTTGTTGTACAAAGGATCTGTTGGAAATCAAATCCTGAAATCAATGCATGCTATCCTGCAGCCAATGCTGATTTTTAAATTTGGATTTCTTAGTATGGTGCTTTTATTATGAAAAATCCAACATCCATTTTACTTGCTTTCTCAGTATCCAGATTCTGGCAAAAACATCCTATTGCTTCATTACATTTTGCAAGGTCATCACACATTCAGGTTGGCATTAACCACCACAGAGAAGAGCAGAGATTTTCAATCATTTGATGAAAATACCTAATCCTGCACCACCCAGGGGAAAGAAGCAGCAGCTGATAGACCCAGAATGAGAAGGAAAACATAGTTTGAGGCCCCATATCAGCAAGCCATCTCTTTACATTAAAAAGAGCCATTTTCTCTAAAGCAAATATAAATGTAAATAGATTGCCCTAATTTTCTTCCCTTATCAATGGAACCACTAAGGGGCTGTGAGCCCACTGTTGGGTAGGGACTGTCTCTATATGTTGCCAACTTGTACTTCCCAAGTGCTTAGTACAGTGCTCTGCACACAGTAAGCGCTCAATAAATACGATTGATGATGATCTCCTAAAAGCGTGGGACCTGGATATGTAGTATCATCATCAATCGTATTTATTGAGCGCTTACTATGTGGATATGTAGTATCAGCACTAGTGAGACTGTTTGAAAGAAGGATAATAGAAGAATGGGATTTAGGATGGTCAATTGGGTAGAGGACTCTCCTGGGAGCACAATACTAAACCATATGAAACAAGTTATCTCTTCTAGAGACTCTGACTTCATCTACCCAAGAAAAAAGACAAGTTTGGATAAATTAGAGGCCCACAGGGGTTATTAGAGAGAAAAACTGGGGACGCTAGATGGTTCCTCCCTAACCATTAGGATGGATGACATACCATTCCATGACTAGAGACAATAGCTGGCTGCATAATTGTCTTATATGTTAAGTGCCTAAGTGCTAAGCACTGCACTAAACACTGCGGTAGACACAAGATAATCAGGTGAGACACAGTCCCTGCCTCACATGTTGCCCATTGTTGGGTAGGGACTGTCTCTATATGTTGCCCATGTGTACTTCCCAAGCGCTTAGTGCAGTGCTCTGCACAAAGTAAGCACTCAATAAATACGATTCAATGAATGAATGAGTGGTGCTCACAATCTAAAAGGGAAGGAGAACAGGTTTTTACTTCCCATTTTACAGATGACCAGAAATGTTGAGTTATTTGTCCAAGGTTACACAGTGGAAAAGCACAGAGCATGGATTAGAATTAGGATTATTCATTCATTCATTCAATTATATTTATTGCAGTGTGGCTCAGTGGAAAGAGCCTGGGCTTTGGCATCAGAGGTCATGGGTTCAAATCCCAGCTCTGCCAATTGCCAGCTGTGTGACTTTGGGCAAGTCACTTAACTTCTCTGTGCCTGTTACTTCATCTGTAAAATGGGGATTAAGACTGTGAGCCCCCGTGGGACAACCTGATCACCTTGTAGCCTCCCCAGTGCTTAGAACAGTGCTTTGCACATAGTAAGAGCCTAATAAATGCTATCATTATAATTATTATTATTATTATTGAGCACTTGCTGTGCAGAGCACTGTACTAAGAGCTTGGAAAGTACAATTCGGCAATAGATAGTGACAATCCCTACCCAACAACGGGCTCATAGTCTAGAAGGGAGAGACAGACAACAAAACAGATTAGATCCCCATAGATTAGTATCAGAACTAGAATTAGGATTAGCTAGTACTGGTTACTAATCCCAGCTCCACTCCATACCTGCTGTGTGACCTTGGGCAAGTCACCTAACTTCTCTGGGCCTCCATAACCTCATCTGTAAAATGAAGATTAAGACTGTGAGCCCCACATGGGACAGGGGCTGTGTCAGAGTCAGAGGACCTTGGCTCCAAACCTGGCTCTGCCACTTACCTGCTGTATGATCTTGGGTAAGTCCCCTAACTTCTGTCTGCTACAGTTTCTTCATCTGTAAAATGGACATTAAATACTTTTTCTTCCCCAAATTTTGATGGTGAACCAATCCTATGGGGGAGAGGTTCTCTGACCAGATTATTTGTTTCTACCTCAGTGCTTAGTATAGTGCTTTTTGCCGTTTTTGCATAAAGATCAACTGAAAGTGCCCTGGAAATCGATAGCGGGCTCAGGAACTCAATCAGAAGGGAAGTTGGAACAGTGTGGCCAGCCTCCAAAACCAAAAGCTCTTTAAGCAGCAGCCTGAAGGCTAACTGGTGGTGACATCACATCACCTAGGAGCTTCTTTGCCTCAGATTCCTGCAACTCCCACATCTGTACTTCTGGGCTACCTCACCACTTAGGTACTTTTAACCCCATCCCCGGCACTTCTGCACGTATCTTAAATACTCCATTACTTCCTCCTATCTTTAATTTACTTTACTATCACTCTCCCTCAGTAGAATGTGAGCTCCTTGAGGCCCGGGATCATATCTACTAATTCTACTGTATCTACTACTAGCATTTCTACTGTATTCTCCCAAATATTCTGCACACAGTAGGTACTGAATCAACCTTTCTGGTTGCAGGATTGATAGAAACCTCATTAAACAGGTCCAGAGGTGCCGAATAATAATAATAATAATAATAATAGCATTTGTTAAGTGCTTACTATGTGCAAAGCACCGTTCTAAGCGCTGGAGGGATACAAGGTGATCAGGTTGTCCCAAGTGGGGCTCACAGTCTTAATCCCCATTTTACAGATGAGGTAACTGAGGCTCAGAGAAGTTAAGTGACTTGCCTAAGGTCACACAGCAGACATGTGGCGGAGCTGGGATTAGAACCCATGACCTCTTACTCCCAAGCCCATGTTCTTTCCATTGAGCCATGCTGCTTCTCTGCACTGGCGGGTTGCACTGCAGTGTACGTACATGTTGTTTTTTGAGTTTAAAGATGTGGCTAATGATAAGAGGTGAAAACCCCAGGGTTTTGCCCCAGCTCCCTTTGGTACAACTCTGTTGTGTGCAGGGAACGTGCTTGTTATCCTATAGTACACACTCTCCCAAGCACTTGGTCCAGTGTTCTGCACACAGTAAGCACTTAATAAATACGACTGACTGACTGCTGCATTGAATGGTGAATGAATGAATTCTAGGACCTGGTTATTGGTGATGTTGCCTACCCCTTAACGCTAAGAATGGTTTATAGGCAATTCTAAATAATGGGTGCCAGGAGCCTTGAAGAAGCTGCTGTTTAAAACGCGGAAAGGAAACTCCAGCTTAAAGCAGGAAACTTGAGGGCCCATTTCTTGTCCTAGGAGACCACAAAATCACACCCAATATGTAAATTTAGTGAGTCTGAAGCTTAATCAAAGATAGTTTCAGCTTAAGTGGTTCTTTTGCCGATTTACAGCTGGCTATAAAGAACAATTTACTTTTTGCCAGATTCACTTTTTCCTTTAAACCCTAATGAGGCTGGACTGAATAATAATAGGATTTATTAAGCGCTTACTATGTGCAAAGCACTGTTCTAAGCGCTGGGGAGGTTACAAGGTGATCAGGTTGTCCCACGGGGGGCTCACAGTCTTCATCCCCATTTTGCAGATGAGGCAACTGAGGCACAGAGAAGTGAAGTGACTTGCCTAAAGTCACACAGCTGACAATTGGCAGAGCTGGGATTTGAACCCATGTCCTCTGACTCCAAAGCTCGGGCTGTTTCCACTTAGCCACGCTGTGGACTTGAGTACATCCCTCTAGCTAAGGGCTCCTTCTGGGTGAGGATCTCAGAGCCATGTTCCTTTTTGACAGACAATTTTGAGTGCCCCAAAACAACATTCACAGTGACTTTTCAGCTCAAATAATAATAATACTGATAATACCAGTGTACTTGTTAAGCGCTCACTATGTGCCAGGCACTGTACTAAGCGCTGCGGTGGATACAAGCAAATTGAGTTGGACACAGTCCCTGTCCCATATGTGGCTCACAATCTCCACCCCCATTTTACAGAAAACTGAGGCTCAGAGAAGTGACTTGACCAAGGTCACACAGCAGACAAGTGTCCCCCTTCTAAACTGTGAGCCCGTTGTTGGGTGGGGACCATCTCTATATGTCGCCGACTTGTACTTTCCAAGCGCTTAGTACAGTGCTCTGCACACAGTAAACGCTCAATAAATATGATTGAATGAATTGAAGGAAAGTGGCAGAGCTGGGATTAGAAGTCTTGACTAGCCCATACTCTAACCACTATGCCGTGCTCCTAATGGCTACCGCCTCATTTTATGGAACAAGTTTCAAAATACAAGTAAGTAGCCACCTACTTGGGTGATTTTTGAGATGCCTTGTTTTCACTGTGCTTTCTCTTAAAGGGACACATTTGAATGGTTTTTAATGAGGAAAACAATAATCAACCTCACCTTTGCCACGATGCTTGCTTGACTAACTGCCCGACTGAAGTGCTTGCAAAAACAAATATGCTTCAATTACCTTAAAAATTACTCAACGAGTCTAATGTTCATACTGATTCAATATGATTGGAGTGATACATATTTTAACGAGGGTTTGAATTGGGAAGTAATCAGATTGCATGGGTATGGCTAATGTAGAATGATTTCAGTACAAGACATTTATTAATGACTAAGTCAGATTGGATGTATTTAGATTTGATAGCCATGTCCAATGACTTCAAAGGCAATCAATCAATTCTGTATATGATAATTTGTGTCTTGGAATCTGCTTTCGCTCAGTTCTAGATGTCAATTCCAACTGACTTTCCTAGGGTCAGTCAGTCAGGACCTTTACATTGGGTATCCTCTGGGCACGGGGCAAATTGAATTTTCATAAAAAATGATCAAGGATGGTGGTAACTAAGGCCACTCAAAAATTCTAGCTCAGAAAAGAAAGCACTGGAATGTGACAGAAGGATTCATATCTGGGGATAATACCAAACATATCTCAGTGGCTGCTGGATACCATTTTCTTGTCTGGGTTTTTCTGGAGTTGTAAAATTATATGAGTGTGAAATTGAAAGCTGCTATTTACACGCTGATAGGGTTTTCCTGCCTGCCACACAGTAACTGCACTTCTATACCATTTAGCTAGCCCAAATTTTCTAAATCCTTTGCAATATTAATTCTGACTGCAGTGGATCAATAATGCTACTGACTCTGGCAGCTCATCCTATAAGCTCCTTGTAGGTTTAACACGTGTTTTTTTTGCTTTTTAATTCAAGAGGAGCTTCGCTATCTGATTTTTTCATCCCCCCCCGCCCCCCCCCCCCCCCCCCCCCCCCCCCAAATCCACAAATAGTGTCGATTAGGAGCAGAAATGAATGACAGTGGGACTGAGAGGAGGGATAAGGAGCAGGGCTTTAGGCATTTGGGAGCCAGGGCTAACAAAGCTGTACAGACAGAAAAAGTTCCTGGCAAGCCAACCACGCTGTTCAAAACCCACTTGGGCCATTTCTTTTCTTCTTCATCTTCTTTATGGTATTTGTTAAGTGCCAACTCTGTGCCGGGCCCCGTACTAAGCCCTGGGTATATACAAGATATTCAGGTTGGGCATAATCCCTGTCCCACTTCGGGGGTCACAGTCTTAATCCCCATTTTACAGATGGGGCAATTGAGGCAATTGAGGTGGTGACAGTTGTGGATGACATTGGGAAGGTGAGGCTGGTGTCGGCCACACTCTCCAGAGTTTTTGCTTGCAGTTCCTGAAGGATCTGGGTCAAGACTGAGCAGAAAGTATTCCAAGCAAACAAGATTCCGACACACATCGATCCCTCCAGTCCATTGTCTCTGACCCAGTTATCTCCTCATGTCCCCCTCTTCCCTCGATCCTTGAGCTTCCTGGTAGCTCATTTCAATTGCTGATGCCCAACTTCACCAAGCTGACAATAGGCTATAAGTGACACGCTGAGGAAGAACAGAGGGCACTAGAGAAATTGGCCAATGATCCCACTAGATTAAACTGCTTTTCTGAGGAAAAACTGTCTTCTTTTGAAATCCCACCAAAATAACAACTGACCCAGTTGGCCCAGAGATTGAGTTTAATTCTGGCTTTAATATCTTCATCCTGAGCATTGCTGTTCCCTCACCCCAATTTGCTCATTCCCTCTCATCCTTATGCCTTGAATGCTTCTTGCCATTCCTGCCTGCCCCTGTCTAATCTGGAGATGGGGAAGGTAAGGATTTGAGTTCGCTGCAGGACTCTTTCTTCCTTTCCCCTCATCAGCAGCCAGGAAACAAGAACGCCAGCAGAGAGGACAAGACAAATAGTGACTGGAGATGGAAAATGGAAATTCAAAGAGCTGCCAGCTCTCATCCTAACATGCCCTGGCCAGACTGCTGAGGGAGGGACTTCAGGCAGTCCAGGTCAAGCCTTTCAGTATCCCCTTTGCTCCCATAACTGGGGAAAATCAGGATAAATGTCACAAACCAGGCATCCCCCCCTGCTGACTCCCAGCAATGTGTGGATCGTAGACAAATTTAACCATGAAGATGCTTATTTACATATTTCATCGTATGTGGGTTTTACTGAAAAGCTCCTTGAGGGCAGGAATCATGCCTACCTACTCTATGGTACACAACTCAATAAATGTGTGACAAACTTTGTAATGGAACTTGCTTAGGCTCCAGGACTAAATTTTCAAATGCCATTTATCGGAGACACAGAACCATCCAGTCAGTCAACAGTATTTATTGAGCCTCAATCTGTGCAGATCATCACACCATAAAAAATATCAAATGCACATGAATGCTTAGATTCATGGAACTTTTTGACATGTCACTCTCGCAGCAACCACAGAAAGTCGCTATGATTATTCCCTTTTCTTTTTACATACGTGGGGTTTGGACACTCAATGCTTGAGCTTGGACGTTTGTATCGAAGCACTGAATTTACTTTTATGCTTTAGTTGTTTAACAGTAAGTGTGATTAACATTTAACATGCTTCTTTTCTATTTCTCAATTAACAGTGACTCAGCAGCACAGAAATTGAATTGTTTTTCCCATTATGGGAATTTTAGGTACCTGATCTAATTTAATTGGTTCATTCATATTTTGTACAAGTACCCAGAGGCTGCTGGGCAATGAGTACATTTTTAATCAATCCAATAAATAATAAATAAAGAGTAAGTCACTGCTGAATTACTTCAGCCTAAACTTGTGACTTCTCATAAAAGTTATATTTTCCTGTAGGGCCACAGTTTCCCTTTTAAAATGCTCCTTATTTCTTCTAGTATTTAAATACAAGATTCAAATATGCAATTTGTTGTTCATCCTATTATAAACCAAGATACACAGATTTCAAGCCTGACATTTTGGGTAACTCAGTATCACGATAGGTTCTATAGAAATTGTAAAGATACATATGCAATACCTAGTGTTAAGAAATTAAGGAAAATATGTCGTTCCAGAAATACAGGAAGAGGCATGCATTTCTGGCAATATTTAATGGCAGGCTCTCAAGTAGCTTTTTGAGGTTGACCCTCACTCAAATTCTCTCCAAAACTCTCTTGTCCCCTGGAACCATCTGCTTCCTGGGGAACTGGGCTCTGGGGCCAGTGAACATCTGATTCATTATACTTTCTCAAGCGCTTAGTACAGAGCTCTGTACACAGTAAACGTTCAGTAAATATCAATCATACTTATGGAGTGCGTCCTATGAAGAGCATTTTACTAAGCGCTTGGGAAAGTACAAAAGGATTAGCAGACACATTCCTTGCCTATAACAAGCTTAAAGTCTAGAGGGGGAGACAGACATTAATAGGAATAAATAAGTAATGTATAATATATAATTTAAAGATAAGTACATTAGTGCTGTGGGGGTGGGGGAAGGGTGAATATCAAGAGAGAAGCAGCGTGGCTCAGTGGAAATGAGCACGGGCTTTGGAGTCAGTGGTCATGGGTTCAAATTCCGGCTCTGCCACTTGTCAGCTGTGTGACTTTGGGCAAGTCACTTAACTTCTCTGTGCCTCAGTTACCTCACCTGTAAAATGGGGATTAAGACTGTGAGCCCCCCTTGGGACAACCTGATCACCTTGTAACCTCCCCAGTGCTTAGAACAATGCTTTGCACACAGTAAGCGCTTAATAAATGTCATCATTATTATTATTACTAAGAGTCCAAAGGCCACAGATTGTGTGGACTACCAAATACCACTGATTGATTGATTTAATCAATTAATTTCAGGGCCTGTGTCTCTCATCCCCTCATACGCCATCCCTGACACTCTTCTCCCTCTTTCCACTGCTTCTCTTGCAGAGTCCAAGTCCTGATCTCTGCTGGAGCATAGCAAGGGTGAAGCTGGTTGGCCCTGTATCCCTCCGCTCCATATGGGGTCAAAATACATACCCTTCCCAAACTATGGCCTTCATACACATCATCTCAAAAATCTCCAGTGGCTACCAGTCAACCTACGAATCAAGCAAAAACTCCTCACTCTCGGCTTCAAGGCTGTCCATCACCTCGTCCCCTCCTACCTCACCTCCCTTCTCTCCTTCTCCAGTCCAGCCCGCACCCTCCACTCCTCTGCCGCTAACCTCCTCACTGTACCGCGTTCTCGCCTGTCCCGCCATCTACCCCCGGCCCACGTCCTCCCCCCCGGCCTGGAATGCCCTCCCTCTGCACATCCGCCAAGATGGCTCTCTTCCTCCCTTCACAGCCCTACTGAGAGCTCACCTCCTCCAGGAGGCCTTCCCAGACTGAGCCCCCCTCCTTCCTCTCCCCCCACCTCCCCCTCTCCATCCCCCCTGCCCTACCTCCTTCCCCTCCCCACAGCACCTGTGTATTTGTTTGTACATATTTATTACTCTATTTTACTTGTACATATTTACTATTCTATTAATTTTGTTAATGATGTGCATCTAGCTTTATTTCTATTTATTCTGATGACTTGACACCTGTCCACATGTTTTGTTTTGTTATCTGTCTCCCCCTTCTAGACTGTGAGCCTGTTGCTGGGTAGGGACCTTCTCTATATGTTGCCAACCTGTACTTCCCAAGTGCTTAGTACAGTGCTCTGCACACACTAAGCACTCAATAAATATGACTGAATCAATGAATGAATACACTTTGGGACTCTGGATGAGAAGAGTCCACTGTACTGTTCTGAGGATCCACACCAGACAGTGAAGTTTCATTTGTTGAGTACCTGAAATCTGAATTCTAGAATGGGGGATTTCCAGCAATCCATGCTATTTATTGAGTGCTTACTGTATTCAGAGCTCTATATTAAGTGCTCAGGAAAGCATAGTACAAAAGAGTTGGTAGACACAATCCCTGTCCACAAGGAGCGTACAGTCTATAGGGAGAGACAAACGTTCAAACAGATTAAGGATAGGGGAAACGCTAGAGTTTTCTTCTCACTTCGATAGTGCTTCCCTCCATCCTCCCTGACTCTACACACTTCTTCCCTTCTTTAAAAAAACACTTTAGGAATTGCTTTTCCAAGATACAGATGGGGTCTTAAATTTACTCACTGAGGTCAGCTCCGACCTACATCAGAAGTCAAACTTATAGGTAGAAAAATTCATTTATTCAATTGTATTTATTGAGCGCTTACTGTGTGCAGAGCACTGTACTAAGTGCTTAATTATAATCATTCTCCATACCAGGAGCTGTGCTTGAATAAGCTTGATGGAAATGTGTTCATGCGGGTGTATGCTATGGGCTTGGGGGTTCAGCGCTTAGTTAGGTCTTTGGCTCAGGAAGAATCACGACTAAAGAGAAAACTGTGGGAATATGAGCTGGCATTAATGGGTGACTGCTACACCAACAAAACTGTATCTGTAGGAAAAGTCTCCCAGAAATTCCAAGTAGTAGAATGTCATGTCTATTTGTCACCCAACACCATAATGGAGGTCAATGTTAGCAATGATCCCATTATAAATCCCATTTAGATCCCTCCCATTACTGAAAGCATTACAGCAGAGTTTAACAGGAAAAGAATACCACATGCAGCTGAGCAACAAACCTACAACCCATCTTTCCCTCAATTGAAAACATTCAGATTTCACTGTACGTACGTATCCTCATCTGTAAACAATCCAGATAAATCAAGGATTCATTCAGCAGTAGTGTCATGATTACCTGAATTTTGAGATTTCTGGCAAAGTTAATCCAATTTGAACTGTTTAATTAAGAAGAAAGCCAAAACAATAAAAGCATTACAATAAAAAAGCAGTCATGTGGAGAGGGGGAGAGAGCTTGTTCTATGGTTTTTAGCCAGACATGTTGGAATGATTCACCTACTGGAAACAAAGATGATGCTGAGTGACCATGTGAGAAATGGGAGGAGAAAAGGGAGCTGTAGTAGTGGGTGGGTATGTACATTTAAACTCACAAGACTCATTCAGTCAAGATAGTGGTAGAAAATGAATTTTTCACCAGACTTAATTTATGTAGCTATATAAAGTAAGATTGGGCTGACTTTAATGTATAAAAAGGAAGGTTATTTACATTAGGACATGATCACTCTCTTGTTCGAAAGAAAAAATTTACAATCAGAGCTTCTTGTCAGTTCATAAAAAAGGTATTTGTAATCTTAGGTGTATGTAGTGCTTACCTTGCCCAGAGTCTTATACTAAGTGTTGGGGAGGGAAGTACAGAATAATGATAATAACTTTAGTGTTATTATGAGCTAAGCACGGGGGCAGATACAATGCCATCAAATCAGCCATGGTCCCACCTGGGGCCCCAAGGGGTGGAGAAACAGGTATTTAATTCCCAGTTTGCAAAGGAGGAAACTGAAGCCTAGAGAAGTTAAGTGACTTGTTCCAGATCAAGTGGTAAAGCTGGGATTGGAACTCTGACTCCGACTCCTGTGCGATTTCACTGAGCCACCCTGATTCTCACAAAGGTCATCTTTTGATTTTATAATTTAATAATGACGACAATTGTGGTATTGGTTAAGTGCTTACTCTTGCCAAGCACTGTACTAAGCACTTTAATGGGGGAGACTAAGTGGAACTAAATTGACAAACAGATCTTGGTTTAAAGAGAATGAGAATAGTTGTAAATAATAAATGGAAATTAATCAATAGCAAACAGAGGGAGTGAGACTATCAGGAGGATGGGGGAATTAATCAGGGAATTCCTCCTAAAGGAAGCATTAGTGATGCATTAGATAAAATATTGTAATTCATTTTAACAGCCCAAATCTGTAGCATGTGGTCAACAATGTCTAAAACCTGAGATAACGGCAAAGTGGCCAACCAAACCATATGGATCCTAGCTAAGAAGAAAGTGGGAAAGAAAAGTATCCTCCTTTAGTTTCTAACCGCTTCCTAGTGACTCCACCTTTCCCACTTACACCAGAAGTCCATTATCTAGGCTCAAAGCCCCAATTGATTATGCACCCAACATTGACGCAGTCAGATAAATATTCCCTTCCTTGTGATCTTTCAGGCAATTTTTGCTTGAGACAGTACTCCAAATTGTGTTCCCTCTCTGCAGAAAACCATGATAACATTTCTCCTACTGGCTCCAAAGGACAGACCGTAATTAGGCAATTTCACATCTGCTCATGAAGTTACTGATACAATCTGCCGTTCTTGATGAATGAATTCGATAGCAAAATCTGCTATATCAATAGTCTACATGGCAAGAGTACTTCAGGCTGTATTATCCTGTATAATTTGTCTTTTCCTAGGGCCTTGCAAATAGCATTTTTATCATCATCAATGGCACTAGCAACTTGGTTTTGGAACAAAATAGAAAAATCGGACTTTACCCTGCTCAATAAGTCTTTCACTGACAATACACAAATGAAGGAACATTTTGTTCTTGTTATCCTCAACAAAATTGTTGTTTTTGTTAAGAATCCTTATGTCATAAATGATGAGGAACTTGGCTGCCCCGGCCCTAGTTAACTTACTGTGATACTTACTGTTCCTTGCCAATGCCACTCATCTGCCTATCTGAATTTCTTGTCTAATATTTTTTTTTGCTGAGAAATTTGATCATTGTGCAGCTTTCAAATATGTCAAATCTATATTCTACCGTAAAAGAAAAACTCATTACATGATTCAGAAAAGTGCTGGGAGGATTTTTTTTAATTTTACATATGAGTTTACTGATCCTAAAAGTAATACTAGCTAAATAATCCTTGTTTAAAAGGAACTGTACTTGTAAATAAACATTTATTTTCTGTGAGAATGAGTAATAATGAAAAATGCCTAGAATATATGCTAGTATGATGGCAGAAACCCTGCATCAGAGAAAGTGAGAAAATAAAGACTTCCAAGTGAAGAAAGACTGCATCAGTTTCTACAACCCTACTGAGTCTACAGTTTGCAAGACATAATGTACACTAATCAAGCCCAAACGATACTTTTTCCTATTATCTAAGGAATATTAAAGTTTGTGTTTTAATGGTCTTGGAATGTCTTTATAAAAATGATAGGGTAATTACATTTAGCACCTGGTGGATTTGAGTTTCCTTATTTCTATTCTAGTGTCCAAAGATTTCATCCAAGATTTTGAACACTGGACTGCAGCTATCCATTCATTCATTCAATCATATTTATTGAGCGTTTACTCTGTGCAGAGCACTGTACTAAGCACTTGGGAAGTACAAGTTGGCAACATATAAAGACGGTCCCCACCCAACAACGGCTCATAGTCTAGAAGGGGGAGACAGACAACAAAACAAAACATGTAGAGGTGTCAAAGTCATCAGAACAAATAGAATTAAAGCTAGATGCAAATCATTAACAAAATAAATAGAATAGCAAATATGTACAAGTAAACTAGAGTAAGAAATCTGTACAAACATATATACAGGTGCTGTGGGGAGGGGACGGGGGTAGGGAAGGGGGGGGATGGGGAGGAGGAGAGGAAAAAGGGGGCTCAGTCTGGGAAGGCCTCTTGGAGGAGGTGAGCTCTCAGTAGGGCTTTGAAGGGAGGAAGAGAGCTAGCTTGGCGGATGTGTGGAGGGAGGGCATTCCAGGCCAGGGGGAGGACTTGGGCCGGGGGTCGACGGCGGGACAGGCGAGAACGAGGCCCAGTGAGGAGGTTAGCAGCAGAGGAGCGGAGGGTGCGGGCTGGGCTGGAGAAGGAGAGAAGGGAGGTGAGGTAGGAGGGGGCGAGGGGATGGACAGCCTTGAAGCCGCGAGTGAGGAGTTTTTGCTTGACAGTGAGGAGTCACTCAGTTTTCAATATTGTCTGCACACCACCACCCACTGTACTTGGGCATAACTAAATGTGAAAAGGAAAGCAAATGTGCTTCACTTAGATCATCTGAATGGCCACTGAAGGAAGCCACCGAATGATTCAAAATGCTTGGAGAAATTGCTTTTCAAAGATTATACATTCATTTTGCTGCTTTCCTACTACAACCCGAGGTGTACACTCCGCAAACACCATCCTACTCTCTGGACCTCGATCTTGACCATCCCACCATTGACACCTGGCTCACAACCTCCCTCAGGCCTAGAACTCCCTCCCCCTTTATATCTGACATGCTAACACTCTCCCCACCTTCAAATCCCTCCTAAAATCACATCTCCAAAGGACCTTCCTGACTAAACCCTTATTTACTCCATCCACTCGCTCCCTTGTGTCAATGTGTCTGTTATACTGTACTCTCCCAAGCGCTTAATACAGTCCTTTGCACTCAGTAAGCACTCAGTAAATATGGTTTACTGACTGACCGGTCCAGGCTCTTAGCATATCCTTACTTGACTACTCCATCACTCTCTTTACAGATTTCCCAGCCTCCTATTATATCGATTTCTCCACTTCAAACTTCACTGCCCTGACCCTTTTTGTCAAGCATAGTTCTTCACACGTCTTCCCACTCTTTATAAACCTTCATAGAGAAGCAGCGTGGCTCAGTGGAAACAGCCCGGGCTTTGGAGTCAGAGGTCAGGGGTTCAAATCCCACCTCCACCACTTGTCAGCTGTGTGACTTTGGGAAAGTCACTTAATTTCTCTGTGCCTCAGTTACCTCATCTGTAAAATGGGGATTAAGACTGTGAGCCCCACTTGGGAAAACCTGTTCACCTTTGTAACCTCCCCAGTGCTTAGAACAGTGCTTGGCACATAGTAAGTGCTTAATAAATGCTATAAAAAAATTATGGACCTGGCTATGTTATGCGTAAGTGCTTTGCTCATCCCAGTACCACAGCACCTATGTAAATATCTTTACCCTTTATTTCTCCTCTCCTTAACTTATTTTAATATCTGTCTTCCCTGGTAGACTGGAAACTCCTTGCGGACTGGGATCAAGTCTACCAACACTGTTTGAACTTTCCCAAGAGCTTAGTACAGTGGTCTGCACATCGTTCATGCTCAGTAAACCCCACTGATCGATGAAACGAGCAGATTTTATAAGGCCTGAAAAGGTCCAGATAATGTAGACAAAACTAAAAAGGTGAACAGACTTAAATGATTAAGTCCAATCATTCGATCATATTTATTAAGTGCTTACTGTGTGCAGAGCACTACACAAAGTGCTTGGGAAAGTAAAATACAACAATAAAAAGTGACATTCCCTGCCCATATTGAGCTCTCAGTCTAAATGGGGGGAGACAGACATCAATACAATTAAATAAAATTACAGATATATGCATAAGTGCTATGAGGCTGGGAAGGGGGGAAGTACAAAGGGAGCAAGTCAGGGCAAAGCAGAAGGGCATGGGAGTTGAGGAAAAGTGGGGCTTAGTCTTAGAAGGCCTCTTGGAGGAGATGCGCCTTCAATAAGGCTTTGAAGGGGGGGAGAATAATTGTCTGTTGGATTTGAGGAGGGAAGGCATTCCAGGCCAGAAGCAGGACGTGGGCCAGGGGTTAGCAGTGAGACAGAAGAGATGGAGGATCAGTGAGAAAGTGAACACGACAGTTTCTTATCAATCTGGAGTTTTTTCCCCCTAACTTGTTTATCGGAATTTGCAAGGGACAGGCCAAATGAAAACTAGATTATCTGGCTTAAAACCAGGTGGATGGCTGCCTTTTTTTCTTTGTTTTTGCCCGAAACTATTAATCTATCAGTTGTATTTATTGAACAATTAATACTGTGCAGAGCAGTGTACTAAGTGCTTGGGCTAGTACAATATAACAGAGATGGAAGATACGTTCCCTGTCTACAACAAGTTTACTGTCTAAAGGGGGAGCTTATTGTGTGCCTATAGTGTGCAGAGCACAGTACTAAAAGCTTGGGAAAGTACAATATAGCAGAATTGGTAGGCATTGTCCCCTCTCACAACAGATTCACAGTCTACAGGACGCTCCCTTCTTCAAAGTGGCTGAATATGCACCAGTCACAAATTGCATGGCAGGAAGTTCTATCACCCCTTCTTTCATTGGGATGAGTATTGTTTATGACTTTTAAAATGTCAGAAGATAGATTAAACATTTTGGCAATTCTTTCACTCAAATCAGAATTAGTGTCACTGAACTCCCTCAGTGATGATTTTATCAATTCCTTGGAGGGATGCATAAGTAGTATTTATTAAGCGCTTAGTGTGTGCACTGAACCAAGCACTGGAAAAGAATGATGAAAGACAAGGCCTAGTGCCTTGTGAATATCAAAGATAATATATATTGGGCTAGAGAAATATTTTGATTTTTTTTCTATATTACACTAAGAGGTGGTAATAAGATTAGTGCCAATGGATGGTAAATTCCTAAGTGCTCCTCTGGTTGGGGCCAAGGATAATCACCTCCCACATAAGGAGGGTTAGTTCCTGAGGTCTCAAGCTTCCCATTTCCAGTAATAATGCCGCCCACCTCCCTGTCCCGGAGTCTCTCAGTACTGACTGTCATTTCATTCTCACATTCAATCGACTGTTAAATTCTTACAATTCTTCCTTCAAAATATTTCACAGATCCACCCCTTCCTCTTCACTTAAACAGCGACCACCTGGGAGGAAACTCTTTATCACATCACAGAGAGAATCCTGAATTAGTCTCCTCACTAGTCTCCCCACTGCCAGCTTCTTCCTCCTTCGGTTCTACTTAATAAGAATAATAATAATAATAATAATAATGGCATTTATTAAGCGCTTGCTACATGCAAAGCACTGTTTTAAGCACTGGGGAGGTTACAAGGTGATCAGGTTGTCCCACTGGGGGCTCACAGTCTTAATCCCCATTTGACAGATGAGGGAACTGAGGCCCAGAGAAGTTAAGTGACCTGCCCAAAGTCACACAGCTGACAATTGGCAGAGCTGGGATTTGAACCCATGACCTCTGACTCCAAAGCCCATGCTCTTTCCAATGAGCCACGCTACTTCCCTACTCCATGCTGCTGCCCAGATCATCCTTCTGAAACTCTGGTTAGTACGCATCTCTCTATTCCTCAAAACACTTCTAATGGCTGTCCACCTCCTTCCACATCAAACAAAAAATTTTTATCACTGGATTCAAGGCTCTCCACCAGCTTGAAGAAACATTTATAATAATTGTGGTATTTAATAAGAAATAATAATAATAACAATGATGGTATTTTTAAGCGCTTACTATGTGCCAAGCAGTGTTCTAAGCACCGGGGTAGATACAAGATAATCAGGTTGACCCACGTGAGGCTCACAATCTTAATCCCCATTTTAAAGATGAGGTAACTGAGGCACACAGAAGTTAAGTGACTTGTCCAAAGTCATACAGCTGACAAGTAGAAGATCCGGGGTTAGAACCCATGACCTCTGACTCCAAAGCCTATGTTCTTTCCACTAAGCCACTTGCAAAGTGCTTACCATGTGTCAAGCACTGTACTAAGCACTGGGGCAGATACAAGATAATCAGGTTGGACACAGTCCCTGTCCCACATAGGCCTCACAGTCTTTGTCCCCATTTTACAGATGACAGAACTGAGGCACAGCGAAGCTAAATGACTTGCTCAAGGTCACACAGCAGACAAGTAGCAGAGTCGAGATTAGAACCCAGGTCCTTCATACTCCCAGGCCCATGCTCTATCCACTGGGCCACTACTTCAGTAATAATAATAATAGACTGTGAGCCCACTGTTGGGTAGGGACTGTCTCTATATGTTGCCAACTTGTACTTCCCAAGCGCTTAGTACAGTGCTCTGCACACAGTAAGTGCTCAATAAATACGATTGATTGATTGATTGATTAATAGCATTTATTAAGCACTTACTATGTGCCAAGCACTGTTCTATGCGCTGGGATAGATAGAAGGTTATCAGGTTGTCCCACATGGGGCTCACAGGCTTTATCACCATTTTACAGATGAGGTAACTGAGACCCAGAGAAGTTAAGTGACTTGCCCAAAGTCACACAGCTGACAAGTGGCGGCGCCGGGATTAGAACCCATGACCTCTGACTCCCAAGCCAGGGCTCTTGCCACTGAGCCACGCTGCTTCTCGATGAATGGCTCACTTTCATATGTAGGATTTATGGATGGGGCATGCAGCATTTGATTTTGAGAAATCATTGTTGATATTTACTGAGTGCTTACTTTATGCAGTGCACTGTGCTAAGCACTTGGGAGAGTATACCAAGGTTGGTAGACACATTCCGTAACAAAGACGCTGGTCCCCATCTGTTTCAAAGTCAACTGAATTCCTGCAGCCCCCCCATGGGTTCCAGTGCCATGGAGAGGAGCAAGACATGATGGTTAGAAAGAGAAAGACAGCAGTGGGTTGTGATCCTGCTGCCCGAACTCTCCACAAGTGACTAGGTCCCCGAGTGAGGAACCGGCGGTGGCCTCCGCCTTCAGCTCAGAGGCTCCCTCAGAAAGCCAGTTCAGAAACCCCCATCCTTTTTCCGTCCTCCCGCTCTAGACTGTAAGCTCACTGTGGGCAGGGAACGTGTCTCTTATGCCCGTTGTTGGATAGGGCCCGCCTCTATATGTTGCCAACTTGTACTTCCCAGGCCCTTAGTACAGTGCTCTGCACACAGTACGCACTCAATAAATACGAATGAATGAATGAATGACTGGGGTGACAGGACTTAAGGAAACACCAGCCCTTGACTGTTCTTTCCCATTATACAACAAATGACCAGGTTCCATTTATGTAAAAATTACAAGCCTGATTTATCTTATCAGATGCTTATCTCCTTAGTGGGCTGGATGGATAACCAGTCTGTGTCAGCAGACATCTTTACACCTGCTTACCGCCTAATGTATGCTCTGTGTCCACAAGCCTGCGGAAATTGATTATAGTGCAGCATTCAGGGTGTTCAGGAAGCTCTTCAGAAAAATTAACTTTCATGACTGGTATGCTTCGGCAGTGATTGCCATACCCAATCCTGGATTTATTTCCTGAATGCAAAACAGATTGATGAAAAGGCCAAACCACTCGTCCAGTCATAATAGGGAGCCATAAAAGGGCTCTCAGGAGATTTTTTTGCCTTCAACGTGATTTACTAGCCCCCCAAAATGTACATCCATCCTACTCCATCTTCTCCTCAGTATTCATATATTCCACTTTAGTGAATGAATCAAGATGTGCCACCTGGGGTGAGAGGAAGGTGGGTGGGGGAAGGGTGGAGTTCTGTTAGACCACGGTGCCCCTGGGTAGAGTAATTTTGGAATCTTCAGCACTTTACCACCCACTGCTTCTCTACTCTGACTCCATTTATCCCCTCAAAATCAAAAACAAAAGCTCGCTTCCTCCCTCCACAGCAGACAAATATCCCAACTGCCCCTAAGAATCTCAGTATCTGCACATAGGCCATTCAAATAACTTTGCAACATCAAGGCAGATAAGGAACACGGGCTGAAGAATCCTTACAATTCACTACAGCAGGGTGGTCTAAAATCTCACCTATCTAAAATCCACAAACATCCACGATTCACAGTCCTGAGCAGATACATAGCTTCAGGACATCATTTTGCATTCAGAGAGTTCTGCCAACTTGCCCCTAGGCTGTCTGGCTTCAAATCATATAGTGTAGGTATGTTCAGGGCTCTTAGCCTCTGCATCAAGTTGAGAGGAAAAACTATGGGTCTGGTTCATTCATTCATTCATTTTTATTGCGTGCTGTGTGCAGAGCACTGTACTAAACACTTGGGAGAGTACAATAACAATAAACACACACATTCCCCACCCACAGTGAGCTTGTAAGGAGACCCTGGTTTCTAATTCCAGTTCTGCTACTGTCCTGCTATAAGATCTCAGGCAAGACAATTTATCTTTTTGGGCCTCAGTTTCCTCATTCATTCATTTATTCAATCGTATTTATTGAGCGCTTACTGTGTGCACAACTCTGTACTAAGTGCTTGGGAAGTACAAGTCAGCAACATATACAGATGGTCCCTAACCAATAACGGGCTCACAGTCTAGAAGTCTAGAGATTAGTCTATAGTATCCTCATTTGTAAAATGAGGATACTAATTCCTGGTGTGACCTCTTAGGGATGTGTGGATAACGCAAAAATCATTAGGGCGAAAGTTTTTTTGGAAAAGTTAAAAATGCTGAAGAATTCCGAGGTACTGGGTTTATGAAATAGTTATGGTAAGTTTACGGTGTGATCTTGTGGGCCCAAGACCAAACGTGCAAAATTCAAAGTGAATTGAATAGTCCCAAGGATTGTGAATTTTTAATCTTCTACTGAACTTCTGCCAGAATGTTTATGCCTACCACTGGAACCTCACTCATTTTTTTAAAATGATGGCTAAAAGGAAATACATAACTTCTGGATTTGATGTTTTTGCCTCCATGAAATGTGCTTTCAAATCCTTCCTCTGCCAGCATTGACTTGGAAGCTATTTTTTATTACTGGATTGGTTTTATGAGTTTCCTCAAGATCCATTTGTCCAAAGAAATCAAGCATCTAAAATGACGGAAGGCTCACACTAGTGTCTTCCAGCTTTTCACGAGGCTGAGAGATGAATGTCATGGTCAGTTCGTCATTGTCGATCAGCATTAAATTGAAACACAACTTCTTCCTGAAGCTCAAGTGAGATGATCACCAGTGAATTCTGGAGACCGAAAAGCATCTGCTCTGAACACAGACACTCAGGTTTTTAACAAAAGGAAAGGCCCTGGAGGGTTGTGGAAACACAGATTCTGGGTTAGCACCTTCAGAGCAAACAGATTGGGAGAACGAGCATGACTTTTTAAACTGGGACACAGGCAGACTGAGCTGCTGAGTTCATCAGTGGAGAAGCAGTGTGGCTCAGTGAAAAGAGCATGGGCTTTGGAGTCAGAGTTCATGGGTTCAAATCCCAGCTCCGCCAACTGTCAGCTGTGTGACTTTGG
Source organism: Tachyglossus aculeatus (assembly GCF_015852505.1). Classification (NCBI taxonomy): domain Eukaryota; kingdom Metazoa; phylum Chordata; class Mammalia; order Monotremata; family Tachyglossidae; genus Tachyglossus; species Tachyglossus aculeatus. Next base: position 16,342,512 of record NC_052090.1, on the reverse strand, counting down.
GTAAGTCATTTAACTTCTCTGTGCCTCAGTTACCTCATCTGTAAAATGTGGATTAAAACTGTGAGCCCCTGGTGTGGGACAACCTGATCACCTTGTAATCTCCCCAGCGCTTAAACAGTGCTTTGCACATAGTAAGCACTTAACAAATACCATTATTATTATTATTATTATTATTATTATTATTATTATTATTATTATTATTATCAGAAACTCATTCTTTCTCAAGATAGAACTGAGGTGTGGAGCCTAAAGACTAGTTCATCTAAACCTCAAACCCAGAATCTGACTTCTGATTTTGGACCGCTTGTTAGCCCAGCTCTGACATACCCTCGACCTTAAAGCCCATTGTAGGGAGCCTATATTCTGCACCAGCTGTAAACCATTTGGTTTGGAACTTATCTCTGGCAGGTAAGGCTCATAAGCACCCAGCAGCTATGAACAAAAGACACTCCATAAACTGAGTGGAAAATCTCTTCCCTGTGACTTCCAGTGCAGCAAATAAAAATGCTGTTATGGATAAGAAAAGGGATACTTTTGTGTTACAGACTGCTTAACTCAAGATAGCAAAATTCAACCAAGAGAGTCTGAAGTTCCATTATCTCTTTAGCCAAAATGCCCTGAAGGAGGAGTAGATATCTGCTCTGGGGGTTCCATTTATTCTACTATTTATGAATTTAAAAGGTTTGGGGTCGAACCATCTCACTACCTGCATTGCAAAAGAGAACCAGCAGTCAATCAGCTCTCCCCCTCTTACTAAACCTCATTCCTCAACCACTACAACCCAGCCCACCTAGACATCACTAAAAAAAACCCTACTTACTGTGTCTCGATCTTGTCTCTCTTGCTGCCGACCTCTTGCTCAAACCCTCCCTCCTGCATGAAGCTCCCCCTTCATAGCCAAAAGACCCTCACTCTCCCCATTTCAAAGTCTGACTAAAATCTTACCTTCTCCAGGAAGCCCTCCCTGACTAACCTCTCACCCCCCCGGCCCTATTCTCCCTCTCTTCTGTGTCACCTATCCACTTGTGCACATGCCTACTGAGCAGTTTGATACTCACCTGACCCCCTCAAAACTTATGTACATATCCTTATACTCTGTTGCTTCCCCTATTTGTATTTTATTTTAATGTCTGTCTCCCCTACTAGATTGTACGTCCTTGAGGACAGGGATCACATCTACCAACCCTACTCTCCCAAACACTTAGAATAGTGTTTTACACACAGTAAACATTCAATAAATATCACTGATCGATTGATTGAGCCTGTCACTGGCTTCTCACTATTTAGACTGCCTTTAAGGAACATGACCAATGGCCACAACATGGATGAAAGTTCTGCTGTGAAGGAAGTGGGGCTCCTAACCACACCATACCATTTAGGCAACTCAATTTGTTCATTCATTTATTCATTCATTCATTCAATTGTATTTATTGAGTGCTTACTGTGTGCAGAGCACTGTACTAAGCGCTTGAGAAGTACAAGTTGGCACCATATAAAGACGGTCCCTAACCAACAACAGGCTCACAGTCTAAAAGAGGGAGACAGAAAACAAAACAAAACGTAGACAGGTGTCAAAATCGTCAGAACAAATAGAATTATAGCTATATGCACATCATTAACAAAATAAATAGAATAGTAAATATGTACAAGGAATTCACGGAATTATGGGAGAGGACAGAACATGGGGAGCACTGAAGAGATAAGGAGAATAAAGGAGCAAGGGAAAGGGAAAGAAATGGGGTGATCTATGGGGTGATTTGGTCTATGAATCCTTTCATTCTTGAGTCCCTGGAATCTCTGTAAAACTTGGATCTGTCCCTCCTACACACTTGCTCTTATTGAAAATGGTGACAAAGCTGTACAGGACTACTCTTCATACTGAAAACTTTGAAATATTATTTTAGGCAAATCATTTGGAAGGCTTTCACACCTGGCAAAGTACAATTTTTTTCATTGGCAAGCAATCAAGGAAATCTGGTTCTTTCTTCAGGTACGGTGAATTACCAGTGAAAATTCAGGGTTTTTTTTTTCCTCCTAATAGTTCACTTTCGTTCTTAGCAAATCAAAAAGGGTCATTTGTGGTAAAATACCATCATTATCCTGGTTTGGAAACCAAAATTTAGAAAAGGGGGTGAAGACATCATATTCAATTTAAATTATTCACATTGTTAATACCTACATTAGACGATCATCCAGATAACTGAAGCTCAAAATATTCTTTAGCTGCAATTACGAAGCTAGGCCTAGCTTATAGGATCCCTTGTCTGCAAAATCCAAATCGATCAATAGCATTTACTGAGCTCTTACTGTGTGCAGAGCACTACACTAAGAACTTGGGAGCGTACAAAACAATAGAGTTGACAGGCACACTCCCTTCCCACAACTAGCATACAGTCTAGAGGCCAATGTGTAAGTTTTGGCCTGAAGTATCTAAAAACCTTGCTAGTGTAGATCCGATTTGCCTGTTTCTGTCCACTCACAGGCCCTCATTCAGATTTGTAAAAATCAAGAACGGTTTTGTATCTATATGGAAGTGAAGAAATACTATTCAGAAATGACACTACACTAATCAGATCCATTAACATTTAATAACCTACTTAAGACCTTAATTTGATGTGGTGAAATGTATTTGGGGGTTTTCAGTGATGATAATCCACTTATGTTGGGGGATTTTCTCACTAGGGGAAGCTGAAAAAGATTGTCAGGCTTTGTCAGGTGGCTCATGACTTGCCAAGGAAGAAGCTGTAAAAAAGCTAAATTAGAAAAAGCAGCATTTCAACCTCTAATCATACTCCACAATGGCTCCCTGGGGAAAAAAAAAAACCTTCCCAAAACAGTTCTCATAGAATCAGCCTTGAGGATTAGACACCTTTATAAACTCAAGGAGGAAAGAGGAGGAGGGAAGGCTCCCTATGGGGATTCATTAGCTGATGGAGGCGGCAGCCCAGATGTTTCCTATGACCTGTTTATTCTTCTCAGAGCACAAGCAAACCTCTTGACAAAGAATCGCAGCAGTGCAACGACTGTGGTTATGGGAAATCTTCTGAAAAAGTGAGAGCGTGCAGACTTTGGGTCCCCAAAGGAGCATTCAAAAAAATCTACAAAATATCACACAGGAGGAAGGGTAAAAAAAATTCATTTTAATGGACTGGTTTTTCTTTACCTCAGAATAAGGCTTAATCATTTTCGGTGTCAACATGCCCCTTTGGTAAGACACTGTCACTGGTAGATACTCAGACCCATACTGGTGGTAGTACTCATACTGAAAAGTAGACTCTCTGCCAGATAGGCAAGCAATCAATCAGAGGTACTTATTTATTTATTCATTCAATCATTTATTAAGCACTTACTGTGTGCAGAGCACTTAAGCGACTGGGAGAATACAACAATGAACATTCCCTGCCGACAATGAGCTTACAGTCTAGAGGAGGAGACAGACATTAATATAAATTACAGCTATGTACATAAGTGCTGTACAGTATTCTTGTACTATAAGGTGGGATGGATAAAGGGAGCAAGTCAGGATGACACAGAAGGGAGTGGGGAAGGGTGAAAGGAGGGCTTAGCCAGGGAAGGCGTGTTGGAGGAGATGCGCCCTCCAAAAGGCTTTGAATGGGGGGAAAGTAATGGTCTGTCGGATTTGATGAGGGAGAGCGTTCCAGGCCAGAAGCAGGATGTCAGTGGTGACATAGATGTGATTGAGGTACAGTGAGCAGGTTATCATTAGAGGAGCAATGAGTGCAGGCTGGGCTGTAGTAGGAGAGTAGTAAGGTGACTGAGTGCTTTAAGGCCAATGGTGAGGAGTTTTTGTTCGATGCAGATGTGGATGGGCAACCACTGGCGTTTCTTGAGGAGTAGGGAAACAAGGGGTTACTGAGTGCAGAGCACTATGCTAAATGCTTGGGAGAACACAATACAATACAGTTGGTGGATTCAATCCCTGTTCTCAAGCAGTTAGTCCAGTGGAGAAGACATTAAATCTACATTTCAGATAAGGAAGCAGCAGGGTATAAGGACATCTGGCAACAGAGCCGCCCAGCAGAAGGCCCCAAGGAGTCAGGGGCCTCATTGCTCAGCTGCCCCTCTTCGTGGATGAGAGAAAGGGGGTACAGGTCTTCAAAAAAAATGATGATATGATGGCATTTGGTAAGTGCTTACTATGTGCCAAGCACTGTACTAAGCGCTGGGTTGGATACAAGCAAATCAGGTTGGACACAGTCCCTGTCCTACGTGGGGCTCACAATCTTAATCCCCGTTTTATAGATGAGGTAACTGAGGTCAGAAAAGTCAAGTGACTTGTCCAAGGTCACACAGCAGAAAATGGCGGAGCCGGGATTAGAAACCATGACCTTCTGACTCCCAGGTAGTGCTCTATCCACTATGCCATGTTGCTTCTCTAGTGACAGAAAAGCTTGCAAAATCAAGAACAGGGAGTGTTAAACTATTCAATGGAAAGGAAGCAAAAGGCACAGTGGAAATAAAAACACATAAATGAATAAAACTGAAGAAAGATGAAAAGGGAAGGGGGAAATTCACAGTGAGTGTGTGTGTGTGTGTGTGTGTGTGTGTGTGAGAGAGAGAGAGAGAGAGAGAGAGAGAGAGAGAGAGAGAGAGAGATGGAGCAGGGAGATGGGGTGACAGAATAGCCTAATGGAAAGAAGAGGGGACAGGGAATTGGGAGACCTGGTTCTAATCCTTGCTCTGCCATGTGCCCGCTGTGTGACCTTTGGTAAATCATTTGACTTCCGGGTCTCAGTTTTCTCATCTGTAAAATGGAGATTAAATGCCTGTTCTTCTCTCCACCCCCAGAACTGTGAGCCCCAGGTGGGATAGGGGACTGTGTCCTATCTAATTATCTGGTATCATTCCAATGCTCTTCACATAAGCACCTAACAAATACCACAATTACTGCCTAAGCTATGAAATTAGAGCAATTAAGACTGAGTTTGAAATAGCTGGGAAAAACATCCAGAAAATAAAAGTAGCTGAACATGGAGCCCTATGTGCCAGGCACTGTATTAAGCACTGGGATAGGTACAAGCTAATCAGGTTGGACACGGTCCCTGTCCCACTTGTAGCTCACAGTCTTAATCCCCATTTCACAGATGAGATAAGTGAGGCACAGAGAAGTGAAGTGACTTGCTCAAGGTCACACAGCAGACAAGTGGTGGAGCTAAGATAAGAACCCAGGCCCTTCGCACTCCCAGGCCCGTGCTCTAACCACTAGATCACACAGCTTCCCAAATAACAGGTTATTTTACACTGTGAGCCCCATGTGGGACCGGGACTGTGCTGGACCTGATTGCCTTGTCTCTACGCCAGCGCTTGGAACAATGCTTGACACGTAGTAAGCACTTAACAAGCACCTCAGTAATACTAAAGAATTACAGTCTGTCCGCTCTATTCCCACACAAGGCTCTTGGCTGTTTATTTTATAACTTCAGTGGAATGAAGACTAAAAGAAAATCCTTCCTATCTGGTCTTTAGGGATTGGCTTTAATGGAACATTTTTAGACATGAGTCAATTTCTAATAGGCACAAGTTAAAGATATTAGAATCCACAAAACATCACATTTTGCTGTCCAGCCTTGCTAAAGAAGCACAGTATGAAGATGTAATTTCTAGTCTGCTCTCCTGTTTGAGAATAGCTCTGATACCTAGATGAAATAAATCACGTTCCTCACTGACACCAAGTTAAAACATTTACTCAGTAAACAAACTGGACCAAGTTACCTACTTTCTCCATTATCCCCAGCACAAATATGCCATTTTAGTGAGTTGTGTCATTTCAATTCTTTTTTTTAAATTAAATAGCTATCCCAAGATTTAATCCAGACCCCCAAGTAAAGTGCCTTACATGGTATCCAGTGACTCCATGGGGCCTGATAAAGATGGAAGCATTCCAATCTGGATGTGGTTTCTTAGGGAATTACTAGATAGTAGTGATAACCATACATAATGTCCTGGTTCATGGCCTGAGGCCAGATTCAATTTTCACTCACTGAAAGCCTACAGCCTACGCCTACATGTTCTTCACTCAGTACGTGAATGTGAATCCATCCATCTCTGAACACTTGGAAGTGGGGATTCTCATACTCATTTCCTGAATGCAGCACCTGAAGCATAAGGAGGCTGAGGGATTTGCGAGATATCTGAGCTTTTGTCAAGGGGGAGTGATGTGTTGGATTGCAGATTCACGATTCCCAACACTGGCTCTGTCTGATCAGACTGAGAAAAGGGTATAGTTGATATGGGCTAATTGACCAATTGGAAAAAAAAAGTATCACAGGAAAACGCATTGAATATAAGTTGATTTTCATTTTATATGTCAAAAACCCCATATCAATGTTCCTAAGTCTCTTCCATAGAATTTGCTCGCTCGAGAACACAGAATCTTTAATGCCACTTTTACCAGGAAAAGGCTAAGAATACTGCAGGCATGTATACTTCACAAAACAATCACAAATAACAACCTGGAGGTATCAATTTTAGAAAAATATTTGGCTATCTAATAAGAATACATGATTCTGGTGGGCTGACAGGGGAATTCATTATGTTCTGCTTCAGAATAATGTTAATTTAATAAATGTAGAGAACACAATTCCCAAACTGGAGACTAGATATATAATTCATAAACAGATAAATGTTGCCAAACATGTGAATGGATCCTGCCAACGTGAGAAGATATAAGTAAGGAATGTTACCTCAGTGTCACTTCTACTGATGGCGAATGTTGCTGAGCAATCCTTGAGTAATAGCCTAAAGAACTGAATTTAAGCCTCTTGAAAATTCATTCATTCATTCATTCAATCGTATTTATTGAGCGCTTACTGTGTGCAGAGCACTGTACTAAGCACTTGGGAAGTACAAGCTGGCGACATACAGTGACAGTCCCTACCCACCAACGGGCTCACAGTCTAGAAGGGGGAGACAGACAACAAAACAAAACATGTGGACAGGTGTCAAGTGATCAGAATAAATAGAATTAAAGCCAAATGCACATCATTAACAAAATAAATACAATAGTAAATATATACAAGTAAAATAAATTGAGTAATAAATCTGTACAGACATATATAAAGGTGCTGTGGGGAGGGGAAGGAGGTAGGGCGGGGAGATGGGGAGGAGGAGAGGAAAAAGGGGGCTCAGTCTGGGAAGGCCTCTTGGAGGAGGTGAGTTCTCAGTAGGGCTTTGAAGGGAGGAAGAGAGCTAGCTTGGCGGATATGCGGAGGGAGGGCATTCCAGGCCAGGGGGAGGACGTGGGCCAGGGGTCGATGGTGGGACAGGCGAGAACGCGGCACAGTGAGGAGGTTAGCGGCAGAGGAGTGGAGGGTGCGGGCTGGGCTGGAGAAGGAGAGAAGGGAGGTGAAGTAGGAGGGGGGCGAGGTGATGGACAACCTTGAAGCCAAGAGTGAGGAGTTTTTGCCACATATATGCTCTGTCCTGGGGTTGGTGGGGGGTTGGGGGGAAAGAGGGAAGGGAAGAGGGGTGGGCAAATTGCTACAGCTTTGGGCATCGAAAAGAGATGTAGAATGGCAAAAGGATTCAAAAATAGGCCTGGAGCCATGACTTTACAATCCCCTTCCCCGGTAACTCTGAAAGAGGTTCAGAGAGTCACAGTTTGATAAAGGGAAATTTCAGCATGCCAAAGGATCACTAGAACAGGGCTGGAAATACCTAGCAGAAGAACCTGGAATGAGAAGCCAAATGGGGAAGTCACTGAATATCCCCGGAGGTAAGTGGAGACCATCGTTTATGGGACATTTTAAAGACTGGTGAATAAAATTATTTAATCTGAGTAAGGACACCATAAATCTTGCAGGAACAAGTCTGGCAAAGACTATATGGGCAGGATGGAATTGGAAATGAAGCTAAGAGCTATTTCAAGAACTTGTAATTGGAGACAAAAGAATAGGTGGAAAATTTGAGAATTCTGTTGGAAGTCTGTCACTGCATTCCCAGCAAGGTAGGGTATTCAGCAAGGGTGGATGGGATGGACAGTTTGGACCAGTCTGCTTCTCTGAATGAAGACCATCTTTGTTCAGGCAGAGGGCTTCTGATCTGGTCTCCGATTGAAAAGGGAGGTTTTCCGCCTGAATGGGGTCCGGTGTTCCTCCTCTGATAGTGGGGGAGCACACAGTAAGAGCTTAGCAAGCACCATTAAAAAAACCTATTTTAGTCTTCCTTAGTTTTAATCATTTATTTCATTTAAACTTGCTTAAATAAGCAGCCTGTCCTAATGGAAAGAGCATGAACCTGGGAGTCAGAGGACATGAGTTCTAATCCTGGCTCTGCCATGCACCTACTGTGTGACCTTGAGCAAGTCATTTAACTTCTATGTGCCTCAGTTCCCTCATTTGCAAAATGGGGATTTAACATCAGTTATCCCTCTTCCTCAGACTGTGAGCCCCATATGGGACCTGATGATGATGATGATCGAGAAGCAGCGTGGCTCCATGGAAAGAGCCCGGGCTTTGGAGTCAGAGGTCATGGGTTCAAATCCTGGCTCCGCCACTTGTCAGCTGTCTGACTTTGGGCAAGTCACTTCACTTCTCTGGGCCTCAGTTACCTCAGCTGTAAAATGGGGATTAAGACTGTGAGCCCCTCATGGGACAACCTGATCACCTTGTTACCTCCCCAGTGCTTAGAACAGTGCTTTGCACATAGTAAGCGCTTAATAAATGCCATTATTATTATTACTATTAGTATTATTATTTTGAATCTACCCCAGCCCTTAGTAGAGCATTTGGCACACAGTAAGTGCTTGACAAATATTGCAATTATTATTATCATTGGTTTCTTTAACTCTGAGCCATTGCTCCTGAGCAGAACCTTTTGAGTTTTCATTTTTCTGGAGATTTTGCCATTTTTGCCCATTTTATAAAATCTTCAATCCAACAAAACCAAAAAGTCCTACTATATACTGCAACTCTATAATGGCAGGAATCATATCTTAATTAGGGAAGCAGCATGGCCTAGTGGATGGAGCACGAGGCTGGGAGTCAGAAGTACCTGGGTTCTAATCCCGGCTCTGCCACTGTGTGACCTTTGGCAAGTGACTTCACTTCCCTGTGCCGCAGTTACTTCATCTGTAAAATGGGGATTAAGACTGTGAGCCCCGTACGGGACAGAGACTGTGTCCTACCCAATTACCTTCTGTCTACATCAATGCTTAGTACAGTGCCTGGAACATAGTAAGTGCTTAACAAATACCACAATTATTATTATTACCAGCACATCTATTGTTTTGGGCCCTCCCAAGAGCTTAGTAAAGTGCTCTGCATCTAGCCCTCAGTAAATACCACTGAAGTATGCTTATGAGAATAGGTAAACATCTTTAATTTGAAACAAGATTTTAGGTAACCTCTGGCTATTCTCAGTGTTTAGAAGAGTTTTTTTTTTTTTTTTTACAGAACTTTTCTTTAATCACTTGAGAAATGTTTATTTACATTGATGTCTGTCTCCCACTCTCGTGGCTCAGTGGAAAGAGCCTGGGCTTTGGAGTCGGGGGTCATGGGTTCAAACCCCAGCTCCCCCACTTGTCAGCTGTGTGACTTTGGGCAAGTCATTTAACTTCTCTGTGCCTGTTACCTCATCTGTAAAATGGGGATTAAGACTGTGAGCCCCCTGTGGGACAACCTGATCACCTTGTAACCTCCCCAGTGCTTTGCACATAGTAAGTGCTTAAGAACTGCTATCATTATTATTATTATTATTAGGCTGTAAGTTTGTTATGGGCAGGGAGCATGCCCGCTAACTCCATTGTACTGTTACTCTCCCAAGCTCTGTAGACACTCAATCAATACCTTTAATGAAATATTATATACCATGATTCCTGGCCTTTTAAAGTAGTGAGTCTTAAAGTAGGACATATTTCTCCAAACATGTATATTATATTGTCAGACTATCTTTGATTTTCCACTTTGGGAACTCCCCTGGAGTGAACTCTTACTTCCACATCCTAAGGGACACGGAGTTGTCTTCTTCCAAATGGCTGCTTAGAAGGTATTTATATTGTGGAGAACAAATATTCTGAAAAGGAATTAACCACTGTGCAAAGACATGTACAGTAATTTCTGCACATACCCAACTGACCAATAGTATTTATTGAGCACCTACTGTGTGCTTTGTGTGCAGAGCACTGAAGTACAATTGAATAAGATATGCAGTCTCTTCCCTCAAATTGAATGGTGCAGTATTTAATCATAACTTTAATCAATGTGTTCTGCAAAATCAAATGAATACACTGAAAAAAATCGCTTAATTTTTTACTAAAATTACTAACTGCTAAATTGCTAAAACATTTCTCATGAAGGAAACCATACCACCCCCTCGCAATCACTTCACCTGCAAATTCTACCATCTTTAGAAGCTTTTTTTAAAAAAGAAATCAACGGTTCAATCAACTGCTAATTGCTAAAAATTATTTTCAGTGAGTTTGGAGATTTCTTTAATGTTGACCACAAAATGAAGGACCCTCTATTTGCATATATTTCCTGCCTCTCTGTGATTTAGGCTAGACTTCCTTGTCATTGTCCTACAAAATGAATCTGACTAATATGGCTCTCTCTGAGTTTAAAGGCAGGGCAAACAGAATCCACGTAAAGTGAACCCAGATTCACACAGGACATGTAGTTTGGATTCTCAATTTACAGCCACTCAAAACAAAATATGAGGAGCAAAATATCTATGACAAGAAAATTAATGTGGCACCAGGAACATTTGCCATGACCTAGTGGAAACAGCAGAGGCTGGGAGTCATGGGACATGGGTTTCAGTTTTAGCTTTGCCAACTGCCTGCTGTGTAATCTTGGTTAAATCATTTAATCTCCCCAGGTCTCAGTTTCTTCATCTGTAATATGGGAAAAAGATTCCTGTGTTTCCCATTCCTCTTAGACTGTGAGTCCTAGGTGGGATAGGGACTTCGCTCTAATTATCTTGACACTACTGCAGCATTTGGCACACTTTTTGGTGAACAGCAAGTGCTTAATAAATGCCATCATTATACGCCAATGATCAAATTACCAAATGGGTTTTTACTTTGCAAGATGGCAGGTCTGTGCGGTCTGCCAACTGCAGCTCTTAGAATCAGAGAGCACAGCTTTCATTTTTCAGCCTCTTCCCCAAATTATTACAGGCAATAAATTAGCATGTAGATGTTTTAGAGTCTGCGACATGGAAGTGGCATTTTCACCAAGGCTCTCAGGGTAGCTCATCCACCCTAGAGCTCCCTGACCCGCTATTTTCATAATCCTGACTTTGTTGCACATCAAGTAAAATCTCAGATAGGCAGTTCCAATAATCCTCACAAATGTGTGCAATTTCAAGCTAATCCCAGAGCTCCAGGCGGAGCTAAAACACCTCTGGACAACAATTTGAATGGCAGGATGGCTGAAGACTCTATTCAGATGATTCTGTGAAGGCACTCGAAAGATGCCATCTACAGTGAGGCAGTTCTTGTTTTCCTTTTTTTATTTACAGGAAAATTTCGGAGACTGAGTTCAGGAAGATTGCTTCTGGTTTGTTTGTTTTGAAATCAACATCAAATAGTGACAGATTTCGAAGTTGCCTGCCCTTTGCTTTGAAATTAAAAAAAAAAATCCATTCTGATATGTCAACACTCCGAAGGGCCTTATTACACCGAAATGCTGAAGGATAGAAAAAGCCCCACATGAACGCAGATGAGTTAATTTGTTTGTAAAATCATTGGGATTTTAATTGCCTTCCAAGGAATGCTTGGGCAGCACAGACAATGAAGTTGTAGAATGCTAGAGCTAGAATGAACCATGATCATTCTTCCCACTGCTCTGGGGCAGGATGGCACATTGGGATGACTACTTCCCTTGGCTCTGACCCTGATTCTATGACATCATTTTTAACTCAAAGGCAAAGAGTCAGTAGACATATTGCACTGGCATAGTGGATAGAACACCTGCCTAAGAGTCAGAAGGTTCTAATCCTGACTCCTCCACTTGTCTGCTGTGTGGCCTTGGGCAAATCGCTTCACTTCTCTCTGCCTCAGTTCCCTCATCTGTAAAATGGGGATTAAGACTGTGAGCCCCATGAGGGACAGGGACTATGTCGAATGCAATTTGCTTGTATTCACCCCAGTGCTTAGTACAGTGCCTGCCACATAGTAAGTGCTTAACGAATACCACAATTATTATTACTATTGCATTTTAGGTCCACTATCAATTAAAAGTATTTATTGAGCCAACTGTGTGCACAGCACTGTATTAAGTGCCCAGACTGAGCCCCCTTTTTCCTCTCCTCCTCCCCATCCCCCCCACCCTACCGCCTTCTCCACCCCATAGCACCTGTATATATGTTTGTACAGATTTATTACTCTATTTTACTTGTACATATTTACTATTCTATTTATTTTGTTAATGATGTGCAACTAGCTTTATTTCTATTTATTCTGATGACGACACCTGTCAACATGTTTTGTTTCGTTGTCTGTCTCCCCCTTCTAGACTGTGAGCCCATTGTTGGGTAGGGACCATTTCTATATGTTGCCAACTTGTACTTCCCAAGCGCTTAGTACAGTGCTCTGCACACAGTAAGCGCTCAATAAATACGACTTAATGAATGAATGAAGTACTTCACAGAGTACAATAGATTAAATAGTCATGATGTCTGCCTTCCAGGAGCTCACAGCACTTCTACACTGATTGTATATTTGGTAGCATTTAAAGGGAGACTGCAAACAAACTTCAAAACTGGACCATTTCCCAAGTTAGGACTGTCCAACCTCATAATATTGTATCAATCCCAGCATTTAGCACATAATGTTTATAAAAATACTATAATCATTATGATTTTTTTTAAAATTTCCAGAACCTGAGTCATCACTGGCCACTTCTTTTCTCTTCATCCCATTGGCTCCCAAAAGAGGAGATTCTTCAGTACTGAATGTCCTCCCTCGGGGGCCTTCTTGAGGTGGTATGGGCCAAAAATTGAAACTATGTCTTAAGATAGAGCTTGCATCCCAGCTTCCACTGCGTTTATCTTTTCTGAAAGAGCAGAGAAGACAATGCTAACTTCCCTGAAGAGGGCAGATGTTGATCTCATTTGGATCCCTAATTATTGACTGTAAAGTGTTCTCTTACAATAAATACCAGACTCTGGAAGTCAGAAGAGGTTGATTAATTGAAGCAAAAAGAAGAAAGTGTACCACAATTCCCCAAAGTAAGCCAGCCAATGAATGCTGAATTTGCATTCAGGGGTACGATGAAGGCAATTTTTACTCATTACTCAATTGACTCGACCACTGGTGCACCTAGAAGCCAGTCCCAGCTCATGTTCCTGAAATTTTGCTATCGGGAAAACTCCTTGTGAAACAGCATAACTTTGGGCAGAAAAGATTGGGAGAGACAGGAATCTATCAATGGTATTTACTGATTTTTTTTTTTTTGACTGTGTGCAGGGCACTGTACTAAGTTTATTGGGAGAGTACAGTACAACAGAGTTGATAGACCCATTCCTTGCCCATAACAAGCTTAAGGACTAGAGACTAAAATGAGGAAAGCAACACGGCTTTTCTGTTCCGGTTTCCCTCGTGATTCTGTATTCTTGGGAAAGTCATGTGAATGAATCTCCTTCCAACATGATGCATATCTCGCACTGAACCCTGAATTATGATTAGGAGCTTGAGGTCTGGATGTTGTAAGACCACAGTGTTGAATCCCAGAAATGTGATAGTCAGGGTTGGAGCTCTTCACACCCTCTGCTACAGTAAAATAATAGTAGGAGTAGTAGCATTTATTATTGTATTGTACTCTCCCACATGCTTAATACAACGCTCTGCTCCCAGTAGGCACTCAATAAATATCACTGATCAACTGGTTGAGCACCCTTGGCAAGGGACATATTCCCTCCCCAAAAGGAGCTTTCACTTTAACAGGGGAAACCGATATAAAAAATATTTACAACTACAGGTGTCACAGTAAATAAATTGAGCAGATATTTATATATACCAGGTGCTAAGGAGAATTCAAACAAGTTTATAAGTGCTCGAAAGGATTTTGTGGCTCAGGGTGTTGGAAAATTGATCAGGGAAAGACTGTTGGAGGAGGTGAGATTTTAAGAGAGAAGAGATGACACTGCTTCAGCCTCTGAACAGCTAATTGCCAACCAGTTGATGGTAAAGAGTCTAACTAGGTCACCAAGTGGAGCACAGATATACTTGTGCTATGGTGGTTCCTGAGAGGAGTGGCGGGTGGAATTTATGCCACTGCAACCCTCTCCTAGGAAGGGCTGCTCCGGGGCCTAAATCCTCCTCAAACATAGGCCAACTCAGAAAGGAATCCATCAGACCACAGCAGTTCCATAGGTATAGAGCCTTTCGTTTCACTAGTCCCCGTCTCTTATGCCTTAGAATGCCAGACTCTGTCATGTGCCTTTCCCAGTAAGGAAAAGAACCTATTCCACCACAGAGAGACAACCCCTATGAGTCATCTAGTCCCAGCTCTGCCAGTTGCCCACCTGCTAGGTGACTGGGCAAGTCACTTATTTCTCTGTACCGCAGTTTCCCCTACTGGGGATAAGATACCTGCCCTTCGTACATCTTAAACTGGGAGCCCTGTGTAGGCTAGAGACTGCAGCTAATCTGATAATCTTGCACATACCTCAGCACTTAGCTCGGTAAGCACTTAATACTTAGTAATCATATTATTAGCCAGGTGAGAAAAGTGAAGTCCAGAGAGGGAACTTGACACATACAAATCACACTCAAGGATGAAACCAGGATAGAATGCTTATTTCTTACTTGAATCATGCAAACCCCATGCAAATGGTCTTAAAATGAAGAATTCCCAATTGAAGTTGAGCAGGACAATTCCTGGCTGCTCCTGGGCAGTGCTGACAGTACATCTACCTCACTGTCTACTAAGTTGACGCTGCACTGAAAATACTAATCTCCCGAAGCCTCAAGACCCGCCTCAGTAATTCAATGGTCACTCAATAGTCCTAATGCAATATTTCAAATTTGTTCTACCCCACTGAAATGATAATTTAGGTTTCACTTTTGATCAATCGTTATCTGCCCTGTTTCTGATGTCTTTGATTGGAAATCTATATGCAAAGAAACAAGTTACACTCTCATTTTTAATATCCAAAGAAAGCCCATCACGGTTTACCTCCAGTTGAATCACCAAATCAAGCGAAGTCTTAGCCTACCTGTATTCTCAATGAGAGCTCTCCCCAGTTCCCACTCTCTCTCCTCATTCTTCTTCCTCTCCTCCAGGGAAGAAAATTGTGATCCAAGAACTCCATGCTCCTTGAAGGCATGGCTCTTTTCATTCATTCATTCAATCATATTTGTTGAGCGCTTACTGTATGCAGAGCACTGTACGAAGCTCTTGGGAAGTACAAGTCGGCAACATATAGAGACGGTTCCTACCCAAAAATGGGCTCACAGTCTAGAAGGGGGAGACAGACAACAAAACAAAACATGTAGACAGGTGTCAAAGCCGTAAGAATAGAATTATAGCTATATGCACATCATTAACAAAATAGAGTAGTAAGTATGTACATATAGAAGTAAATCTGTACAAATATGTACAAGTGCTGTGGGGAGGGAAAGGAGGTAGGGCAAAGGGGACAGATGGAGAGGAGGAGAGGTAAAAGGGGGCTCAGTTTGGGAAGGCCTCCGGGAGGAGGTGAGCTCTCAGTAGGGCTTTGAAGGGAGGAAGAGAGCTAGATTGGCAGATGTGTGGAGGGAGGGCATTCCAGGCCAGGGGAAGGATGTGGGCCAGGGGTCGACGGTGGGACAGGCGAGAACAAGGCACAGTGAGGAGGTTAGCGGCAGAGGAGAGGATGGTGCGGGCTGGGCTGTAGAGGGAGAGAAGGGAGGTGAGATAGGAGGGGGTGAGGTGATGGAGAGCCTTGAAGCCGAGAGTGAGGAGTTTTTGCTTAGGAGATATTTGAGGAGGGGAGTGACATGCCCAGTGCATTTCTGAACAAAGATAATCCAGGCAACAGAGTGAAGTATAGACTGAAGCCGGGAGAGACAGGAGGATGGGAGATCAGAGAGGAGGCTGATGCAGTAATCCAATAGGGAAAAGATGAGGGATTGAACCAGCAAGGTAGCAGTTTGGATGGAGAGGAAAGGGCGGATCTTGGCGATGTTGTGGAGGTAAGCCTGGCAGGTACTGGTGACGGATTCGATGTGTGGGGTGAATGAGAGAGTGGAGTCGAGGATGACACCAAGGTTGTGGGCTTGTGGGACGGGAAGGATTGTAGTGCCGTCTACAGTGACGAGAAAGTCAGGGAGAGGACAGGGTTTGGGAGGGAAGATAAGGAGCTCAATCTTGGACATATTGAGTTTTAGATGGCAGGTAGACATCCAGATGGAGATGTCCTGAAGGCAGGAGGAGATACTAGATAGAGACAGAAGGGACCAAGAACTGACCCTTGAGAAACCCCTACAGTAAGGGGATGGGAGAGGGAGGAGCCTGCAAAGGAGACCGAGAATGAACAGCTGGAGAGATAAGAGGAGAACCAGGAGAGGATGGAGTCTGTGAAGCCAAGGTTGGATAGTGTGTTGAGGAGAAGGGGGTGGTTCACAGTGTCTTCTGTACTTTCCCTACTTACTTACTACTGGTTTTGCAGACGTTTAAGCACTGAATAAATACCACTGACTGAACTTCACCCCAGCTAATTCCACCCAGCTGCCAAAAGGCAACTCAGATCTCCCCAGTGTAAAGGGAAGGAGGGGATGTATGAGGAAGGAGAAGAATCCAATCCCAAAAGAAGCTGCCAGAATATTTAAAAACTTATCTCGGACACGAGTACTTCTGGACGGAGCCTGTCCTTGGCACTCGCTGTGTCCGAGATATATTTGAAAACTTTACCAACAATTAACCATGGTCAATGTAATCAAACATAAGTCATCATCAAATTCACCTGTAAGTCAGCAAAGCTCTGAGACTTCCAGCAAACAGTTTTAGTCACACATACAGCCAAGGGCGATCTATCTCAATATCGGTGTTGTCTTCAAGTATGATGGACAACTATATCAATGTATGAATACTTTAAAGCCCTCTAATTTAGTTCAATGAGAATCTTATTGAATTTAAGTAGCCAGCCCTCTAAATACAGAGCTATTCTTTCAGGATAATTGCCCGATTCTCTCAATGAGTAGGTGTACTTCGTGGTAGTAAATTAGGCACTTTGGGAGGGGCACAGATACATCCTGGCCACCAAGCTCCTCCTGGGCAATGTTGAGAGCATTTTTTGTGGGCAGGAAATGGGCCTACCAACTCCACTGAATTGTACTCTTTCCAGCACTAGTACAGTGCTCAGCAAACAGCAAGTGCTCAATAGATACAATTGACTGACCCTATCACCTGTCTATTAAGGTGACACCACACTGATAATACTGAAGTGCTGAATTTGGCAGAGTCCTGCTTCAGTAATTCAAAGGCCACCTCATACGTTTCTAACATTGAATGGCGAAATTCCACTATTTTTCAAGCACCTACTGCATGCAGAGCACCTTACTAAGTGGTTGGAAGAGCATCCTAGCAGCAACAGACATATTATTAGCTGCCCTCAAAGAGCTTCAGTCCAGAGACATGAACAAAGTGAACAATTGTAACTCAAAGATGGAAATAAAAAGCAAACGAAGAATCTAAAATCCGGAGTATTTTAGACTAATCAATCATATTTATTGGGTGCTTACTGTATGCTAAGCACTGAACTAAGCACTTGGGAAAGTACAATACAATAGAGTTGGTAGACATGCCCACAGTGAACTTACATTCTAGAGGGGGAGAAAGTCATTAATATCATTTATAAATATGTACATATACGCTGTTGGGCTGAGGGTGGGGTGAATAACAAATGCTCAAAACGTACAGACTAATTCATTTTTTTAACAAGTGCAAACTAGCTAGCTAACCTTACTAGTACTTGGATGTGCCTTATCTGGTTGGTTAGCTCAAAGGTTTGAATCAAAAAGACCTCTCATTTTAGGGAAGGATGGAGAAAATAATTTTCAACTCAAATGTCAAAAACTGCTTTAAGGGCAAGAAGTCTCATATTACTATGTTTTACAAAATGATATTCCTTCAAAGACTGAAAAATCATCCTTCAATACCTTCAAAAATAACATTAGAGTCAATCCTTTCAGATCCCATCAATTCTGCAATGACCTGTATGTTTTTATGAACTGAGATCAGTTTGGATGCTGGAGTGGTTTAATTCTCTTTTTTTCCAAAACGTACTTTCCTCTGAGAATGTTTGAATGACATTTCCACTTTGGGATAACTAATATCATTTGTTATCTTTTGGAAGTCAGCATTCCCTCTTCCATTCTCCCGTAAGCTAGCATTTTATTAGTAAGAGCCCAGACAGACCTGTGGCACTGAGTTGCCGCTATCATTCATTTGAAAATGACAATTTATTTTCTTTCTTGAAGAGCTAAAGTCTTACGGGCTCTAAGACTAGCTGATACCTTGAGTTGAACCAAATTTATATTGATCCCACAGACACTGCCAAATGGCCCCTCATGCTCCCTTATGCATTTCCAGTAGAAACAGGGTGGGCCTGGGACTCAGAGGATCTGGGTTCTAATCCTGGTTCTTTCACTTGCCTGATGGGTGACCTTGGGCCAGTCACGACTTCTCTGTGCTTTAGTTTCCTCACCTGTAAAATGGGGAATAAATGCCTGGTCTCCTTTCTAGTTAGACTGTGAGCCTCATGTGGAACAGGGATAGTGTCCCACCTAATTAACTTAGCACTTAATTAATGTGTGTGGCACATAGTAAGTGCTTAACAAATAACACAATTATTATCATCATTATTATTTTTACTTCACCTTCTCTTAACATTCCCTATCAGGTCTATTTTTTTAGGGCATTTGTTAAATAACAATGATGGTATTTGTTAAGCGCTTACTATGTGCAAAGCACTGTTCTATGCTTAGTATGTGTTAATCACTATTCTAAGCACTGGTAAAAAAAGACACAGGATAATCTGGTGGATTCAGTCCCTGTCCCACATAGGGCTCCCAATCTAAGTTGGAGGGTGAACAGGTATTGAATCCCCATTTTGCAGTTGAGGAAACTGAGGCACAGAGAAGTTAAGTGACTTTGCCCAAGGTCACACACCAGGCAAGTGGCAGAACCAAGATTAGATCCAGGTCCTCTGACTCCCGGGCCCATTCTCTTTCCTCTAGGCCACGCTACTTCCCATTCTCCCCTGATACTCTTTGTGGGTTTATATAAAGGAGGGAGGATCACATTCATGGACTCTCCACACACCCCATGCTTGCCCCGATGATAATAATTATAATTGTGGTATTTGTTAAGCTCTTACTACATGCCAGGCACTGTACTAAGCACTGGAGGGGGCATACTAGCAAATCGGGTTGGACACAGTCCATGTCCCACATGGGGCTCCCGGTCTTAATGGCCACTTTACAGATGGGATAACTGAGGCCGAGAGAAGTGAAGTGACTTGCCCAAGGTCATACAGCAGACAAGTGGAGAAGCTTGGATTAGAACCCATGGCTCTATCCACTAGGCCATGCTGCTTCTCTGGTGATGGGGCCAGAAGGCAGAATAACTGCCAGCCTGAAGCAACTACCAGTATAGCAGTGATGATATTTATTGAGTGCTTGCACAGAAGCACAAGATACATTCTAGACTGTAAGCTCACTGTGGTCAGGTAATGTCTCTTATATTGTACTCTCCCTAATGCTTAGTACAGTGCCCTGCACATGGTAAGCACTCAAAAAATACAGTGGTGGTGGTGGCTGGGATGGTTCTCTGACTTTCTCCTATTGCTGCTGTTCTGAATGAGCTTGTGTGTCAATGATGGGGTATCGCTCTGTGACTACCCCTTGGAAACAGCCTCCATCCTAACTGGAGATGCAGAAAATAAGGTTACTTGATCTATACTAGGGCTTATCCAGAGGCATTTTATGCTTCAGTCATGTGGGCTTATCCTCATTTTTTTTTTGGATAGTCTGCATGTGTATATGGAAAACATAAAGCTTTACTGGCCATGTACGTAATAAAGAAGCATTCCTCTCTAATCTGGGCTGGGCTTCCCCTATATCTAAGCCATTTCAGGGCTCGTTTACCGTGACAGAAAAAGAAAGCATCTACTCTGATATCTTGTAAGATACAGCAGGATTCACGCCTGTAGGAGAATCTATTATGAAAAATGGACAAAGCAAAGGCCAACACCAAGGAAGAGGGAGTACTGACATTTGTGAAAGCTAACTCAGTCCTTGTCTTTGGACAGATGAGTCCCTGGGGTGTCCCACTTCTTCTTCCCGGTCTGGATGTCCAGGTCTTTGAAAAGGGGCCACAGTGAGATTAATTTTCGACTGCAGTGGTCAGCTCCACCTTTCCCAAATTGTCACTGGCCTCTTTTCATGTAAAATCTGGATCAGTATCTGCATGTTTTTGTCACTGGTGCAGAGAAGGCTCACGTCAGCTAGGGAGGGCTGACCGGATTAGGGAGGAAGATGTGGGGATGGAGTGAGAAGGTAGAGGGGAGAGATGAGCATAGCAATTTAACCATCTGTGAGATCTTTGAAACCTAGCAGGGCCAGGGAGACAAGCATTCTCACTCCACAGTGCCCAGCCCAGAGTGGGAGCTTGGGAAATTCTGCTGATGGGTTGATAGATTAACCCCAAATCTTGCAGCTGCTACACTGTGTGACCTTGAAGAAATGTCAGTGCTTTTATTTTTTCCATCTATGAAGTAGGAATAGCAACAGTGTGCACCTCGTCCTTCAGAGAGATGCCGATGAGGTCAGCGATACAGTGTCCACAAAATGTTTTGAATCCTTGAATAAGTCTCTTTGGCTCCTCCACCTGCAATGAACCACTTTGGATAAATTATGGGAAATTGGGTGGTATCAAGGTACTATGAAGGGTGTCTAAATATTGGCTTATAATGATTACTTCGCAGTGGGAATTTGTCAAGTTTTGTGCAGAATGGCTGCTTCATGGGAGCAACTGCTAGACAAAGTGAAATGTTGTGTGATGAAAAGACTCTTAAACTGACCACTAGCAGGACAGACACTGACCCAACAATCAGCGTCACTGTTCTATCCATCCTAGGAAAAGTAACCAATCATATTCATTCAATCGTATTTATTGAGCACTTACTGTATGTAGTGCTTGTGTGCAAATCATTCACTGTGTACTAAGCACTTGAGAGAGTACACTAGCCTTGCAGGGAAGATAGACACTAAATAAATTAAAGATAGAAGGAAGCAATAAATTATAAAGATACATACTGAGTGCTGTGGGAGTTGTGAGTACTTAAGTGCTTAGATGGTTTGGAAGTCCTGGAGTGGTCACTGGCAGGGATAAAGTAATCAGATTAGAAATTAATGCAGAAAGGCCTCATTGAGGACATGTGATTTCAGAAGAGCTTTCCAGATGGAAAAGGAAAGGGAGTTCCAGGCAACAGGGATAGGATGAACAAGAGGTAGGTGGCAGAAGAGATGAGACTGAGGCCCAGTGAATAGGTTAATTTGAGAAGAACAAAGAATGCAAGCTGTGAGGTAGTAACAGAAAAGAGTGGTTAAGTGGGAGGGAAGAGAGATGATCAAATGCCTTGAAGTCAATAGACAGGAGTTTCTGCATGATGAGGAAAGGAATGGGCAAGTACTGGAAGTGTTTAAGGAGGAAAAAAGACAAAGATCACACAGCAGCTGGAGCAACACAGGTTCTGAAATGAGTCTGTAGTCTTGCCACAAGAGCCTAAAAAGTTGGCATTCTCTGAAATAGAGAATCCGATTTTTCATGCCCTTTAAAATGGCAAGGCCCCGACAGAGCGTCTAGAATGAGGTCAACAATCACTCAATCAAGATGCTTCACCTTTTTTTAAACCCTTTTTTTCCACCGTAACCCCAAAAGCCTGAGATGCTCACTAGGTTACTCTCAGGCTATAACAGTAATAATATTGACATTTGTTAAGTACCTACTGTGTGCCAGGTACAGTACTAAGCACTGGGGTAGACACAAACAAATCAGGTTGGACACAGTCCATGTCCCACACGGGGCTCACAGTCTTAATCCCCATTTTACAGATGAGGGAACTGAGGGACAGAGAAGTGAAGTGACTTGCCCAAGGTCACACATCAGACAAGTGGCAGAACCAGGATTAGAACCCAGGTCCTTCTGATCCTCAGGCCCGTGCTCTATCCATTAGGCCATGCTGCTTCTCAGGTACACTCGCCAGGCCTGGAAAGCCACCTAAACTATATACACCACAGTGGGAACCATGCAACAAAGAGGGGCTTAATCTGTAATTATAATTACTTCTTTCCTAATCACACCTCATATAATTACTTGTTCCCTAGTTACTGGCTATTTATTTGGTGACTACATAATTACTGATTACAAACATAATAGTGTGATTTCATTACTATTATTATCATGTCAAAAGAGGGGAGTGTGGTTTCCTTTCCAGTGAAGCAGAATATTTGGTTGTATTGTACACCAGAGGAGAGAAATTTTCCCCTCAGCCAGAGTCAAGGCTGGAGACCTCAAGGGGCCCAGAGGGAAGACTCAATGGCCTAAGATGCGGAGGTCCCGGGTCCTTCCTGAACCAGAGAAGACCAGTTCCTCACATAGGACACAACTGTGAACCTTGCAGATGGGTGGCCTTGGGGTAAGAGCACATCAGTCTTTATCCCTACATGACATCCTGTTCAAAACTAAGAAGACAAGTTGATATGGACCTCTACCTAAATCTAAATACCTAAATAGGATGTATTTGAAACTAAATATTCTGACACCCAATAATATGTATTTGCTGACAGCACAGGCTACATGAGGTAATTTAACTCATATAGACAAGAATTTCATTTAGAGCGAAAAGTCTTTCCTGTCCTAGTTGATTTCAATGAATGTCCCCTCTCTCACACACACATATACGCACACACAAATTATTCCCATAACATATTAAAATCATAGATCATTAAGAATAACATTATGATCATTGCAGACAGGGAACGTGTCTGTCAGCTCAGTTGTACTTAATTCTCCCAAGCACTTACTGCACTGCTCTGCACACAGTAAGCATTCAATAAATATGATTGACTGTTGTCTTCAAGAATAGTTTGTTCAGCGCTGTTGTGGGAAGAGAAAAAAGAAATCTCCCTACAAAATTTTCAGATGGCTTGTGAAAGGAAACATGATTAACCTTAAGTAAGCTACTTGTTATTTTATTACAATAAGCTATTAATGGAAGAGCATAAAAGGTAATGGATAGAAATAAAGCTGGTATAGCTCTTAAATATTCCATTTCATGAACCATATGCCATTCCTGTGTACTTAAGAATCCAAAACAGACACACATTTCCAAGGCAACTGTAGCAAGCAATGCACTTGCTCCATAAAAAGTAGACCTAGAAGACTTGGCTATAAACTCTTGATGCCTTTGACATTTTCAAGGTCTTAGGGTAGAGCTGACAATTATCCCCTTAGCCTTCATAGAAAGTTAATGAACTCTGGCATTTTTCAAAAGTACACTTGTTGTAAACCTAGATGACTATCTAAGGGTCAGCAGGGCAAGACCAGATTGCAAAAGCACTTCAATTATCATAAAGTCAGGAAAGAGTACCAGAGAGGAAAAGGCAAAGCCTCGGTCCTTGGGCTTTCCCAGCCAGAAGGATGGGATGAATCTGTAGAGTGGAGCAGCTGTCCTGGAGTAGCCATACAGGCTAGCTGCTGCCTTTATCTTTACAGTTTATCTTTTATCAGTTAGTCAGCCAATTGCATTCGTTGAGTGCTTACTGTGTGCAGAATATTATACTAATGTTCTAAAAGTTCCAAAGACAAGCTGAAGATGGAAGCGAGAAAAAGGATAAGGGGAGGTGGAGAGACTGAATGGCAGCTCTGACCTTGACTTGAGGTGGGTGGAAGGGAAGAGGTGAAGATCAAGAGAAGGTGAGAGAGGAGAAAAGGAAAGAATGGAAATAGATGAAGACAGAGAAGGGAGGAACTTGAAAACTTCATGAATGCTTCACGAAGAGCGATTATATCATTATTATAATTTATTGAGCAGTTACTGAGAGCAAAGAACTGTACTAATGTCTGAAACTACTTATATGAATGAGAATTAGATGTGATCCTTGGCCCTCAAAGGAGCTCACAATCTAAGAATAAGCCCATTCAGAAAGATAAAACAATAAAAACCGCAAGACAGGTTACAAAGCTTGTTCTGAGCCCAGCAGAAAGGTTCCTGTTTTGAACGATGTACTGAACTCAAATTATCAGTATCTGCTAAAGGATTATCCCTTAACTGAAGAGGTTCACCGACTGACATGTACTGACTTTAAGTGAGAGATAAGGCTGAAAAGGGGGCAAAGATGCAGTTCTTTCAATCTCCTCCAGAACACCCACACATTCTTTAAGACGAACCTTCCAAGAGACCCTAGTGTCACTCAATCACCCAGCCCTTCGCTGAGTACAGTTTGAATGAACCTGAGGTCACTAGGATTCCCCCTTTAGGACCTTGGGAGGAAAATTCTCAAAACAGCAATGCTTTTCACTTCAGGGATCAAAATAACCAAGCAGAGTTGCCTTCTGTGTTCTCAGTGAAAACAGATTTCTCACTTGGTCTTTGGAAGGAGGTCAAAGCAGGACATAGAGAAACCTGATTTGACACTACTTTCAGTTTGCCAAAAGAAACATTTCTCAGATTGCTGCTGTTCTAAATATAAGCCTGGTGGCTTTTCGTGTGTCCAGATGCTGGGCCTGTGTGGCCGTTCAGAGGAAAGATTCTTTTTGATTGGGGAGGGACAAGAAAGCCTCCTTGTTAAATGATTTTCTAAAAGCAACTGAAATTTGTCTTGGAACCAGATGCCAGCATCCTTAAATTAGGGCTTTACAAGCGGGAAATGATTGATTGTCTAACTGGACATTTTAATGGGGCCGGATCATCTGAATTACTAACGTACCTTCACGGAAACACGCCCTCTGAACCTCATGCCTATGTTTCAAGGTTTATCCTTTCTGCACTCCAGGTGATCACATCAGCAGTAGATATGCCTTTTGCTGTTCCACTTAAGGAGCCAGGTAGCTTTCTTCAGAACACTTATTATGAAGTGAAGAAGGCGAATGTCACAAGCTTCATAAGCGATTGTGAGCTCTCACCCTTGTGCCAGACAACGGATGGCAGCTGGAGAGAGAGGGACTCGTTAAACACCAATAACGTCTACTTCTCTCCTTGAACAATTGTCTGGAACGTCAGATTGGATCATCTCCTCATTTTAAGTGTTCCTCCAGTACACCTACCACTTCAATCAGTGTGGTGCATTACATCATCAGGGTGAGTTCTGCTGCAGTTTGAAAAGAGCCCAGAGAGATTTCAGTTAAAACCTAGAGTCATATTCCTTTGTACAGCATAGTCTCTAAAAGCAAAGTAAATGGATCGAAGCCTAGGTGGAGAATCACTTTTTCTCTAGAACCCATCACTTGGTCCTTAGTGCTATTCTTGAGGACTGAGAACATTTTGTTTTTAAACTCAGTTAATGGATTAAATTCACTTCGTTAAATATGCACCAAATAATCAGGGAATTGGAAAAAACAGCCAAACTATAGAATAGAATGAGCTATGCTTGCCTATGTGATGACATTTTACCAACATATGTCAATTAGAACAGTTGATAATTTTTGCCGTGCTTTTACACAGTGTTGGGTTAAAAAAGAACTAAAAGCTTCTGTTTAGAACAAAAAAGTCATTCAATTAGGGGATAAGGGATAATAATGTCACACACCATTTAAAGTATCAGGTAGACTTGGCACTCTGATAGATGACTTACAATATTCATTTTGGAATGTTCATTTTTCTTTTTCTAGCCAGGGTATTGCATGAATACAATCTCCACTGTTCCCCAAGGCAGGTTTTGCTTGATTATTTTAAACATTATTCTGCGAGGTCAGTTCTGTGAAGAAGTCACTGGATGCTCAGAATATCCTGGGCTCATTTTCCATTGCCCTGAGAGGAAAGTTTCACAGGAGAATCTCTGGGCTTGTTGGAAACACAATAGTCAATGGGTTGGGTAAAGGCACATGAGAAGCAACCCAACCATTGAACAGGAGCAGTCTATTGCTCACCGGAAGGCAGGCTGATTGCTTTCATTATTTGACTGTGTGACTGTCCTCCCATCAGGAGTGGCAGCTTCAAAAATTAAGGGTAGCTAACTCTCTCTCTCTTTCTCTCTCCACTCTCACTCATATATATGGCTACCTATATCATGTGGCTAGGGGACTGGAGAGGAGCTATTCAAAAATAATTATCAGGTGACTGGTCTTTTGGGGGTACTTCCCTTCAAGCTGAATTGAAAATAAAATATTAATTAGTTCTGAAAAATATTAATTCCTGGAAGACACTGGATTATCTGGTACAAAAAAAATGGTGAGGACCACCTAACATACGAAAGATCGTTAGATGAAACTGGAAGGAGGCAGAAAGTTTAATTCTGAGGAAGACAAGTTGGATATCTTGTGAAATTCTGAAGTTTGACAGTGAATGTTGAACATTTACTCTAAGCAGCATGGCTTAGTGGAAAGAGCACGGGCTTGGGAGTCAGAGGTTGTGGGTTCTAATCCTGGCTCCGCAACTTGTCAGCTTTGTGACTTTGGACAAGTCACTTAACTTCTCTGTGGCTCAGTTACCTCATCTGTAAAGTGAGGATTAAGACTGCATGTCCTATGTGGGAGAATCTGATTACCTTGTATCTACCCCAGTGCTTAGAACATAATAAGCACTTAGCAAATACCATTATCATCACCATTATTATTACTATTATCTATTCACTTGCACCAAAGATTAAAATGCTAAAACATTTTACCTTCAGGAATTCACACCCCAAGGAAAATCTCCAAGATGCAAGAAGATATTCTCTGTTTACTTGCTAAGACCTTCTAAAGAGCCCACAACAACATTATGCGGGTCTTTGAGATGTAAACCAAAAAAAAACCTCATTAAAAGTTCATTTTTAACAAAAGCTCTCCATAAAATGAAGTTTGGAAAAGTAACCCAAACAAAATGCTTTTTAAAAAGTCCTCCTGGCAAATAACTCCCAAATAACCAAGTCCTCAAGGCTGAAGGCTCCTTTAGTTTGGATTAATTAAATTTTACTGTACACTGAAATCCTGAAATGGAGAATGATGAATGTACACCCCTTGGTTTTTGGGCCTCTCTTATGATGGCTGATAACTGCCCAGTCAAAAACAGCACTCCTTTGGTGTGCTGGGAATCTGGGATTGTTTGGAGAATCCATGTGTTCCACACAGGATTATGGTCCCAAGAGAAGCAAGAAACAAATTATTTCTGGGAGAATAGTAGTTGGTATTTTCCTTCTCCAAAATCACTGGATTTTAAAAATCTTATTAGTTAAGCGCATACTATGTGTCAGGCACTGTACTAAGCACTGGGGTAGATACAAGCTAATCAAGTTGGACAGTGTCCATGTCCCACATAGGGGTAACAGTCTAAATCCCCGTTTTTCAGATGAGGTAACTGAGACACAGAGAAGTGACTTGTCCAAAGTCACACTGCGGATAAATGACAGAGCTGGGATTAGAACCCAGGTCCTTCTGGCTCCCAAGTCTGTGCTCCATCCCCTAGGACATGCTGCTTCTTCCTGTCACACATTCTTTTAAAAAGCAATTTGTCTAAGTACAAGCAATCAGCATGTCAGGTGGGATTTTTTATTTGTTGTTTTGTTTTGTTTTTAAGTTAGAGAAAGAATTGTTTTGGTGAAAACTGCTGTTAAGAGCAAAGCCCTCAATTTTCTTAGGATTTTCCTGCTATGAAAATAACAAGATCCCCATTGTGGCCTATCCCCTGTTCCAAGCTTGGATCAGACAAGCACACGATTGTTACATTGTGCTGTTAGTACTGCTCCAGTTCACATAGGGGCCTGGAGGTGTGGGGCCTGTCTGAGGAGGAGAGGGAATGTTGTGTCCCAACAATACTGACCATGGACAGGGTCACTAGGGCTACCTATCCCAAAAATGCTAGAGTGTCTGAACAAGGTTACCAACATGGCACCCTATGTCTCGCCTGCTACTGAGATACGTTTCCAGAAGGTAGTGATGAAAAAGGAGGAGGACTAGAAACAGAAGGGGAGGAGGAGGCAGCCCAGTTCAAGTGAACTGCCCTCCTACGGTTTATTTATATTTATATTAATGTCTGTCTCCGCCCCCCCAGAATATAAGGTTGTTGTGGGCAGGGAACATGTCTACCAACCCTGTTCTACTGTACTCTCCCAAGCTCTCAGTACAGTGCTCTGCACCCTGTAACCCCTCAATAAATACGATTGATTGATTGGCCCAAGTTCTCTAGGTTTGCTCATTAGTGGAGGCAACCACTTTTGCAGTTGGCCCGAAGAAAGCAGATAAAAAATATGCAAAGGTCATAGTCCTTCCTTGGTCTCCAAGAGAGACTGCCATTAAGTCACTGGGATCTCCACTCTGTGGGCAAGCATGGACCCCAACAGTGGCGGAGAATACAGCTCCTGCTGTATTCCAACATAACATACCGCTAACACAAAGGCAAGATGAGCAGCAGCTGTTGACAGAGGCACACTAGGATTAGGAGCTGCAACCAACATAGATCAGGATAAGACAGTCACCTAGAAAAGCTTTAAGCAAGCCACATTTATATACCTAATTTCCTAATGACCACTAAACAACTACCCAGTCCAACAGTTTCAAGTATCTTTCAAGTACTTACTCTTCCCCGCCTTGATTACTGTATTACCCTCCTTGCTGACCTCTCCTACTCCTGTCTCTCCCACTTTGCGGTCCAGAGCTTTTTTCTACAAAAACACTCAGTCCATGTTTCCCCTTTCCTCAAGAACTTCCAGTGGTTGCCCATACACCTCCACATCAAACAGAAACTCCTTACCATTGGCTTTAAAGCACTCAATCACCTTGCCCCCTCCCACCTCAACTCGCTGCTCTCCTACTACAATCCAGAGCACATACTTCGCTCCTCTAATGCCCATCTACTCATTATACCCCAATCTCATCTATCTCATCACGGACCTCTCACCCACATCCTGCCTCTGGACTGAAACATCCTCCCTCTTCATATCCAACAGACAAATACTCTCCCCACCTTCAGTGTTATTGAAGGCACATGTCCTCCAAAAAGTCTTCCCTGACTAAGCCCTCACTCCCTCTTATCCCAATCCCTTCTTCATCACCCTGCTTTGCTTCCTTTATTCATCGCACCGCTTCAGTCTCACAACATTTCTGTACTTATCCGTAATTTATTTATGTATATTAAATGCCTGTTTGCCCCTCTAGACTGTAAGCTCGTTGGGGCAGGAAATCGGTCTGTTTGTACTCACCCAAGTGCTTAGTACAGTGCTTTGCACACACGTAAGCACTCAATATATATAACTGACTGATTTAGACCAATGATAGGAAGTTTTGATTCCTTACTGTTCCTGCACTCTTTAGTGTTAATGTAGGTCTTCTGGCAACTATTCTTGAGAAGAGGGGAAACGTGGCCTGTATGCAGAGTACTGTACTAAGCACTTGGGAAAATGCAATATGATAGAGTTGATAGACTCGATCCTCGACCATGTTGTAACTTACAGTTTATGCCCTAAAGAGAGGTGGAATATGCTTTAAAAGTAATGATCACGTCATTTATTTAGCACTTACTATGTGCTGAGCATTGGGTTTGATACAAGAATATGAGATCAGACAGTCCCTATCCCACACAGGGCTCACATTCCAGCTTACCTCAACTTCAAAGATGAGGAAACTGAGGCCCAGAGAGGCTAAGCGATTTGCCAGTGGTCACACAGCAGGCCAGTGGCAGAATTGGGACTACAAGTTCCAAAGCCTGCTGAGTCACACTAGCAGTGGCTGTTTCCAACTATCGCAAGGGAGCAGAGCAGTCACGGGAGAAACCGTGAGGAAGGGGGATGTGTAATGAAAGTCTTCACTGCGTCGAGAGCATGAATCACGCTGGGTTGAAAGTGAGGATCCATTAAAGGGGCTTCATGTCCCTTTGGCGGAAGGAAAGCAGCATGCACGGCAGTGAAAGCAGTCAATGCGATGGTGGGTTTGGCGAGTTTCCAAAAGATGAGGAAGTGCTGGAGAGACAGTCTGACACAATGTCTAAGGGGGTGATTTGAGGACAGTAGGATGGAAGTGGGAAAAAAGGATGCAGTGCACTGATTTGTAATGACGTTAAGGCTGGTGTCCATAGAAACGATAGGAAACAGATGAAACAATGATGGAATGGAACCTGATAGGGCATCAGGGCAGAGATAGAGAGTTACAGAGTTTTTCCAAGACCTAGACTGGCCTGGGTCATTGCAACTGGCCTCTAAACAATCTCACAAATGCCAGGATATACTTCAAAAGGTGACATATTTCCAGACCGAATGATATGAAGAGCAAAGTCAACAGGAAAGTGATACATATATTCCAGGCTAAAGTAATATTCTTATAATTCCCATAAAAATGGGAAACAGAGATGAGAAGGATAAACACTCCAAAATATAAGGTTTACCAAATATTCCCATTCTCCTCACTTCATCTTTGCAATTTATTCCTTTCCTCCGAGATCTGCTGCATGGATCATTTTCCTTTAATAAAAAAGTTTAATCCTCATCTTCCCCACTCCACAAAATGCTCCAGGTTTGTCCATCCATTTCCACATAAAACAGAAACTCCTCACCATTGGTTTTGAAGCACTCAATTACCTCTCCCCGTCTGATCTTTCCCTGCTGATTTCCTTCTACAGCCCGGCCCACACACTTTGCTCCTCTAATTTATTTATTTATTTATATTAATGTCTGGCTCTCTCCTCTAGACTAAGTTCCTTGTAGGCAGGGAACATGTCTACCAAATCTGTGGTGGTGTACTCTCCCAAGTGCACAGTACAGTGCTGTGCACACAGTAAGCACTCAATAAATACCATTGATTGATTGAAATCCCATGCCAAGATTTATGTCTCTGCTGAGGGATTCAGCCTGTCTCCTCCCCTCCTCCAATGACATCGACACACTTGCTAGTAGGGCCTCCATACATTCCTCAAGTCCTGTCTTGCTACTCTTCCTCCTCTCATGCCCTTCCCCTGGTTCAAATGTATGATTTATCTGCTACTCCACTCCTGCCCATGGTCTCTTGTCCAAAATCCCCACCATCCCTGCAGGGTATCTAGCCTTCTGATTGTCTGCTGTCTCCTCTTCCAAGACCCTCTCTTGGTTCCTTCAGTCCCTGCCCAAGATGTTTCTTCTCTTGAGTTCCCTTAAGTCTAATGTCAAACAAAAATTAATTTAGCATTCAAGGCTGCACCTTTCTTTACTGTATTTCTTAAGCGCTTACTATGTGCAAGGCACTGTACTATGTAGATAAACTAATCAGGTTGGGCGGAGTCCCTGTCTTTCATGAGCCTTAATCTTAATCTTTAGTCTTAATCCCCATTTTACAGATAACTGAGGCACAGAGAAATTAAGTGACTTGTCATGCTCTATCCACTAGACCATGCTACGTCTCCCAAATGACTTCCTCTCAGGCCCCAAGTCTGCTCTGAGGGGTCTTTTATGTAGGGGGCAAGTATTTCTTTCCTTCTGGAGCTCAGTGGTCGCTGCTGACTTTGTGAAATTTTAAAAATATTTCCAAAGCACTGTCACTTCAGTGAGGCAAATAATCAATTGCATTTATTGAGTGCTTACTGTGTGCAGAGCACTGGACTAAGCACTTGGGACAGTACAATATAACCTAGTTGTTAGCACAATTCCTGCCCACAGGAGCTTATAGTCTAGGGGAGACAGGGAGGTCTAAAGAGCCTGGGGCTCAGAGTCAGGAGACCCTGGTTCCAGGCCCAGCTCTGCCACTGGCCTCCTGGGTGACTGCGGTTAAATCACAGCCTTTGTCTGATGCAGTAGGTGATGTTACCTACTCCCTCTACTCTTTAGATTTAGCCTCATGTGAGATAGGGTCTGGGTCCGATATGATTATCTTCTATCTCCCCCAGCTCTCGGTGCATGGAAAGCACTTAAAAGCTACCATTAACATCTCATTTCATCTTCAAAACCTTCTCACGAGCTAGGGAGAGGCAGATATTAGCTCCATTTTTATAATGAAGTAACTGAGGCTCAGGTGGGCTAAGTGATTTGCCCAGGGCCATATAGTAAACCAATGGTAGAGCTGGGACCTGAAGCCAGGTCTCCTGATTCTCAGCTCCATCTTCTTTCCCCTGGACTATACTCTCTCCCCAAATGACCCTGTATCCACTACCAACCATTTTTGTGGAGGGCAGATGGTTCCACACAAACAAGAATCCTGTGGAGATGGCAGGTCCTCCACTAAAATGAGGAGGATTCCCTTGGGCAATTTTTAACCTTCAGGACTACTGCTCTCCTACCTTCCAGGTGACCCCTGGGGATTGGATGGGGCTCCCCATCCTATTTCCAGTGATGCAGGGTACTCTGATCCCATTATCAAAGTGATACCGAGACTGTGCCGGTCCCCTCTAATCCCTCTCTCTAGGTACATGGTCCTGGTACCGTTTTTAGAACTTTTGGTGAACTGGAAACTAAGACTTGGGACCAGGGACCCCCTGTAGTGGATGGGGTGGTATAGGGCACACTGCCATGGGTGTCTGGGAAGACCATTTGTGTTACATGGGTACCCCAGCCACTCCTACTAAATGGCTGTTGAAAACAATGGAGGCTTCTAGGAGGTGATAGGCTTCTTTTTCCCCCACCTTTAAAGGAGGAGTGGCAGCTGGTTTGGTGGAGGCAGGGAGAGCACTCCAGGTAGTGGTAATGGTTTTTCTGGTATTTTTTAAACAACTACTATTTTCTAAGTACTGGGATAAATACAACATAATCAGACCAGCTACGGTCTCTGGGGTTTACGATACAAGTGGATTCCAACAATTCAAGCCGTAAATGTGTTTACACTTTTCTCTTCCGTTAGCTTGTAAGCTCCTTGTGATCAGAGAACATATCCCTTCTCCATTCTGTACTCTTCAGGTGTCTAATAGAGTGCCCCACTTCAAATGGAAGCTCAATGAATGCTACTACTACCAATCAGTGGCTATTTATTGATCCCTTACTGTGTGCAGAGCACTGTGCTAAGCACTTGGCAGAGTATAACACAACAGAGTTGGTAGACATGATCACTACTAAGTGGAATTGGATGTATAGAATGAGGAGGGTGAAAACTCTAAGTTATGAATTACACAATTCAAGACCACAGTGCCAAAATATGCCGATAAATAGTACTTGGAAGTGGAATGCACAGGTTCCTCTTACCTGCAGGCAACAGTCCTTTGTTACAACCTTGGGATGGATGTCCTGAGAAATGGCAAGGAGACTGGAGAACTGTGTGCTTGAGAGAGTATGCAGGTGGCTTAGTTGGCAGATAATAAGAGAAGGGGTGTAGAGGGAGGTAAGCAGAATTAATTAGAGGTGGAAGGTCAAAAGGGAACAGAAAGACAGAACAATGAGGGGTGCATTCTGGAGGGCTAGCTTCCAACTGCCTTAGTATCACAGTTTTGAATAACCTTGCACAGAGGTTTACCTCAGAACCAAACTACTGAGGTTTTTTTCACCTTTTCCCTGTTTTCAAATATCTTGAACAAGCCCAGGGGTTCTTACCTTCTCATATTTTCATATCTGAGTCATAAGCCATGAGGAACTGGGGATCGGGCTGTTAACTTCTGCCCACAGAAACCGTCAAATCTCCCAATTCAGGACTCCGCCAGGAGCTCAATACTATTGCTCAGCTCTGTCATCTACCTCCCTTGAGCCCCTAAAACATAGTGATTTTGAACTTCCTGCTGTGTCTCAGAGCACTGCGGTTGATTCCCTTATTCAGAAGGGCCCAAGCGATTTTATTCAAAAGGAAGCAACTTCTCTGCCACAACACTCTCCACTTTTAAGTGTAATTCTTTTTCAACATTGTGTTTTTTTCCAGAGAAATAATCCCAATGCTAATTCTCACTTACTTGCAAACACAAAATCTTATCCTTTGAGGTGAGAGGATGAGCCATGGAAGGAAAGAAGCTACTACCTCTAATATCAATCAGTGGTATTTATTTGACTTCACTTCAGTCACATTTACTGAGTGCTTATTGTGTGCAAAGCACTGAACTAAGCGCTTGGGAGAGTACAATATAACAACAGATACATTCCTGCCCTCAACAAGTTCACAGTCTAGAGGGGTAAACTAACATTAATCTAAACGAGTGGGAGAAATGGAGAGGAAGGCTTAGTCAGGGAAGGCTTCTTGGAGGAAATGTGTCTCTGAGTACTTATTGTAGGCTGAGCACTGTACTAAGCACTTGAGAAAATACAACATAGTTAGCAGACATGATCCCTGTCCACAAGTAACTTACAGTCTACATAGCAATGACTCAACCAAAGGAGATCTTCCCTCTGAGGACCTTGAGGAGATTTTTCCCTATTTGTCTCGGCACTTCAGTGCCAGTCTGTAGAGTATAGTGTGAATTGGGATTTATGCTACTCAGGGGATGGACTGCCTTTTCCCCGATTATATGGAGAATTAAAACCTGTCCCAAGATATTGAAGGCTGAAGTTCGGGATGATAATTTGGAGAATTCCATTTATTCCTTAATATTTCTAGGTTCTTTAAACTCTACTGGGAAAAAAAAATAAAGTTTGAACATTTTTGTAAATGTTCCAAATTTAAACCATATGCCTGATTTTCTGGGAGAAGTGACTAATCATTTGTAGACACAGAAAAATGAGAGTATGAAACCTATCAATACCAGAAGCAGCATGGCTTAATGGAAAAAGCATGGCCCTAGGAGCAAGAGGATCTGGTTTCTAATCCCAGTTTTGCCACTTGCTGTGTGACCTTGGACAAATCAATTAATTTCTCTGTGCCACAATATCTGTATATTTTATCTGTAAAAAGAGGATTAAATATCTATTCTCCCTCTCTAGACTGTACGCTCGCTATGGGCTGGGAATATGTCTGTTATACTGCTATACTGTCCTCTCCCAAGTGCTTAGTACAGTGCACTGCACACAGTAAGTGCTCAATAAATACGACTGACTGATTGTTCTCTCTCCTAGACAGAAAGTCCCATTTAGGCCGGGGACTGTGTCTGACCTGATCTTGTATCTATCCCAGCACTTAGTACAGTGCCTGGTACACAGTAAGCACTTAAATACCACAATTATTACTACCAAGATGGCACGATATTCCTGAAGGCCATGAGGTAGTTGTGAAACCATCTTAAAATAGCTGGCATCTTGATTAGTCCTGTTTTCCTTTCCAGAGACTCAAGAATGCACCCCTGACCTCATCATCAGTGTTCAGAAGCTTTTAATTAGCACTCTGATTTCAAATGAATACGAGCTCAGCAACTCTATATGTCCATTCAAAAAGGGACTGGCAGAATGAATAAATGCTCCGGCTTTTCACGGCTTGGACTCCAGGTGCTGCCTGAAATGGATCCCAGAAAGTAAAAGAATTGGCATGGCCTAGTGGATAGAGGATAAGCTTGGGAGTCAGAGGAATCCGGGTTCTAATCCTGGCTCCGCCACTTGTCTGCTGTGTGACCTTGGGCAAATCACTTCACTTCTCAGCGGCTCAGTTACCTCATCTGTCATATGGGGATTAAAACTGTGAGCCCCATGTGGGACAGGGACTACGTCCCTGGGGAAGCAGCGTAGCTCAGTGGAAAGAGCATGGGCTTCGGAGTCGGAGGTCATGGGTTCAAATCCCGGCTCCGCCACTTGTCAGCTGTGTGACTTTGGGTAAGTTACTTAACTTCTCTGTGCCTCAGTTCCCTCATCTGTAAAATGGGGATTAAGACTGTGAGCCCCCCGTGGGACAACCTCATCACCTTGTAACCTCCCCAGCACTTAGAACAGTGCTTTGCACATAGTAAGTGCTTAATAAATGCTATTATTATTATTATTATTACATCCAACCCGACTTGCTTGTATAGATCCCAGAACTTAGTACGGTGCCTGGCACGTAGTAAGCCCTTAACAAATACCACCATTATTATTATTACCATTATTAATGCTGCTCAGCAAAAGATGGGAATTGGAGTGAGCCCAGGCTGAGCATTTCAGAGGGCTGTATTTGTACTAATGTCTGTTTCCTCCTCTAGACTCAAAGCGCCTTAACTTTGGTATCTGTTAAGCGCTTACTTTTTGCCAAGCACTGTACGAAATTTCAGGGGTGGATACAAGATAGTTAGGTCCCACATGGGGCTCACAGTATAGGAAAGAGGAAGAACAGGTATTGAATCCCCATTATGCAGATGAGGGATCTGAGACACAGAGAAGTGAAGTGACACAGAGAAGTGAAGTGCCTTGCCCAAAGTCACACAGCAGGAAAGGGTAGAGCTGGGCTTAGAACCCAGATTCTTCAACTCCCAGGCCCTGCTGCTTTCTGGTGGATAGAGAACATGCCTAACGACTTTATTCTAATGTACTTTCCCAAGTGCCTAGTATAGTTACAGTGCTCTGCACACAGTGAGTATTCAATAAATGTCATTGATTGA
The DNA here is from genome assembly GCF_015852505.1 of Tachyglossus aculeatus. NCBI lineage: Eukaryota > Metazoa > Chordata > Mammalia > Monotremata > Tachyglossidae > Tachyglossus > Tachyglossus aculeatus. The sequence continues at coordinate 16,306,002 of NC_052090.1, read as the reverse complement.
TTGACAGATTCAAAGACAAAGGCCAATGGGGTGTAGGTTCACCTCAACCTTACCACCCAGTCTGCAGTCTCACATTTCCTCCTGCCTTCAAGATGTTTCTACTTGGATGTCTCACCAACACCTCAAACTTAACACGTCCAAAACAGAACTTCTCATGTTCACACCCAAACCCTGTTCTCGCCGTGATTTTCCTGTCACCGGACACAGCACCACCATTCTTTCTGTCTCACAAGCCCGTAACCTTGGCCTTATCCTCGAATCATCTCTCTCATTCAACCCACATATTTAACTTGGCACTAAATCCTGTCAGTTCAACTTTCACAACATGGCTAAAATCCGCCCTTTCCTCTCCATTCAAACTGCTACCACATTAATCCAAGCACTTATCCTACCCTGCATTGATCACTGTATCAGCCTCCTTGCTGACCTCCCTGCCTCCTGTCTCTCCCCACTTCAGTCCATACTTGACTGCGCTGCCCGGATCACATTTCTACAGAAACATTCAGGCCAGGCTTCCCCACTCCTCAAGAACCTCCTGTAGTTACCCATCCACCTCCACATCAAAAAGAAACTCCTTACCATCAGCTTTAAAGCACACAATCTCCTTGCCCCCTCCTACCTTACCTCACTGCTCTCCCACCACAATCCAGCCCACACACTTCACTGCTCTATAATGGCAACCTACTCCCTGCACCTCAATCTCATCTATCTCTCCACTGACCTCTCATCCACAATCTTCCATTGGCCTGGAATGCCCTCCCTCTTCATAACTGACGGATAATTATTCTCCTCACCTTCAAATCCTTATTGAAGGCACATCTCCTCCAAGAGGTCTTCCCCAAATAAGTCCTCATTTCCTCTTCTCTCACTACCTTCTGTGTTGCCCTTATACTTGGATTTGCTCCCATTTTTTCAACCCTCCCTAGGCCCCACAGCACTTATGTATGTATACGTAATTTATTTATTTATACTAATGTCTTTCTCCCTCTCTAGTCTGTAAGTAAATTGTGGGAAGGGAACGTATCTACCAACTCTGTTATACTGTACTCTCCCAAGAGCTTAGTACACTGTAAGTACTCAAAAATGACTGATTAATTGATGGATTGGACCTTTCTGACTCATAAAGTAGGGTTTTTCCTCTCCATTTCCACCTCTTGATGATAATAATACTTGTGGCATTAAGCAACTACTCTGTGCTAAACACAGGGGTAAGAGAAAGGATTATGAGACTTGATATGGTTCCTGTCCTTCAAGGGGTGCCCAATGTGTCTTATCCCAATTTTACAGGTGAGGAAACTGAGGCCCAGAGAGGTTAAGTGCCTAGGCCAAGGTCACACAGCAGACCAGTGACAGAAGTGGGACTAGACCAGGGTCTCCAGGCTCTGAGTCCTGAGTTCTTTCTACTAGGCCACATGGTATTATGACTATTAAACAAAAATAAAACAAATTCCACGCACTTAATGTGCTCAACAGCCACCTAGTAACGTGAAATATTTTTTTTTAATCTCAAAGCAACTAATTTTTTATCTGGTATCTGGGGAGAATCTGGCTCATTTTATCATTACAAAAATGGAGGAATTAAGTAGGGGAGCTCCCCGCAAATTGCTTCACTTGCCATGCTGTCAACACTTAAGTGCTCAGTGGTGGAGAAATGGTATTGATAAATTAGTAGCATCCAGTGTCCTCTACATTTTAATTATTTCCTAGTGAAGTCATGTCAAATTGAAGTGTGTATTTCTGAGAAAGCACTAGGCAGAGGGCTCAGTTTTATTATAATTAAATTGTAATGGGAACATATAAGTAGAACATTACTGCTGCCCTGCACTAAATGGGATCCTTAGTGGCCAGAAAGAATTATTGAGTTTAAAGTGTCTAACATACTACCAGGCAAGGATTTAAGCATTGGAGAGATTAAGGACCATCAGGCAGCAATATTATTATTGCACAACAACAGCGTTCTGGACATTTCCACAGAATACATGCTGACAGGATCCTTGTACCAAGAATTGCTGCAGAAATAAAAGTTCAGTATGTGGCTTCTCCTATGATAGTCTTATGACCTTCTTGACTTTGAGTTCAATTGATGATCCTCAAACAAACAAAAATACTCAAAGCTGTCAGGAAATTCCACCCCCTAGAAGTTTCTCCAAACTTTTCAAGTCGATACTCCAGGTGTCACCTTCAGTAGAGACAACTTTGAGACCAGGAGGCAACAATGCGTTGGTATCACCAGCGACCAGACGTCACACTTATCTCTCTTTTGTGAAAAGCCAGAAAAATGAGCCGTTCTTTGAAAGAAGCTTGGATGGTTCAAACCACACACAGAGCATTAAATAAGCCCATTCCATGTCCTGTTCAGAGCGAACTGATCTCGGTTTTGTATTTGAAGATTACACAGAAATAATGCAAAGCCCTAATCCTGACTGTCAGTCAAACTTACAGGGCATTCCGCTCTATCATCTTATAAATTAGCAGCAGCTTTGCGAGCACACGGGCTAGGCATGGTTTAACAGAAGCTGAATCCACCGGAAGCCAGTCAGCCTGGGTTTGCCAGACTGAGGGACTTATATCAATCAATCAGTGTTTTTTAATGAGCACTTCCTGTATGCAGAGCACTGTACTAAATGCTTGGGAGAGTTGGTAGATACTTTCCCTGCCCACCAGGAGCTTCCAGTTTAGAGAGGGAGAAAGATATTAATATGAATAAATTAGGAATGTGTACCTAAGTGCTGTGGGACTGAGGGTGAGGTACAGCAAGTGTTTAAAAGGTACAGATACCAGAGCATAGGCAACACAGAAGGGAGAGGGAATAGGAAACAAGAGGGCTTACTTCAGGAAGGCTTCTTGGAGGAGGCGTGATTACAGTGCTCCGCACACAGTAAGCGCTCAATAAGTACGACTGAATGAATGAATAAGGCTTTGAAGGTGAGGAGTGTTTTAGTCCGCCATATATGGAGCGGTAAGGAAGTTCTAGACCAGAGGAATGATGTGGACAAGGGGTCGGTGGTGAGATAGATGAGATTGATGTACAGTGAGTAGGCTGGAATTAGAGGAGTGAAGTGAGCATGTTGGGTTGGAGTAGGAAATCAGTGAGGTAAGGTAGTAAGGGGAAAGCTGACTGAGTGTGCTTTAAAGTCAATGGTAAGGAATTCGTTTGATGTGGAGAGTGTCGGATTTGAGACACTTCAGACTCCATCCAGGACCCAGGACTAGAGGATCAATGGGGCTCCTGACACACCAATAAAGACGTACACTCAGGGTTCGATTATGCCAGCCTCAAGGAAATGGAGCGATTCTGGGTCAAACCAAGATACCAATGGACTTGGGTAAATTCCGGAAGTGGAAGTGTGACTGCTCTCCTCTTCCTGAACCAAGAGAGAACATCCCACTTTAGGATATGCCACCCTCCTCCCCACCCCGTCACAGCAGGCTAGATCTTGGAATGGTCCCAGGCCTTAATTTCCCCGACCAATGTCCGATCTAGCAGAACACAATGTTATGACCAAAGACTGCTGAATTGATCAGCCCAGGAACTCTAACATGAGAGCAAATTAAAAAGGCAACAGTATGAATATAATGAGGGCTGAGGGAGTAGTAGACTGCAGACCAGCAGGAAGCTAAAGTTTAGGCCTTCATTAGCCCAATAATATGGACTTTCCAGGCCTGAAACGCTTAACTAGTCCAATATCAAGTTTCTGGGGAAGGTGGGGGAGAGGGTGGATTACATGTGCTCATGGTGCCACTCTCGCAGATATGGTTGATTGGGATGCTGGATCCTATAGTCTTGGCAAGCAAATGGGGCCTTTGGGGCATGCGAAATTCCCCAAACTCAGCAGCAGTGCTACAGTCGCCATGCTTATCCAGAGGAGGGTAGCCAGAGATGGCACTCCAAGAAACCAGACCTTCAGATGCTCCTTTCTGCCTATTTTTGCATGTGTGTTTTAAGGTTTCATCACTCCTGCTGTGTCTGTCTCCATCCCTTCTCCCCAGCTGAACTTCAATATCGTGAGCTCCTAGCAGGACAGATATTGTGTTTAAGTCCCACCTGTGTATTTTCATCCAGGGCTTAATAAAGAGGTGCAACAACACATTCTTCCAAAATACAGCATGACGTGCTGGAGCCAATATGGCGATCATTTTATAGACATGGGTCCAATTCAGCCTGAACCAGCCAAAACCTAGAGCATCTCTTCGAGCTACGTTGACGTTTCCATTTGCTTCAGAACCTTCGCATTCTGCTCCTGGGTCCCTGTGAACCTGGATGAGTACCTGAACTGCAGGGCTCAGCAGCAGGAGATGCCAAGGAGGAAAGCTGGAAGCCGAAAATTAAGATATACTCTCTCGCTGTTTCACAAGCCTGTAAACTTGGCATTATCCTCAACTCACATCTCCCCTTCAGCTCACATATTCAATCAATCCATCACCAAATCTTGTCGGTTCTACCTTCACAACATATCTAGACTCTGTCTCTTCCTCTCCATCCAAACTGCCACCATGCTGATCCAAGCACTTATATCTTGCCTTGACTAATGCATCAGTCTCCTCGCTGAACCTCCCTGCCTCTTATCTCTCCCCACTCCAGGTGAAACCTCACTCTGCTGCCTGGATCATTTTCCTAAAAAAAGTGCAGTCCATGTCTCCCCACTTCTCAATAATCTTTAGAGGTTGTCCATCCACCTCCACATCAAACAGAAACTCCTTATCGTTGGCTTTAAAACACTCAGTCAGCTCACCACCTGATTTTCTACATAACTGATTTTTCTACGAGTGAGAAGCAGCCTGACGTAATGGATGGGCCTGGGAATCAGGAAGTCGTGAGTTCTAATCCTGGCTCTGCCACTTGTCTGCTGTGTGACCTTGGGCAAGTCACTTCACTTCTCTGTGCCTCAGTTCCCTCATCTGTAAAATGGGGTTGAGACTGTGAGCCCCATGTGGGACAGGGATTTTGTCCAACCCAATTTGCTTGTATCCCCCTTGCGCTTAGTACAGTGCTTGGCACATAGTAAATGCTTAACAAATACCATAATTATTAGAAACAGCATGGCCTAGTGGATACAGCACAGGCCTGGGATTCAGAAGCACCTTGATTCTAATCCTGTCTCGGCCACTTGTCTGCTGAGACACCTCGGGCAAGTCCTTAAATTATCAGGGCCTTAGTTCCCTCATCTGTAAAATGGGGATTAAGATCATAAGCCTTATGTAGGACAGGGATTGTGTCAACCCCACCAGACAAGTGGCAGAGACAGGATTAGAATCCAGGTGCTTCTGAATCCCAGGCCCTTGTCCACAGGCAGGCCATCTTATGCTTTCCCAGACCAATCCAGATCAACCAATTGTATTTACTGAGTGCTTTTTATGTGCAGAGTACTCTTCTAGATCCTTGGGAGGGCATAACACAATCGAGTTAGTACATGGGATACCAGCCCACAAAGAACTCTGACTCTATGAGGCGGTGGTTAGAGCCCTCCTGCAGGTTCTGTGGCAGAAGAAAATTGTCCTTTACTGTTGACTGAGCACTTAGAGCATAGTGGTGCCATGCAGGTCACAGGAATCCAGGGGCCCTGCCAATCAAATGAGGATTTTTGCCAAGGACACAAGGGTGCTTCCAAACACACAGCATTCAAAATTGTACACAGAATGATTGTATGAGGAGGAAAAACTGGGTCTAATCAAAATAATATCACCCTGGTCTCATGCTAAAACATTAACAGTCTGTGTCTTGGATTTATATGCTCAAAAAAATAGAAAGAGCTATCAAACAAATACTACTTATCTTCCATTTATATATATCCCTAAACCTACTGTATACACATACACACCGAACTCCAATATTCTTTGCTGTCATTAACTGCTTTGAGTGCAGTCAGTAGTCCATATACTTTTTAATCCATGCCTGAGGCTTCAAAAAACATCAATAGGGGCTCTGTGCATAGATCAAGGACAATGAGTTTATCAATGTGTTTCGCATACCTGGGAATACGCTCTCATCAAAAGTATACTCTAAGAGAACAACTTCGACAATTTCCCAATAAACCTGAGTTTGTTCATTCCTAAGGATTTTCTTGAATTAACAAGAGACGTTTCCCCCAAAGTGGCTACAATACATATACTCTATTACAAAGCACTTATCCTGTTAGTTAATCCTAGAGAGAACAGTTGATCTGCCTGGACTTTTTTTTTTAAAGGCTTGTTAACAATTATCAATTAGAGCTGTCACATCAACATGCCAGTAAGGTCCCAGTGTTGGGTACTTAATGAGCTAAGATTGGGCACTGGAGTGTGCCGTTTGTGAGGAAAAAAATATTTTTATGCCCATGAATCACTTAATATCAGAACATATTTGCAAGTTTTTGAGGCTCAATTGATTTTTGCAAAATGTTGAAGAATTAAGCATCTCACGTGCCCTGAATTCCTTACTTATCCCTGTGTCATTTTAATGCCATTTTATCCTCTGTATTTTTCCTCTGTTGACCACCCCTTGGCATAAGAATTATCTTCTGCCATAATAACAGCATTGAATCACTGGGTTCAATACCATTAAAATAATAAATGATTTGCATGTGGCAAACACGGTGTACATTTGATCGCTGAAAAGCCAGCCGCCATGGAGTGCTTAATGAGACCCTCAGTGTTTTAGGAGTGAGTTAACCACTTAGGCTGAAGTCTCTTCTGGGAAATCCCTAATGCTGGTCTGGGCCCAGATCAGCTCCTGGATGATGGGGTGGGCGCAAGAATCCACAGAACGATGGAGTAGTAGTAGCAGCATTTGAGTGCTCACTTGGTGGGATGCACTGTACTAGGTGCCTGAGAAATACAAAATAACACAGCGACAAGAAGCTTGTCCTCAAGACGCTTGCACGCAAATAGGAATGCCCCAAGGGATCCAAACCAGAGAAATGGCTTGATTCTGGGGTCGGTTTATAGGCTGAGTCCATTTCCTGGGAATTGGTGGGATCAGAGTGTCTTGCAGCCTGGACAACCTTCCTTCCCTCTCTCCCTAACCCAAGGTGGACAGATGGGTCAGTGAACCACTTTGCCGTGATCCTCCAGAACCACGGATCATCCGGAGTCCAGATTTGCCTCACCCTCTCCATCCCAGACCTACATTAGCAAGCTGGTATCATGACCCCACAAGGGATTAAGCAAATACAGTGTCACTTGCCAGGTCCATTATCTCCAATTCAAAGTTTGTTGGCAAATTCCTTCAATGGGCCAAATGGATTCATTCATTCAATCGTATTTATTGAGCACTTACTGTGTGCAGAGCACTGTACTAAGTGCTTCGGAAGTACTGGATGATTACAGTCAGGGTGAGAGTTCTAGATAGCATCTACTGAAGGGCCAGTTCAATTTGATAAATATTAACAAATCCAGACTCTAAATAAACTGATCTTTTGTTTCACATATCTTAAAGGAACAGACAGTATTTTCAGGTCTTGTGTATTTTCTTAATGTTCACCTGATTAAGAATTTTGTTGAAAACCTCTCATTCTTTCAAAGGAGAATAAATGGTACATAATGAATGTCTTCTCAGATTTTAAAACAGGTCTAAAAACCCTCTGGAGAACCCTCTAAAATTACATAATACCTGTCATTTAGCTTTAAGCAGGGAAAGGAAATGTAAAGGAGAGAACACAATTAGCTCAACTAATACCTCATTAGCCTCCTGTGAATCTATGATTCAGAGTCTTCTTTCATAAATATAGTGCACCTTACAAGTCTTTTTCATTTCAAGTTTCCTTTTCTCAGGAAGTTTCTCTCAAAGGGTTGTTTCAACCTTTTTAAAAATTTTTGGAGCACCTGCCTTTGCTACTAAGAATGTGCATACAACAGTCCCTCAGACTCTTGAGTACATATTAATCTGCCTTGCTCCTCTCTTTTCCAAATGCATGTGTTTGGATAACTCTGAAACATTCTCTCCAAATGCTCAACTATTCCCTATACAAACTGACATTACTCAGTCCATGAAAGAGTCTGAGTGATTCTTTTTGAGACAAAAGTTAGAGGGAACTTCCCTTTACCTGCCTCTACCTCTAAGATCTTTGCCAGGGGTGGGCTGTTCAAGTCATTAATAACAAAACTGTCATATTTGGTAAGTGCTTACTATGTGCCAGGCACTGTACTAAGCACTGGGATGGCTTCAAACAATATGGTTGGACACAGTCCTTGTCCCACTTGGGGTTCACAGTCTCAATGCCCATTACAGATGAGGTAATTGAGGCATAGAGTAGTGAAGTGACTTACCCAAGGTCATACAGCAGATTAGTGGCAGGCACAGGATTAGTATCCAGGTCCTTCTGACTCCCAAGCCCGTGTACTATCCACAAGGCCATACTGCTTCCCCACGTGCTACAAGGGGTAGGTGGTTTCCTTCCTTTTGACAGTAAACTGCCTCAGCCACAGACTGAGCTAGATGAAAGATAATGATATGGAAAAGATACACCCAGTGATGGAGTGCAAGCCAAACTGTCACTAGAGTTGAAGTTTGGCCAAGTTGGTGTGGCATGTATACTTTGAGAATATTTTTTTCCCTATCTGAATTAGCCATTTGTGACAGAACTCTGCCAGGGGAAACATCTAACTCTCAGAGCTGAACAAATGTTTGGAGAAAGCACTCTCTCAATCCATATACACACACACACCCCCACACAAAAATCTATTCTAGGAATTGTGGTATTATCATACCTGTTGCTCCAGATGAATTGCAGGGTTTTCCAGCCTTGTCCCCAACTGTCTAGGAACCATCCGAGAATGGCGACTGAAATCCCACTGACTGAAACCAGTTAGTGATTAATCAGTGACCCTATGGAAGGTGGTCATCAATGGTCTCTCCTATTAGAAGGCAGGCCAGTGGCTAAATGAGGGAGGAACCTTGAGTCTCTGCTGCTCATGGGTTTCAAGGCTGCAATTCAAAGGCAGATGAACTATGTCTGCACAGGCAAAACCAAATGACTTTCAAGCTCCCTTCTCATTTGAAAGAGAATCAGGCTACTACCAATAATGCCAAGACAAAGTCTGTTGTTCCGTCTCCTGGGGATCTTCAAGAACATGGCATTTTTCAATTCATCCTAGGAATTTCTGAGAGGGGAGAAGGCAGGGGATATGGGGTGAGGAGGGCACAGATACAGACCCTTAGATATCCAGGGCTTTCAGATAACAAATATGGAAGCCTAACAAGATTTAAATGACAAAAGAAATATCGTCAAAGCTTCCTGGTAAATCATTTCCAAACCCTCTTTTCCAGTGCTTAGAACAGTGCTTGGAACATAGTAAGTGCTTAACAAATACCATCATTATTATCATTATTATTCAAAGCCACCCTTATTTCCAGATCCTATGATACTGCTATAGCCACAGAGCTAATGCCTAGCACAGAGTTCTGCAAACTCAGACTTGTTTGAGAACCAACCAACCTGATAAAACATTAGTTCAAATCTACATTGGCAAATGGGGCAATTAACGTTTCCAAATCTATAGGATGGTGGCATATCTATTACAGCAATATTTGTTTCTCAAAACAGGGGTGCAACCACCTCTGAAAACAGCCTAACAACTTTGGATAAAATAGATTTGCAAACTATGGGGAGGGGGGCAGGGGACCTGGGTAGACATGCGTTTCCCTGATCACACTCTTTAAAAGTAGCTTAAATATCTTCAGATGATCTAAGTCCATTTTAAATGTTCAGAATTGTGTGACATCTGCTTCCACACAAAAAGTCTCCAGAACTCTCCAGATATGGAGAGGGGTATGCCATTAAAAAGCAGAACAGTTGCCAAAATATCCAACTCATCTGAGTCACGTAGCTATGGCCTGGGACTTGCTGGAGACCGACGCATTGAGGAACTCAAAATTGTGTCTTCGAGTCACACAAGCTTAACAGACTGAATCATTCATAGAAGAAATAGAAGATCCAACACTACTAAGTTTTCCAAAACACACAAAACATAAATATGAATATTTTAATAGAAATATTCATAATAAATATAAAAATAAACATGTATAATATAAATATTTATAATATAAATATTTGAAAATATAAATACATATAAGTATGTATTTATATTAATGTCTGTCTTCCCCTCTAGACTGTAAGCTTGATGGGGGCAGAATGTGTCTGTTTATTGTTGTACTCTCCCAAGTGCTTAGTACAGTGCTCCACATACAGGAAGCTCTCAATAAATACGATTGAATGAATGAACACCTCCCATCCAAGCAAAGAAAACTGGCAAATCAATTCCTGTAGTTCAATCAAGTTAATTGAGAGCTTTCTGTGTGCAGAACACTGTATTAAGCACTTGGGAGAACATAACAGACACATTCCCTGCCCACAATAAACTTAAGGTCGAGAGAGGGAGAATCATCTTTACATCTCATCTCTGACACAACTTTACAGGCTGTCGATCAAACAATGGTAATGATTGAGCACTTACTGTGCGCATCGCACTGTACTAAGTGCTTTGGAGAGAGGAATAGAGAAAGGTAGACATGATTTCTGCCTTCAAGGTGCTTACAATCTATTCGTGGAGACAGACATTAAAAAAACTTCAAGACAGGGGAAGCAATGACGTATTCCAATATGTATACTCAATCTTTTTTCTCCTTGGATAGAGTGCATTCATTTTTAACAGATAAAAAATGATTATTCCCACACAACACACCTGTCCTTTGTGATTAAATAACAAATTTCCATTTAAACATGGAATCCAAACCCAAAATGGCAGGAAATCTCTGCTTCACACTGTGGATGTCACTCACACTAAGGGCAAGGGGTGAGAGAAGGGGTGGGCTGAGGGAAGAGGAGCCCCACTTAATGCAAAAGTTTGGTCATTAGGCTGGTGTCCTCCTGGATTAGCAGGAAGGCACCCATTCACTTCCTTTTTAGCATCATCCATCCTTCCCTAGCTGAATGTCATACTCTGTCAATTACAATTCTAACAAGGACGAACAGTTGTTCCACTCCAACCACATCCCAGAAAATGTTTAGCGCTGAGAATGTTGAGCCTTGAGATGAGGGATAGACACATGTCCTTTACTGTCGTACATCTCCTTCGCCAGAATTTTTAAGTCTTCAAAAGAGGCAGAGGATGACTAGGGCAGAAGTGAACTTTTGAAAATGAGCACAATTCAACTGTACAAAGTTCTGGAAATAATGAGAGAAGAAGACTCATCCTGATAATCTCACTGCCTACACAGAATTTCTGGGGATGGCATTCAAGGGGGTCCAAGTGACCCAACTGGCTTTAGTTCAATTGGTCCTAGAGATTCATCTTGGAAAACTAGACTTCCCAATTTATGCAAGCATAGCTTCCAAACACGTACCAAAAAGGTTCTGTGGATTTCAGAGAGTTTTGAAAAGGCAGTTGTTGGCTAATTGAAGTGATGAATTCTGTGTCTCTCAATGGCACTACAAGCAGTCAGTCCTTAAAACGTTTTGAGTTACAATGAAGGATACTTAGGTTTCTAAATTTATACTAGATCAGCTTCAAGAATGCATGTTTCGACCTTGTGACTCTAGTCTTTTCTGGTATTGATGACAAGGACATCTGTAATGGGAGGGAAGAGAAGGGTGGTGCAGAGGTGCATTGGAGCTCCCACGAAATACAGAAACGATTTTTAAAACTCCAGTTTGTTTGGGGGTTGGAGGGCAGAGGAGGGCTGGAAGAGATAAAGATGTCATGGTGTGCAGGGGCACAGCAGGAGAGTCTGGGGGATGGGAGGCAGAGGAAGTTTCCTGATTGCTACACTTAGTCCACCTCGGAGGGTCAAAGCACTCATTTTACGTCCGATGAAATAAAAGAAAAAAGGTTGGCTACCTTACTGCGGTATCTCTGTAACTCAAATTAAATTATATGTGTAACTTCATATTCATCTATAACTGTTCACTAGATTGAAAGCTGGGTGAGGACAGGGATCATTTCTATTTACTCTACTGTATTCACCCTGGTGCTTACAACTGTGCTCTGTATTGAATAAATGCTCAATAAATACCACTGCCTCAATGCAGAATTCTAGGAAACCTTAGTACAAATTAGGATATGTATGTAACCTTGATTCCCAGGAACCAGGTCGCCATTTATAACATTATTTCTGTACGAAAATTGGTTTCAATTTAGCAACTGATGGAGTTTTCAGGAACCAATTGTGTCCCAAGAGGCCAAGGGCTGCCTGTAATGCTATCAGATATGAATCCACTATCGTTAGGGACATTTGATACTGTCCTCTGTCATCACTGTAGTGTAACACTGAAAAAAAAATCGGTTTTTCAGATCGATCAAATCAAGCATCTTTATTAAGTGCTTATTATGTGCAAGCACTGTACTAAGCACTTGGAAGAGTGAAATACAACAGACCCCTTGACCCCACAGCCCCTTTAGTTATCGTCCAACCTCCCTCCTACCATTCCTCTCCAAACTCTGTGACGACTTGTCTACACCCAATGTCTCAAGTTCCTCTCCTCCAGTTCTCTCCTTGACCCCTCCAATCCGGCTTACATCCACTTTGCTCCACAGAAACCGCCCTTTCAAAGGTCACATAACGATCCCCTTCTTGCCAAATACAACAGCCTCTACTCCATCCTAATCTTCCTCAACCTCTCAGCTGCCTTCGACACGGTCAACCACCCCCTTTTCCTGGAAATATTATCCATCCTTGGCTTCACTGACGCTACCCTCTCCTGGTTCTCCTTTTATCTCTCTGGCTGTTCATTCTCAGTCTCTTTTGTGGGCTCCTCCTCTGCCTCCACTCCCTAACTGTGGGGGTTCTTCAAGGTCAAAGGGCCTGAAAAAACAATAGACTGGGGTCTGCAGCTGAGCAATCTGGGTGTTGGATTCCAACTAAAAGGCTCAGGAGTGGCCTACTGGCTAGGGACTCTGCTCCCCTTCTTCCCACTTTCACTTGCCTTTTCCTAACATCATTTGGTCCTCCTGCATGCCTTCTGGGAAGCCCCAGTGGTGGCAATACACTAGGTGGACATGGAAAAGCCAGAAACAGTCTACCAATCGGGTTGATGTACTGGCAAGAAGGCTTCTGAGGGCTGATCAGTGGGAGGCTGCCAAAAAATGAGTCCATTTTGGATGGTGAAATCATCCCCATTAACTGTTAGCCTATACATGTTAAGCTCGCCTCCACCTTGCAGGCATAGCCTACATTAGAAGATGGTAATTCCCGGTTGAGACAGGTGTGATGGGAAATCTTATACCATTCTGCAACTAACTGCTGCCCTGGCATCTCTGGTGTGCCCTGTTTTCACTATTTTAATCCACCCTGAACCCACCCCTTGAAAGTGCCTCAGATTTCTAATGAATCTGGGAGAAAATAGCATTTAATCTGAATGAGTTCGGCAAGTTGAATAAGTGTAGTTTCAAAGGGAAAATACTAATTGGAAGTGTTCCTTAATTGAATAGATTCATATACTTTTATTAGGCAGGTTATAGTATTAATTTTTCAACAGAGTAGTCTCATAATATTTTTGAAATAACTGAGCACACGTAACAACCTCTGAAGTCTCAGAACATTTCCAGAGACCCTGGAAAAGCAAAACCTTTTTGCACATCCGTTACATTTTTCCCAAAGGTTCTCCAATTAATTGGCTCAGTCCAGTGTTAAGCTTTGGCCCACGAAACAAGGGCCCTCCAAACAAAGACAGCAGAGCCAGATTTAGGGTGCCATCACCCCGGGTAGTGAAAGGGACTACTCTGAACAACAGATGTGGTTTTCTGTCTGCCAGGCCATTTAGAAAATAGACAGGTGCCTACTCAATGCAATGTACTCTGCTAAATGCTGGGGTAGATAAAAGATAATCAAATTGGCTACAGGGGGCTCCAGATTTGGTTTCCAGAGGAAGAAGCCAAAGCGCAGAGAGGTTAAGTGAATTGCCCCAAGTCCCACAGCATGCCAGAGGCAGAGTGGGACTAGTCTCCTAGGTCTCCTGGATCCCAGACCCACGCCCTACATACTAGATGGGCTCTGAACCAAACGGCCACAGGGGACAAAATAAAGCAGTCATCTAGGTCCAATATGGACACTGCTGACTTTGTAGACTAACAGACCAAACTAAGAGCACATAAAGGCTTCATGTAGCTATTCGAGTGAAACAAAAGTTCTATTCCTTCTAATAGGTCAATTGCTCATAGTATCTAATTTTTTCTCTCAAATAACTATCATGGTGTGTGGCTGAGACCACAAAACTATTTTGCTTGTTTTGGGAATCGTTTCTAGCATTTTTTCCAGTGCATGGAATAAACAAAGTAACATTCCACGCAGGTGAACTGTGGGTCCAGCATGGTCTGAGTAGCTAGCCTGGCTTAGTGAGAAGCAGCGTGGCTTAGTGGAAAGAGCTCAGGCTTGGGAGTCAGAGGTCATTGGTTTTAATCCTGGCTCTGCCACTTATCAGCCGTGTGACTTTAGACAAGTCACTTAACTTCTCTGTGCCTCAGTTCCCTCATCTGTAAAACAGGAATTTTAAGACTGTAAGCCCCATATGGGACAATCTGATTACCTTGTATCTACTCCAGTGCTTAGAACAGTGCTTGGCACATAGCAAATGCTTAATAAATACCATCAATATTATTATTATTGTTGTTGCCTTTATTGCTTTTGAGACACTCCATAACCGAAGAGAATCTAGATCTATTAACCTTGCTATATCAGCCACTGGAATGCAAAATCTCCCATAAATCTTCATTTTAATCATTTGTGATTAAATATTCACACAAAATTAAGCACAACATAATTCTCCACATCCACCTCCTCTTAAATTGATGACCATAACGAAGGGGAAGATAACAGTCACCCCTTACGTATCAACATGCTTAATTTGAGACTTCACCGACACTTTTCCTATTAAGCATGCTATAATTTACTCAGTTTTCTTCCTGGAAGTGTCTTTGTAATGTTGATTGAAATAATTTATATTCACAAAAGCACTGAAATAATAATTTATAATTCTGGAGTAATCTGTCTTTACCATGCTATTTAGTTACATGCTGTTTATTGGCAAGCACTGGTTACATTAATACATAGTACGTTTTCACGATCATATTATCCCAATCCATTACACTAACCACTGAACAAAATTATGGGATAAATTTCAATATAGCTCAGACACAATTCTCGTTGGTCTCAGTGGGAGCTGAGGTCAGAACTTACTCTTGAGCTTTTAAACTTGCTCTTACTCATACACATTTGCAGAGAGGTACTACTCCCCAGCGTGGTACATTTTTTTTTTTGTTTTTTTTTCTAACACTGTGGTTTCAGTTCATTTTCGCAAGCAGAAATTTTACCCATACCTTTTGTCCACATTTTCTTTCTCTGTATAACCAGACACTTGTACACCCCTATCCTTGAGGTCCAAAGATGACACTACTGGTAGTAACATTTGAACCATGAGGCGAACGACACAAACTTCTGGGGCAAAGGAAAGGCACCAGTCAAAATACCAAAATGTGTAAGATGCAAGCTTGAGTGTGTCCAATTACATGAGCACTACTTCCAGGCATTCCCACCCTCCTAAAGACCCACACAATTTATCCTGCTTTGGTTTAAAAGGAGAAAGGACCCCTACAGTCAGAAAACATGGCCAACTCACCAAGGTATATCGAGGAAAAGGGCATGGGAACATAGTCCCCATAGAGAGAAAAACAGAGACACAAATTCTTGTCCTCTGAAGATTCCTGTGTGGTAAGTGTGTAGCTCTGTGGATGCAAAGAAAAATAAGCTCTGAGGATTCAAATGGTAATCAAAAATGCACCTAGGAATCCCTTCAAATAGACTGCTGACTGAGCTTTAAAGGCAGTGCTTGGGATGTAGAAAGCAATTAATACATTCCAGTTTCAAAGATCATCATTATTAAACCCCTGCACAATAGAATCTGTACCCTAAAGGTGCTAGACTGTTCGTTTTGAGCCGTGATATATGGGAGGGGGGTGGGGGTCCAGACTGTAAGCTCCTTGTGGGCAGGGAATGTGCCCATCAACTCTACTGTACTGTTCTCTCCCAAGCACCTAGCACAGTGCTTGGCACATAGTAAATGCTCAATAAATACTACTGATTGAGGGAAAGTGGAGAGGAAGTGCCAATGTTCAGGGTATCAGCTACTTGGTGGAGAATCTCCTCTTTGCCCACCTGGGGCTGCCTATTTTCAGGTGTCACCAACCTGAGATTCCCAGGAGACTCCAGCTGAGCTTGTGTGCCAAGGGGTCAGTTTACCAAGTGGACCTACCATTTTCCTTCTTTCTCCAAGGGCTAGCCCTGCAGGGAGCCATGAGGAAAGCACTCATTTTCCGCCCTGAGTTCTGCGGCCTAAAGATAGCTACCATTTCAGCCATAGGGAGCTTAATTCTTATCTCCCTAAGCTGAGGCCTCCTTTGTTTCTCACAACTCTCAAAGTTGATGATTTGTGTTTTAGACTTCCAAACTCACAAATAAATTCCTCTCCAGCATCTCTATTAAACTACCTTATTGGTGCTAATGATAGCCATTTTACAGGCCCAGATATTTTATTTTTCAGAGAACAGTATCTTTATTTCTCACACTGACCCAAAGGCCCACTTTTCAAAACCAGAAATTCTGGTGCTGTCATAATTTGCATCTTGAGTTCTGGTTTCATATTTCTGAATAAATTTAATGCACCCAGATGCCTATGAAATGATCCTCTGATCCTTTCAGCCCAGTTTCTTCTATCAGCTTTCCCCAGAGAGAAATGAATTCCCTAGTCTCAGAGCTTGACTACCACCATGGTCTGGAACATTATATAAAAGCCAGTTGAGTAAAAACGTATCAGGATTGATTTTCTTCATTATTATGAACTAAAGTTCAAAGAAGGTCTCCCACCCTTTCGAGTACACCTAAAATACTGACACACATGGAGCAAATCCTGGAATTACTATCCATTTTAAGCTCTAATGCGACAGATGGGACATCTGTAGGAAAGAGCATTATATTCAGTGCAACCTTCCTGCTCTGCCTCTAGTTATTTTGCTGTTCTCTTTTCTGCCTTCCTTTCTCTTCACTGATTTGAATGGATTTAGCTCATGGAAGAAATTTAAAGACGAATCTGCACTGGGAACATTTATACCTACAAACCACAGGCAACACACATCAGCACTAGAACAAGATGTGAGAGCTATTTACTTAATGCAAATCCTCAAGTTGGGACTGGAGTTTGAATCCTCTAAGGAGAGATATTGAGGAGAAGTATAAATCATGGACATTGGACTTTTTAAGCTAAGTACCTTTATCACATGTAACAACGCATTTCTTTGGAAGAAAATCAAAAAGTGGAAAGCCTCTATATGGATCTACTACATTTCAACAAGCTGATTATCTGTCCCTTGTCACACCTGAAAACTCAACAAGATTCCAGGTGACCTAAACTGAGACCTAGAAAAGCAAACTTGGGACTAATTAATTAATGGTGGCGTTTGTTAAGCACTTACTGTGTGCCAAGCACTCAACTAACCAGTGGGATGGATACAATGCAATCAGATCAGATGGTGTCCCTGTCCCACATGGGGCTCTCAGTCTGAAGACAGAAAATAGGAATTGCATTCCACTTTACAGATGAGGAAAGTGAGGCACAGAGATATTGGATGACCAATTTACAAATAAATTTTTCAGCCATGAAGCAGCTAGAACCAGAAAACCAAATATGAATTTTAATGTACATTCTTACATTATTTTGCCTTCTTTCCTACTGCCAATCTACAATATTTACTCAAAGTAATGCAAGGAAAAATACCTATGCACTGGCTCATTGGAAATAAATCGGTACAGTCTACCATTCTGAATTTCTCTACAGTGCAAGTTTGTTCATTTTGGAACAGCTTGAGAATTTTCCTGAAACGCACCTGGGTAATTGATAATCATGTATCTGCCTCTGTTTTGATCACTTTATTAAAATGCTTCAAATTTGCATTAAGCAAGCCACTAGCATAGAATTAAAAGGAAAAAAAACCTAATTAGCAAGGTGGGTTTTTTTTGTTATTTTGGAAAATTTCAACCATTAATCTGGAGTCCTTTGACCTTAATTACATCACTTGGCTTTAAAATGTATTTTCAGAACTCTACCAGTGGTCTCCCTGAGTATTTTCAGTGCATAGGGAATTCTGTTGTTTTCCAGTAAGCATGACCAAAGCTCAGATTAGGAAAGAGCTTGCAGTTCATTTTAGGGACTAAGTGTGGGGAGGAGGTGGTGAGAGAGGGTGAGAGGTAAACTTCCATTGGTACAGAAGCCTGGAACAAGATTGGATTGGGGCTAGGGCTTTCAGTATCCCAATCACAGGGCCTGTCGGGGGACCTGGGCTCCAAGAAGATGTGCAGATATGCGGCCATGTAACCTGCAGCTCGGTGGGAACGTCACAAGTTCTGGGGTTACACTGCCCGTGGCCCTCGCTGTGCCCCCACCAACTCAGGTCTTCCAGTGACAACCCTGTCACCTCTCCCGGGACAGACACAGCAGTAGGAAATTGGATTATGCTCAGATGGTAACCTTCCAGCAATTAAGGGATTGGGAAATCAGAGACTATAAATCCTTTGAAGGAGTCCCATCTGAAGTGTAACTTTTAAATGCCTAACTGTCCGTTTTCAGAGATGACATTACTGACTCTGCAATCCTGCCCAAGCGGGCTGTATGGCTGGACAGTCTGACGTAAAATCAAGACTACGCAAAAATAACTGCATTTGCACACAGACATATTAGCTTCATCCAGGATTCACATCTGTGTTTGATCCTGCCTCTGGATACCCAAGCCATCTTCAGATTGCTGCCTTCCAGGCTGGTTCATCTCCTGCAGTTGTCTCCCAAAGGTCTACCATCTTATCGCCATGTGAGACTGCTTCACTGTCTATAAAAACTTTGTTCTGCCTTTCCTGCTTCTGTGTGTGCCCTTCAGGTTCACCACACAGCAGGAAAATAATCTCTAATTACATGCTTTGACAGAGACATTCCGGAAGATTTTAAACATTCAATATGTTGGTCTAAAAGTAGTTTTTACCAACAGCTATTCATTTGCACTCCTGACAGAAATCACAGTGCTTAAATCAAAATTTCTCTGATTCTGGATTAGCATTTAAAACTCTTAGTCTTCAAGTCCTACTGTTAATAAATGGAGAAGCAGTGTGGCCTACTGAATAGAGCACGGGCCTGAGAATTAGAAGGACCTGGGTTAAAATCCTAGCTCCGCAACCTATGTGACCCTGGGTGAGTCACAGCTTCTCTGTGCCTCAATTACCTCATCTGTAAATTGGGGATTAAGACTGGGAGTCCCATGTGGGACATGGACTGTCCCCCAATCTGATTAGTTTGTATTTACCCCTATGCTCATTCAATCGTATTTATTAAGCGCTTCCTGCGTGCTGAGCACTGTATTTAAGTGCTTAGGAAAGTACAATACAGTAATAGAGACAATCCCAGCCCTCAGTGAGTTCACAGTCTAGAAGGACTAGCCCAGACTGTACTAAGTCTAGAAGGACTGTGCTCAGTACAGTGCCTGGCACATAGAAAGCCTTTAACAAATACATTTAAAGTAAACAACTTGAAGATATCATGGATGTTATCCTCTCTCTAAATTACTGTGGCTTGATTAATCTAAACAGGCATACCTTCCCTGTCAGGTTATACAGACCCCTCAAGATGTGTCATACTTCTTAAGTATGTTCTCCAGGCATCCAGTAAAGTGGTCTGCCCCAAATGAATGCTTTTGATCAAGACAATGGTTCAAACCCAAAAACAAAGCACCTTTTCAAGTGATTAATTACCTAAAGCTATGTTTATAGAATAGAACATGTGATATATTTAGGAAAAAAATTGCCATTCTTCATCCTCTGTTTTCAAACCTAAGCCTAAAACACCACAGAGTGCATGGTTCAGGCACTTACAAAGCAATTAGACAGACTGGGGGCCAATCTATAGAAATGTGACCCTGTTGGTTGTCCTCTAGCCCTGTCACAGGAATAAACTGGTCAATGAAAAGCAATCCTGAGTAGGGGGTGGGGGAGGAGGAAGCTGCATATCATGACCTCACTATGCCTCAGCTAGTCAGTTTTGTTAAAAAACAATTCTGGCTCAAGTTGAACAGAAATTTCTTTAAAACAGCTTCTTGCAAAAATGCTGATTTTCTGGAGTTCGGATAGGCAAGGACTCAAAGGATGGACACAGCCAACTGAATTTTTGATGCAACTGAAGACTTGGTTTTGCTGCTAGAAAGCAGGACAAGGAATTCAATCCATCAGTCAGTGGTATTTATTAAGCCTTTTCTGTGAGCCAGGCACTCTGGGAAGTGCTTGGGAGAGTCCGATACAGTTGTTAGACAAGATCCCTTCCCACAAGTTTACAATCCAATAGCATTCCCAGTCATCTAGCTAAAGGAGGCTTCACCCCATCAGGAAGCAAAGGAAAAATTTTGTCCTATTGCTTCCCATTGCTATAAGAGCCCTCTGGCACTGCCTTTCATGCAGTCCCAATGTGAGCCAGCCCTGAATCACTCAGGCTATGGATGTTCTCCACGCTTGACAGTTATTAGTGGATCCTCCAACCCAGACCTTTGAACCAAGAACCCCGCCCTATGGGACCCCAGTATTGATCCTCTGCCCACTTCTTGTAGAGAAGCAGCGTGGCTCAGTGGAAAGAGCCCGGGCTTTGGAGTCAGAGGTCATGGGTTCAAATCCCGGCTTCGCCACTTGTCAGCTGTGTGACTTTGGGCAAGTCACTTAACTTCTCTGGGCCTCAGTTACCTCATCAACAAAATGGGGATTAAGACTATGAGCCCCCCATGGGCCAACCTGATCACCTTGTAACCTCCCCAGCGCTTAGAACAGTGTTTTGCACATAGTAAGTGCTTAATAAATGCCATTATTATTATTATTATTATTATTATTATTCTTGTCCTGCTAGCCTCTCATTTGCCTCCTCCCATCTCACCTGGCATTCAGAAGCTATTAAATAAGTAATTACTGGAAGAGGTGGGGTTTTCTTGGGGTGGGGGAGAGGGTAGGGGAGGGCACAGAGGGCAAGGTGAGGACAGCTGTGGTCTGACAGACTTGCAGGGGGAGGGAGTACCAGATAATAATAATAATAATGATAATAATAAAAATAATAATAATAATGACATTTATTAAGCGCCTACTATGTGCAAAGCACTGTTCTAAGCGCTGGGGAGGATACACGGTGATCAGGTTGTCCCACGGGGGGCTCACAGTCTTCATCCTCATTTTACAGATGAGGTAACTGAGGCACAGTGCTTGGAACTTCTACACTTAAAAATATCACTATTAATATTATTATGATAAAACTGCACTTGACAACAGGACTCCAGCACAGAGCACCATGATGTCATAATGGGGCATGCATTTCAGAACAGGGAGCCCCCGTATATTTTATTTTTATGGTCACCCAAGGAATAAATCTAATCAGATCCTCTCCTGGACCTATTTCTCATCCTACTTCATATCTTGTGGGTGTGAGTGAGGAGATTTATACCATGGAGAGCTCCCCCTCTCCTCAACCCCCCGCCAGGCTGCATCAGACAGAAAGCCAGTCTGCTCTCTGGAGTCCCCGTGAATTGAATTTTGAAGCATTGCACCAGAACTTCTTTTCTAATAGTACAATTTCCCAAAGAAAAGTCTAGCATTCAAAAGGCACCCTAGAACAACGAACGGCTGTAAACATGTGTACATTGACAAGGAAAAATAGTTTCAGTCAATTTCAGTTGCAAGCTGAGAGATTCCTAGCAGTCAACAGCGTGGAAAACATGATATATTAAATTATGAAAAAGCCCTTGACAGTGTCCTTCTAAACTGGATAGCTCAACCAAAATTGTTACTGGCAGTCATATAAAACTCCCAGGCATCCAAGATATTGAAATTACTACAGAACCATGAAATACAGAAACGTGTCATGAAAAGAAGAGGAGATCAGCTGCAGCGAAACTAATATGTTTCTATGTGGCGCACAAATACCTTGATATAAAAACAATATACAAATAAGGAGGAAGAAAAGCAGCATGACAGTGGAAAGAGCATTTATTCAACTGTATTTATTTACTGTGCGCACAGCACTGTACTAAGTGCTTGGGAAGTACACGTCGGCAACCTATAGAGACGGTCCCTACCCAATAACAGGCTCACATTCTAGAAGGGGGAGACAGACAACAAAACAAAACATGTAGAAAGGTGACAAAACATGTAGACAGGTGACAGAACATGTAGACAGGTGTAAGTTACTCATGTAAGTAACCAGACTCATGTAAGTTACCAATCTATTACTTACCCCAAAAGAATTCAGCCTACTGACTGAAGATATGGTCTAAGTCTGTCTTATTCCCAGGTTTGTCAGGAAACTACAATGAACATAGTATTTAAGTATCACACATAACCTTTGGCCCTGGCATTAGTCAGCATATTCCACTATCATGAGACCCTAATTAACCTCCGTGGTAACATTTCCTAGCCAATGGTTGTTTATTGTAAATGTAGTCCCCGCTTCCGACACACATACATGTGTTAATGCACTACTGTGAAAGTTCAGGGTAGTTATTATTGAGTTGTCTTAGCCCCATTAATTATCTGCTGTACTGTATTTAGTTCCTCTGGTAAATCTTCCCTAATTGTTCAGCCGCTACTTACAGTGAATCATGCTACCAACTCCGTTTATACCTTTTCCAATAAACTCCTTAGAGAGGGCTTTTTGACCAATATTAATGGAATTGTTATTGAGAACTATTAGAAAACCATCGAAATGATCTCGACCATAAGCATTTTGTTAGTTGATAGGAAACGTTCCACGGTTATGAGACGCACTAGACTTAATTAAATCAACTCTATGACAAAGTCAACCCTTCCCTATACAACTGGACCACCCAGCCTGAAGACAGCGGCAAACCACAAAAAAACATTCAGTATTTTACTTTGGTATAAAGGTTCTCATTCCACTGGAAAGATACTTGGAGTTCTGAGCAGGTCTCTAAGTTAATGAGAAGCTAATTTATGTCAGACACACTGAAAACCCATTTGAAAATCTCCCAGTCCCTTTGAAGAAACTATATTTTGCAAAGCTGCAGTTGAACTGAGGAAATGCCACATTACTGTTTTGAATAAAAACTCCTAAAAAAGGAGAGCTAAAAAGAATCAGGCTAGCTCTCTTTAAAAATGCAGCTGATCCTACACACCTTAGTGCTCCTTAAATGGTGTAGGGCAACTATTCCTCAAGAGGAACATTTAGAAAATTGCCATTGGAACTGCCTTAGTTTATGCTCAAAGAATCTGGGGGTGAAAAACTAAGATCACTCACATAAAAACGAATCCTCTCGCTTCAGCAAATGTTGCACCGTCTATAAAGTTGTTCCTTGCTTGTAAACCTTGCAAGATAAATTCAAAAATCTGGCACACAGATTTAAATCCTGGTGGGCTCAGTGAGTGATGAACTAATGACAGTGTACTGCCTTCTGAGTTTCTAGGTGCATTCATAATTCATGCACATGGAGATGCGGGAGTGGGACTACAGGCAAGGCACAACTGCATACAAAATAGGGTTTTACTACAGGTTAATTGCATGCTCTCCACATGGGAATGCAGTGCAATTAGCACTCCTTACTGTCATAAAAATCACAATGAAAACGTGGTTCATTTTACCTCCAGGTGTCAGCAGATGCAGTCACATTATAGGTGAAACTACAACATAGACTGGATGCAAGCAGATATGCGTAGACATGAAACCGGCCTCTCTTGAGGTCCTAAGTTGAAAAGTGGGTTGCCAGATGGATAGTCAAGGAAATAAAGGAAACGAGTTGGTAATCCAGGTTTCCAAATGGCATCATCTCCATCAGATGGGATGCCAGCAACACCCATGAGTGCATAGCGCTGCTTTCCCGATCCCCTGCCTGCTTATCTTCCTCATTAGGGGAGGTGCATGGCAGCCAGCCAATTTGAGAATGTCTGAACTTCTATTTTCACTACCTGGGGTGAAAAGGGGAGAGGGAGATAAGGCGAGAAAAGGGTCTTTGTTTACCAAGACTCCCCTTTTCCCAAGCATTGAGCCTATTTGGCAGAATAAGAGAACCACATTCTCAGTCAAGAATTCAGTTTCCCCGCCCCACAGTCCCGCATTCCCCCTGCTCCTTTTTTGTATAATACCTTACCTCTTGCTTTCCTCAGTTTGCTCCAGATGATGGCTGAGATTCCAAGTCACCAAACTCTGAGAAAGGGAAGTGACCACTGGTGAGGTATGCCAACAAAGAGGGAATGTAGGAACTTTCAGGGGAAACAGCTAAGAGCCCTGAACAGAACAAGAAGGTTTTGGCTTAAGGACAGGTGGAGATGCCTAGAAGTGGAAGTGAAAGCATAGCAACACCTGCTACTGTGGCAAGGGGAGAAACCTGACTTTGAACAAATGCACTTCTGGTAATCATTTATACTGTATTACAAAATTATATCTAATTGATAATACATCAACACATTCACAGTTTGTATGTCCGTACCATTATAACTTGATTGCAAATTTCATGCACAGACTCGTGTCGTGATCACTTTGAATAACACATTCTTACTCTCGGAAGCACTGTTGGGGAATTACATCATAACTAGGCCATGATATTGCTTCCTCTCCTGGTGTAATTCTGAAATACAGGCCTATTCATCCATGAAGCGCATTCCAACAAGATGAAGCTCATAACAAATGCTGTGCTGAAGGGTGCTGAAGTGGAACTGGGATTCCCTGTATTTCAAACGCTTCCCAGTTCTGTCTTCTGAAATTTAAGTTCAGAATTATTTTTCAATGGTATTGATTGAGTGCCTACTACATGCCAGGCCCTGTACTAAGCACTGGGGTAGATACAAGCTAACTAGGTTGATCGCAGTCCGTGTCCCACGTGAGGCTCAGTCTCCATTTTACAGATGAGGGAACTGAGGCACAGAGAAGTGAAGTGACTAGCCCACAGTCACAGAGCCAACAAGTAGCAGAGCCGGCATTAGAACTCAAGTCCTCTGACTTCTAAGCCTGTGATCTTTCCACTAGGCCATGCTGCTTTTCTATTCCAAGAGCAAGAGGTTTACATTTTCCAGTCAAGCAGGGTTCATTTTCTTCTTCTCTTCTGTTTAAATTTTATCTACTCTTCTCTTTTAATTGTATCTACTCTTCTCCCAATCTCTTCTGTTGCAGTTAGAGAAAGCATGTGGTATAAGAGGGAAACTATTACACTTTTCCACCAGATGTTCTTTGGTGCCACTGTGGAGACGGCATACTGGGTAGGCTAGATTATTGGTCTAACCCAGTAAAGGCATTTCTCCAAATTCCCGTGTTCCCTGAATTGAGGACTGATATGAGCCCCAGATTCTGGATGACATTTCACTCTGGGCTCACTAAGTGACCCTACACAGTATCTGTCCCTGCTTTGCTCTGCCTTTGAATCCCTTATCGGGAGTATGAGTCAAAGATATCAACCTCACCAACCTGAAAGCTCCAGGACAGTCCCATCAAACTCTGGCCTGAGCATGCAACCCCCCTTCTGTAATTTCTGGTGCCCACCATACAGCCGGTCTCTGCAGGCTGGCTCTATTACTCTATTTATTTATTATTACTCTATTATTACTCTTTTTATTTATTTATTACTCTATTACTCTATTTATTTATTTTACTTGTACATATCTTTTCTATTTATTTTATTTTGTTAATATATTTGGTTTTGTTCTCTGTCTCCCCCTTCTAGACTGTGAGCCCACTGTTGGGTAGAGACCGTCTCTATATGTTGCCAACCTGTACTTCCCAAAAGCTTAGTACAGTGCTCCGCACACAGTAAGCGCTCAATAAATACGATTGATTGATTGATTGACTGATTGCAGGGAAACATGAAGGAGAGGACTCAGCTCAGTCCAAGAGAATAGAGTTGGACTGCTCAGTAGGAGAGGAAGAGGAATACTGTCACCTCAGCAACCTGCTGCAGCTCCCATCTCTGACTGGGAGTGGGGAAGAGAGGTAGAGGGATAGAGAAAGAGAGGGAGACAGAAAGAGAGAGAGAAAGAAAGAGAGAAGGGAATAGTAGGAAACTATGCTGCTTTCTGGTATTTGGGTGGGGAAAAATCTGCCTTCTAAATTGGTAAGAATAACACTTCTTTTTTACTACAATGACTGCTGTATTATTAAGGATAGATGAGAGGCAGCATGGTCTAGTAGATAGAGCATGGTCTTGGGAGTCAGAAGGACCTGGGTTCTAATCCCAGCTCTGCCACCTATCTGCTGTGAGCTTGGACAAGTCACTTCATGTCTCTGTGCCTCAGTTACCTCATCTGCAAAATGGGGATTAAGAATGTGAGCCCCATTTGGGACATGGACTGTAACTAACCTGATTAACCTGTATCAACCCCAGTGCTTAATACTGTGCTTGGCACATAGTAAGTGCTTAAATACCATTAAAAAAAAATTAACAAAAAAATTTTCCCTGGCCCAAACTGACTCAGGGACAAGGAGAAAGATGAGGAGTCATGTAAATCATCTGGGAGAATCTCGACATCAATTACATTCTTTTTGTTTCTTTTCCCAGTGGTATATTTTGAAGGCCTGATAAGTGTTCGGCTTTTTTAATAAGCACTTAGAAGAGTGTAACACTAACATCACACATTCTCCCTGCTCTCCAGACACTTCCAGTCTAGGAAATCAAGCTATTACCATTAAGCTGAAGATGCTTTGTTTTCCATAATCTGAAACACAGTTTGGGGTCTGCAAAGCGATGCAACAATCCCAGCTCCACCACTTGCTGCTGTGTGACCTTGGGCAAATCACTTCATTTCTCTGGGTCTCAGTTACCTCATCTTTAAAACGGGGATTGAGACTGTAAGCTCCACATGGGACAGGGACTGTGTCCAATCCGATTTGCTTGTATCCTCCGCAGTGCTTAGAACAGTGCCTGGCATATAGTCAGCTCTTAACAAATACCATCATTATTATTATCATCATCATCATCATTAAGATAATATTTGCTCCCTTTCCTACATGGTCACCCTTCACGGAGCCCTCTCCTGGATCATTAGAACTGGGTGATTGACACGATTATGGGAAAGAAAATTGGACTCCATTCCCCCGCCCTCACCAACAATTGTTGCCCAGGTTCTGAACTGTCATACTGAGGCAAGATGCAGAAAGAGAAAACCAGAGTTTGTAGTTGGAACATTGACTTCCTGACTCTAAAACGGCACATATTTGATTTTTTAAAGTCTAAGTAATTTCCCGAGACTGAGTCACGTTCAACTTGGATAGCACTTTCAAAATAGTCAGCCCATGGCAGATTGTCCTATATTTTTGTGATTTTTTATGGGTTGACTAATCACCACCTACCTCACACACTGCCCACTGCTCTATTTGTGTAAGCAGTTCCCTTATGGAACATTACTGGTATTGACTTAAAAAGCCAACCCTATCCCAAAAGTTCGCTTACGGATCATGAAATTAAGAGCAGGAATTATCAAGTCTGTAAACTCGTTCTAGATCCCCTACAGTAAATATAGGTGGCTTTCACAACCAGTCATGATACTGCTGACAGTGGGTAACCACCCACAGATGAAAGTTGCCACAGGGTGGCCTACATGGATAAAATAGGGCACACATTCTAGCTCTTCACCCACTTGGTGACTTGGTAAAGTTGCTCAGAAACCAAATGTGCCACCAAATGACACTGCTAGCCCTTCAGCCTCTCACTCTTACGTTTCTTTGGAATAGAGAACTGGGAGAAAAAAGAGTGAGGGACAACCTAACACTATCGCTTGAGTAGTTTCGGCAGAGGTGGTGAAAAGACCAATAGCAAATAGGATATAAATCAGTTTATACACCCGAAAACAACCCATGCTAAGTGTTTGGTTTATAAACTGGTTCCTCACATCTTTTAAGGGATCCAAAATTATCATTAACATTCTTAAGCCCATGTACAAGCTTTTCTCCCTTCAGCCAGCACAGTATAGTCCTTTCTGCTTTAAATTCAATCAATCGTATTTATTGAGCACTTACTGTGTACAGAGCACTGTACTAAGCGCTTGGGAAGTACAAGTTGGCAACATATAGAGATGGTCCCTACCCAACAGTGGGCTCACAGTCTAGATCAATGTTCATGACGATTTGGCTCTAACTCCACAGAAGAATTATGTACAACACCTTCTTCCTACAGCATTAGTCTGTTTTGGGTACAATATTGATTCATTCATTCAATCATATTTATTGAGTGCTTACTGTTTGCAGAGCACTGTACTAAGCACTTGGAAAGTACAATCCAGCAACAGATAGAGAAAATCTCTACTCAACAACGGGCTCACAGTCTAGAAGGGGGAGACAGACAACAAAACAGATTAGATCCTCACAGATTAGTATTAGAACTAGAATTAGGGTTGGCTAGGATTGGTTACTAATCCCAGCTCCACCACATAACTGCTGTGTGACCTTGGGCAAGTCACTTAACTTCTCTGGGCCTCCATTAGTAGAATCAGTGTGGCCTAGAAGTAGTGTGGCCTAGTGGAAAGCGCAGGAGCCTGGGAGTCAAGGGTCCTGGATTCTAGTCAATTTTCTCATTCTGTAAAACGGGGATTAAATTCTACTTTCTTCTATTCAAGCTGTGAGGCCCATGTGGGATACGGATTGGATCCAATCTAATTATCTTGTATCTCCCCTAGTGTTTTAAGTACAGTGCTTGGCACATAGTTAGTGCTTAGCAAATACCATTATCATCACTGTAGGAAAAAACAGTTGTGCACGTGGTGAAGGTGTGAAAAAAGAGTGAGGCTGTTGTACTTCCCAGCCTCTACCATACAGTATTTCTGTGTTTTTGCAATTTTACAGTAAAATAACAATGAGTGGCAAGGGTGAAAACCATTCTGCTTGTGGCATATGGAACACTGCAGGAATCTGTAACAAAAAATCAGACATGATGGTAGCTCTGAACCATCCACCCCTTAACCCATTCATGCCCATAGAATCAATGATGACACTAACATGTATTTCTAAGAACAAAACTACCATTATCTACTGAAAGGGCTAAACTTGATACTATTCAGAATTAACTCTAAAACTCAATTACCTGCTCATTGAATCAGTGATGGAAAAACAGCACTGGTTCTGGAACTGAAAGGAAGCCTAACCTTGATAATGACATCATCATTTCTACAACCAATCTCTTGCTATCTTTTTGCCTATTAATGTATTTTGTTATCGTCTGCATTACACCTGACAATGCCATTAAGATTTCTGCAGCTCCCCACTTCTAAGCTTTGCCCTCAGCATTGGCCCAGAAAAGTATGAAAATAAAATAGTCGAGTGATTAACTACTGCATGCCACAGAATCAAGTGCATTAGACGTTAGCTATGAAAGTCTCAGAATATCGATATCTATTTTGTCGAAAGGGCCAACTTCAATCTATGCTATTCTCTAAGACAGTGTATTTTCACTTAGTTTCCAGAAACCATATATATAGACCATCAGGTTCTTCCCTGTGTGAAGTGGACTCCCTCTTGCTAGCATTTAAGCCATTTTCAGTTTTCAAAATGCTCAGTGGAAAAGAAGAACAGCTGTGCAGTGTCTCTCTTAAAGGACCGTTAAGTTCTTAGTACAGTGCTCTGACCCCGGGAAGAGCTCAATAAATGCCACCGATGATGATGACAACTGTTACCCAGGCACTTCCGGCCAGAACAACTTCTGGGTGAATCCGGACAGTTCAGACAAAAGCGGATTTTCTCACATTGGCTGAGTGTTTATTTCTGCTTTCCCTCTCACTTGGCTGTTTGGGAGTTGGCGGCAGGCTTTGCCTCCACAAACCAGGACACCAGAGATGGCAAATATCTACCTTAAGACCTCCCTAGCTAGGCCAATTCCCCTACCAGGAATCACCAACAGTCCCAGAAGGGCCGGGGTGAGCATGCAGAGCTCCTCGGGAGACCTGTATCTTCCACAGAGGAGCCATCTGGAGCCAGCCTGACTACAGTCCCTGGCCAATTCCAGATAATTCCACAGAGGATAAATTTTTCATGATTCATCTTCATCAACTCTCGGATAACTTGTGCCAGGAGACGGTGTGATTTGGGAGGGAAGTTAGGAGGTAGACTGTGGACTGTGTATCCTGCCTCTCTGGAACAGAGAGAGAATCATACATTAAAAATGTTAGGCACGGTCGAACACTTTTTCCCCTTGGGTAGCACTGCCTAAAGCTGCTGTACAACCCGGCTGGGAGGATTCTAAAACTACCTAATGCCAGGCAAACCCTCCTATATCCCCATATCTGTAAAATGAATACTCACGAACCAGAACTTAGTGACTGCTAAAGAAGCGGTTTATAAGCACAATTGTTTTTAGAAAATGGCAACTGAATCCCATCACATGAACAGCAAAGACAAAGAAAGACCTGCTCTTCCTCAGTGGCTGTTCAAAGTTTTCTTTCCTGAATTCCATCATCATATCTCATCTTAATTTGAAATACAAAAATCAGCCCAATTGGAATCCCCAAAATCCCTCCTGGACATGCCAAGCTCTCTAACCTCAAAAGGAGGTAAACGTAAATAATGAGCTTATCGTATCACAGAGAAGCAGCATGGCCAGGTGGAAAGAGCTCGGGCTATGGAGTCAGAGGTCATCGGTTCAAATCCCTGCCCTGCCAATTGTCAGCTGTGTGACTTTGGGCAAGTCATTTAACTTCTCTGTGCCTCAGTTACCTCATCAATAAAATGGGGATTAAGACTGTGAGCCCCCCGTAGGACAACCCGATCACCTTGTAACCTCCCCGGCACTTAGAACAGTGCTTTGCACACAGTAAGCACTTAATAAATGCCATTATTATTATTATTATTATATTACCATCAGTGATTCCACACCAGGACAAACTTCTCTTTTCTATTCATAATAATTAACGATTATGGTATTTGTTAAGCAATTACTATGTGTCAAACACTGCTCTAAGCACTGGGGTCGATATGAGTTAATCAGATCACAGTCCCTGTCCCACATGGAGCTCACAGTCTGAGTAGGAGGGAGGACAGGTATTGAATCTCCATTTTACAGATGAGGAAACTGAGGCACAGAAAAGCTAAGTGAATGACCCAGTATGGAGAGAGTCTCTCCCAAGAACTGTTGGAATCAGCGGAACAACAACTGCATCCTCAATCACTCAGCTCAGATCTCCTCATTTTTTTTATATTAATGTCTGTCTCCCCCGCCCCTAGACTGTAAGCTTGTTGTGGGCAGGGAATGTGTCTGTTTACTGTTGTATTGTACTCTCCCAAGCGCTTGGTACAGTGCTCTGCATCATCATCATCAATCGTATTTACTGAGCGTTTACTGTGTGCAGAGCACTGTACTAAGCGCTTGGGAAGTACAAATTGGCAACATATACAGTCCCTACCCAACAGTGGGCTCACAGTCTAAAAGAGTGGGCTCACAGTCTAAAAGACTGTGCACACACCGAGCACTCAATAAATATGACTGAATAAATGATCCAGTTAATTGGCAGGTGTTGACTGCTTCAGGGATAACAAGGGCTGAAAGAGGCTTTTAAACCTCAGGACCCCAGATCCATCTTCTCCTCAAACAGGTGGGGGAATAATTTTTGTCACTGGAATAGACAAATGATAATAGCTGGGTGTCCCCTCTAAGGGTCACACCTGGAGAGTTTCCAGTACTCTACCAATCTCGATTATGGAGGGAGAGTCAAGTGGAGGCCTAACCATTCTATTCCTAGCTTGGGCAGTGGCTAGCGGGTGGAAAGCGATCTCATACAAGTCAAAACTCACCCTTGCCAGGCAGCAGCGGCATGGGAGTCAAAGGCGAAGACTCAAGTTTGCTGCACAGAAGGAGGCAATGGTAAACCACTTCCAAATTTTTACCAAGAAAACTCTACGAATACACTACCAGAACGATTGCAGATGGAGGCGGGGCATTCTGGCATTCTTCCATAGCGTCGCGACAGGTTGGACATGACTCGACAGCATAAGGGAAATACCACTGATGGAATAACTGATTGCTGAGAGATGCTACTGCACAACCCCCAAAGGAACATTGTCAATCCTCAGCCTAGACTTGTGACGCTGATACAGGTATGTCTATCTGGCACCTGTGTTTTCCACATACGGTAATTTATTCTATCTCTCGCTAGACGAGCAAGAGCTGTGCTGCCTAACTGGCTGCAGTGTCAACAGGGAGAGGACTCATTCTGAGAGATTCTGGATGTCTTTCAGCTAACTCGGCAATCTAAATACCAAATCCAGCATTCAGGGAAGGTTCATGAATTTGTGACACTCTCTGGAGGACTTCGGGTTCCCTAAGTTACTAAAGGAATTAGAGACGTGACTATGGTACTTACAGAGGCAAACTCTCCTCCCTCCCTTTTAACCTGGGCACAAGGCCAGCTGGTCTCCTTCAGTTCAGGGCAGCAGCCCCAAGCCTCAAAAGTACCCATTTCTAGGTAAAATGCACACCACCTGCTTAGGTCGAAGCCATCTTCTTTGTAACACGTCTGTAACCTGACTTGTCCTGGAGGTTCAGTTCTCTGTTCTGACACAACCACCCCAACACACTGGGCACCCTACACATCTCTGAGCCACAGAAAGAGAATAGCCATGCTGGGTGCAGAGAGTAGAGAGTGAATGTCATGTCCTGGGCTTCAGGCAGATCACAAAGCAGGCAAACATTAAACCCTTTCAGCAATCCCACAGTGTGGAATATCAGCATCCACCCAATCAAAAAACCAGCAAAAGAAGATAGTGAAAACCTGTGACCTTTGCTTCCCTCTTCCCTGGTGATGGAGGAGGAAACCAGAAAAATAACTATTGGCTGTATTTTGTCAACACTTCCTCTGTGCAGATGATTACACTAAGTGCTTGGCAGAGTACAACAGAATCAGTAGTTATGATTCTGGCCTCAAGGAGCTCATAATCAATCTAGCGGGGAGCATCACCTTTGACATTTTGTTGCTTCTGGGTTCACCTCCGCCTTGATTGGAAATTCAAAATTCTTGATCGGCAGGGTTAAGGTTGAATTTATACATTCCCAAGTGCTTAGCCTAATGTTACGGTCAGAACAGGCACTCGATAAGAGTTGATAATAAAATGAATAACCAGCCAGAGAGTCCACACGGAGACAGGATGGCAGAGGACCCAGGCTATGATCAGAGCACAACTCACTGACAGGTTTGCGCACACCTATGAGCCTTAGTGGAGGAGACACAAGTGCCATTTTAGAGTTACGATACTGTCCGATCTTGCCTAGTGAGTGAAGTCTGGGCAAAGGAGATTCTAGAAGCAATACACAGGACTAGTTGCTGTCTAGACTGTGAGTTGGTGGTGGGTGAGGAATTTGTCTACCGGCCTTGTTGTTCTGCACTCTCCCAAGTGCTTAGTACAGTGCTTGGTCCACAGTAAGCACTCAATAAATACAACTGACTGATAATTTGTACATATTTACTATTCTATTTATTTTATTTTGTTAATATGTTTTGTTTTGTTGTCTGTCTCCCGCTTCTAGACTGCGAGCCTGCTGTTGGGTAGGGACCGTCTCTATATGTTGCCAACTTGTACTTTCCAAGCTCTTAGTACAGTGCTCTGCACACAGTAAGTGCTCAATAAATATGACTGAATGAATGAATGAATGTAGGAGGCTGGTCCTGAGAGCCCAGAGGAAATACAAATTAGTTCACTACTTCACTCCTGGGACCTTGATCAACATAGGGTTAATGGGGGTGGTAACTACTGACCACACCTGATCTGGTGGAAAAAGTGCCTATGGAAATCAAGCTTAAGATAGAGCTGGATACTTCAGGCTGTTGAAAGTTGTGTGTGGGGGTGATGGGAGGGATGAGGGGAAGGTGGAGGAAGGAGAACACGGCAAGGGGGGAGTGCTCTACACACAGTGAGCGCTCAATACGATTGAATGAATGCTGTGCAACAAAGAACATACCTTCCTCTTGAGATACCAACTCTTTGAGGGCAGGGGAGACCTCTATGCCCATCATTTCACCCCAACAACTCTTTGGGCTGGATTTCCAGCTCCCCTCTCCCCATAGTCCAGCAAGACCTGAAAGTTTCCAAGCCGGAATGGACAGTCCCAAGACCTGATCTCCCACACCAGTTGGCTTTTCAAAGCCTGCCAACACACCCCAAGCCCCACTTGTCCCCGCCCTAAAACCCCACAGCTTCTTCAACCCCACACTCACAGAGAACAGTACGGTGCCTGGCACATGGTAAGCACTTAACTACCATTTTTTTAAAAAAGCGAATGGCAGATCTGTAGGTGCCTGTATCTGTCTGCTTATTAGTCTTCTCTGTGTCCACCTGCTTAGATGGTTAAGGGTCACAGTGACTGACCGCTGGTCAATTCTGGGCAATTATTCCAGGCTCCAGAGGCTAGAGGGGCCAATTCTCCCCAAGAGCTGGGCTCTGAGAACTGCCTCCTGGGAAAGGCAGTAATTAGGCACCCAAGTTATCAGTGCCCTTGCCAGCCAACTGCTTTCCCACCTCTCTCCCTGTTGCTGCCCAGCCGGTGGCAGCTTTTCAGAGTCCCGCTCACCTGACAGTCCAGAGCCCCAGAGGGTGCAGGTCTTAAAAACTGTAGTATTTGTTAAGTGCTTACTGGGTACCAAGGACTGTAATAACCACTGGGATACATACAAGTCCATCAGATCAGGCCCAGTCCCTGTCCCGCATGGGGCTCACGGGCTAAGCAGGGGGGAGAACATGTATCAATGAGGAAACTAAAGCACAGAAATTTAAGTGAGTCGCCCAAGGTAACACAGCAGGCAGGTGGCAGGAGCCAGGATTAGAACCCAGGTCTTCTGAATTCCAGGTTCACGCTCTTTCCACTAGGCCATCTGACTTCTCTTGGGGTTGTCTAGACTCATGTCAGGAGTGGGGAAAACATGTTCTAAGTTGAGGGTGAGAGGAAACTGGAGAGCAGGACACTCTCTCTTAACACCCATTCTCCCCAGCCCCACAACTCCGAGGTTCTGACAGGGCAAAGGTTCCACAGAGCAGCTCCCTTGAGTTGTGTGTGTTTCCCCTCAGCTCCCCAGCTTTGCCCCCTGGAAGCAAGAGAGAAAGACCCTGCAGGAAAGGAAAGCCCTTTCCAACCATTCCCCCGAAGTGGCTCCTCTCAAACCAACCTCCTCTCTGCAAGTGGCAGCAAAGTTCACTTTCGGTCGTTTAGATGGCTCATTCCCAGCATCCTCCCACATGGCCTTAAAAGCCCCATTTGTCTCCCAATAAGAAACTTTAATTAAAATGAATATGTGCGATTGCTTTTAGCATTTGCAACATGGTTATAAATTAATATGAATCTTGACTGCAATGCACCTGGCTTTTCCAGCAAACCTTGCATTAGTTATTTCAGAAGATTGTTCTTTAACCCAGAGGTTTCAGCATCTGGCCACTACCGAAAATAACTAGACTTGCATGCAAACGCTTACAATAAACAGTTACCGACCTGGCTAAAATCCATTTTATCGACCTGAGAAAGGAACTTGCTAAACCATGAATAATGACCCTGTGGGCTTCGCTCGATCTGGGCCTCTGGTGGGATCTGCAGTGTTCGGTTCAGTTCCGGTGTTCACGCAGGACCGCTGTAACAGTCAAAGGACACAGCTGGTCTGAGCGGGAAATAGAACTAAAAGTGCCAACTGAACAATAGGAGTAGACCACAACAGTAGAACTGAAAGTTCTGGGGGACCAATAGCGTTGGACAAAAAAACAGTAGGATCCACAAAAGGATAAACTAACAGTGTTATGCTCCCTCTAGCTCAAGATCCCAGGCCAGAGGACAAAGCAACAGGTCATTTGAAGAATGTTTGTTGGGTCAGACAGTTGTACCCCTTTGTTTCTTGTTATTTTCTGGTCACAAAGGAAGCCAATTGGCACATGTTTTACTGAGAAGCCTCTGCAGAGGGTTTCTGGAGGAAAAGGAATCTAGGGTCATCCCACAGTCACCCTGAAGGTCCCTCATTATACTCAGGCCACGGCTACTCCTCTGGCAGCAATGCAAGGAGGCCACTCCATGGGCCATTCTTCCTAGTGGTATCTACTGAACAGCTGGAACATAATGCTCTTCTGAGGACCCAGACACTCCTGATGTGTGCTGGACTCTCCTTGTGACGGATTGCTCAGAGGAACAGTCAAGCTGATAGGCTTGGGGATGCCAGCTGTGGTTTTTTTTGCGTGTGTGTACACACACGTGCACACATACATTCATGCACACACTAACCCAAAGCTTATACCTGCCTATTCACCAGGTTGGATTTACAGGACTTCAGCTCTAGCTTCCCTAGCCCCGCCTCAACCCCCTCCTTGCAAAGCCTTTGCTTGGAAGGGATTGGAGCCCAACTCCACCTGCCCCTCTTTCTGGTGGTAAAAGGAGGCTGGGTATATCTTTACAACACTCTGAGAAGCCTTGTAGGTGTTTGTGTCTCTCTCTCTCTCTCCCTATAGGGTTACTCAGAAAAAGGGAACACTTGAGCCTTTGTGTTTGAACAAATTTGGGCTTAGAAGTAGTTCAGGTACAAGTCTGATCACAGTGCCTGTTTCAGCCCTCAAAGACTTATGAGTGTTAGAAAAATGTCAACTTCTAAGAACAATCTTTGCATTTTGAAGATACCACAAAAACAGTTTAAGAACACTAAAAATGAATGACAGATAAACGTTCACAGAGTGTAAAAACAAACCTAAGGAAGGGAAATGAAAGCCAAAGTCTTTCCACACACAAACATTAAGCGATAAAAGCTGCTAAATATATGCCTTCCATCTACTTAATAGAAAGGTGCAATAATTGCTTCAGTGGTTGGAATGTGGCACTTAAAATACAGAGATACAACTGAGATGTAGTTTTAACTACTGACAGTTAAGTAAATGACATACACTAAGAAGTTACCTCTACATCCACAATGTGAGACAGTTTAAAAAATCTAGCTGACTCGTCTATGTAAGCCAATTCACCAGACTTTAAAGCTAGAGCTCTGAAACAGTTTTTCTAGGGCCAGAACTCTACAACGTCAGTGTCTGAGGCAGCAGTGGCACATTTGGCAAGCCAAAGGCACCAAGAAATGGTAGAATGACTCAAAAATTTCCCCTTTCAAGAGAAAAACTAGGAATTTCTATGTAAATAGCCTGAGTTTTATGGCCATTGTTATTTCCAAGTAATCTTTCCAAAAAAAGAGAGATCCACCATGAGATGTCTTAATTTTTTTTTCCTTCCTTCTACAGAACAGCATTACAGTAAATGAAAAAGCAGGGTATCTGAGGTTTAGACCCAACAATTTTGCAATGCACTGTACACTCATACCTCTGACCTAGACACATGGCACTGTCTAATTTTTTAAGTTTGAAAAGATAATACCTTGTAAGGGTGAGGGTAAATTGTAGTGAGCCGTTGTTATAAAATGGAAAATGTGGAGGTGACCTTCAGCTCCAAATTTATACTGGCACTCTAGCCAAAACACCGAAGGGGATTATAATAATTGTAGTATTTGTGAAGTGCTCACTATGAGTCAAGCAATACCAAGCATCGGGTTAGACAGATAGAGGATAATCAGGTCCCACATGGGGTTCACAGTCTAAGTAGGAGGGAACTCAGGGATTGAATCCCCATTTTGCAGCAGAGGGCACTGAGGCACAGAGCAGCGAAGTGGCTTGCGCAAGGGCACTCGGCAGACAAGTGGCAGAACCAGGATTAGAACTCAGGTCCTCTGACTCTCAGGCTCATGCTCTTTCCACTAGGCTTCTCTATGACATAACATGCGGTGGATCTGATGGCAGCAAAGCCGACGATTAGACGCTGACCAGCATTAAAACTCAGGCAGGCAACCTCTAGCCTTTTCAGCGTTTTCACTAATCAGAAGCCAGGCCAAGAGGCACAGACCACATCACCAGAGACAAAGTGACGTAGACTCGACATTAGAGCAAACCTCCCCATCTGTCCCATTTTGCATCCACCCAGGACTCGACGACCCAGAACTCCATAGTATCATCGTCCGATGCTGTAATCTCCCACAGGGGAATGGGTGTCACCAAGTCCTTTACTTCTGAATAAAGTGTCAGAGTTACAACAATGGAGATGTGAGTTTTTGATTGAGAAGTCGCTCCGAACCTCGAATCCCTACTATCCTCGGAAATTATCCTCCCACCGACTCAAGTTCTATAGATCTGTTCACGCAAAATAAGGGTACGTTTATATAAACAGATAGCTATGAAGACTAACAAGTCTCTGTATCGAGAACTATAAAGGCTAACAAGTCTGGAGACCCTCCCCGTCGACAAAGTCGGCGGGAAGATTTAGACGCAAAGGAGACGTGTCAGTGATGTACCTTGACTATTTTCACTCCCCGCCTCCAGAACGGGCGGCAAGGCCAACTGTGTGCTAGAGAGCGGAGCTAAAGCCACGAGAGCCATAATGATCAGAGTAATAATTATGATAACGGTTAAGCGCTTACTAATGTGCCAAGCTCTGTTCTAAGTGCTGCCATGGGTAAGACTCGAATGGGGAGGAGGGCACGTGGCACCTCCAGCACAGAATCAGGAGGACACATGATTCTCTGGAGAAGACACTCAGGCTGGGAAAAGTCCAGGGAGAAGGTGGAAGAGGCAGCTAGTTTCATTCAGTCGTATTTATTGAGCGCTTACTGTGTGCAGAACACTGTACTAAGCGCTTGGAAAGTCCAATTCAGCGACAGAGAGACACAATGGCTCAAGACCCTAACAGCGATAAGGGAAGAACCGTTAGGAAGGTGGCGGATTACGGCAGAGGACAGGACGTTCTACAGGAAAGACAGGAAAGTCGATCCGTGGAGTCGCTGTGAATGGGGAAACGACTCGATGGCACTTGATTCATTCATTCAATCGCATTTATTGAGCGCTGTGTGGAGGGAACTGTACTAAGCGCTTAGAAAGTACAATCCGGAGACAATGGCTCAAGCGATAACGGTAGAACCGTTAGGAAGGTGGCGGATTATGGCAGAGGACAAGGCGTTCTGCAGAAAGTCGATCGGCGGAGTCGCTGTGAATAGGGAACGACTCAACAGCACTTGATTCATTCAATGATATTTATTGAGCGTTTACTGGGTGCAGAGCACTGTACTAAGCGCTTGGAAAGTCCAAATGGGTGACAGAGAGAGATAATCTCTACCCACCAACGGGCTCACTTTACCTCCTCCTCCTCATCATCGTAGAGAAGCAGCGTGGCTCAGTGGAAAGAGCCCGGGCTTGGGAGTCAGAGGGCATGGGTTCAAATCCCGACTCCGCCGCTTGTCAGCTGTGTGACTTTGGGCACGTCACTTCACTTCTCTGCGCCTCAGTTACTTCATCTGGAAAATGGGGATGAAGACTGGGAGCCCCCCGTGGGACAACCTGATGACCTTGTATCCCCCCCACAGCGCTTAGAACGGTGCTTGGCACATTGCCCGTTGTTGGGCAGGGACCGTCTCTGTTGCCGACTTGTACTTCCCAAGCGCTCAGTCCAGTGCTCTGCACACAGTAAACGCTCAATCAATGCGATTGAATGGATGAATACAAAGCGCTGAACACAATGCCACAACTGAGCCCCCATTTTCTTCTCCTCCTCCCCATCCCCCCACCCTACCTCCTTCCCCTCCCCACAGCACCTGGATATGTGTATGTACAGAATTATTACTCTATTTATTGTCTAAATGTACCTCACTCTTCATTCTCCTGCCTCCATCCCATCTCTCACTTTGTGCTCCCAGCTTCATTCAGCCATTCAATCATATTTATTGAGCGCTTAGTGGGTGCAGAGCACTGGACTAAGCACTTGGGAAGTCCAAGTTGGCAACATACAGAGATGGTCCCTACCCAACAGTGGGCTCACAGTCTAGAAGGGGGAGACAGAGAACAAAACATATTAACAAAATAAAATAAATAGAATAAATATGTACAAATAAAATAAATAAATAAATAGCGCAATAAATACGTACAAGCATATATACAGGTGCTGTGGGGAGGGGAAGGAGGCAAGGCGGGGCGGAGGGGGAGAGGATGGAGGGGGTTCAGTCTGGGAAGGCCTCCTGGAGGAGGTGAGCTCTCAGTTGGGCTTTGAAGCAGTAGGGCTTTGGAAGCAGAGGTCATGGGTTCAAATCTCAGCTCCGCCAATTGCCAGCTGTGTGACTTTGGACAAGTCACTTCACTTCTCTGGGCCTCAGTGACCTCATCTGTCAAATGGGGATTAAGACTGGGAGCCCCACGTGGAGCAACCTGATCACCTTGTAACCTCCCCAGCTCTTAGAACAGTGCTTTGCCCATAGTTAAGACTGTTGGGTAGGGACCGTCTCTTGTACTTCCTAAGCGCTTAGTACAGTGCACTGCACACAGTAAGCGCTCAATAAATACGACTGAATGAATGAATAAATGCCATTATTATTATTAAGGGAGGAAGAGAGCTAGCATTCCAGGCCAAGGGTCGAAAGTGGGACAGGTGAGAACGAGGCACAGCGAGGAGGTTAGCGGCGGCAGAGGAGCGGAGGGTGCGGACTGGGCTGGAGAAGGAGAGAAGGGAGGTGTCAGCTATGTGACCTTGGGCAAGTCACCTAACTTCTCTGTGCCTCAGTTACCTCATCTGTAAAATGGGGATTGAGGCTGTAAGCCCCACGTGGGACAAACTGATCACCTCGTGCGACCTCGGGCAAGTCACTTAACTTCCCTGTGCCTCAGTTGCCTCATCTGTAAAGTGGGGATTGAGGCTGTAAGCCCCACGTGGGACAAACCCATCACCTCGTGCGACCTCGGGCAAGTCACTTAACTTCTCTGTGTCTCAGTTGCCTCATCTGTACGTGGGACAAACTGACCACCTCGTGCGACCTTGGGCAAATCACCTAACTTCTCTGTGCCTCAGTTGTCTCATCTGTCAAGTGGGGATTGCGGCTGTAAGCCCCACGTGGGACAAACTGATCACCTCGTGCGACCTCGAGCAAGTCACTTAACTTCTCTGTGCCTCAGTTGCCTCATCTGTAAAGTGGAGATTGAAGCTGTAAGCCCCACGTGGGACAAACTGATCACCTCATGCGACCTTGGGCGAGTCACCTAACTTCTCTGTGCCTCAGCTGCCTCATCTGTCAAGTGGGGATTAAGGCTGTAAGCCCCACGTGGGACAAACTGATCACCTCGTGCGACCTTGGGCAAATCACCTAACTTCTCTGTGCCTCAGTTCCCTCATCTGTCAAGTGGGGATTGAGGCTGTAAACCCCACGTGGGACAAACTGACCACCTCGTGCGACCTCGGGTGAGTCACTCAACTTCCCTGTGCCTCAGTTGCCTCATCTGTAAAGGGGGGATTGAGGCTGTAAACCCCACGTGGGACAAACTGGCCACCTCGTGCGACCTCGGGTGAGTCACTTAACTTCTCTGTGCCTCAGTTCTCTCATCTGTCAAGTGGCGATTGAGGCTGTAAGCCCCACGTGGGACAAACTGACCACCTCGCGCGCCCTCGGGTGAGTCACTCAACTTCTACTCAACTTCTCTGTGCCTCAGTTGCCTCATCTGTAAAGGGGGGGATTGAGGCTGTTAGCCCCA
Source organism: Tachyglossus aculeatus (assembly GCF_015852505.1). Classification (NCBI taxonomy): domain Eukaryota; kingdom Metazoa; phylum Chordata; class Mammalia; order Monotremata; family Tachyglossidae; genus Tachyglossus; species Tachyglossus aculeatus. The sequence continues at coordinate 16,264,492 of NC_052090.1, read as the reverse complement.
CGTGGGACAAACTGAACACCCCGTGCAGACCTCGGGCGAGTCACTTAACTTCTCTGTGCCTCAGTTGCCTCATCTGTACGTGGGACAAACTGACCACCTCGTGCGACCTCGGGCAAGTCACATAACTCCTCTGTACCTCAGTTGCCTCATCTGTAAAATGGGGATTGAGGCTGTAAACCCCACGTGGGACAAACTGACCACCTCTTCTGACCTCGGGCGAGTCACTTAACTTCTCTGTGCCTCAGTTCTCTCATCTGTCAAGTGAGGATTGAGGCTGTAAGCCCCACGTGGGACAAACCCATCACCTCGTGCGACCTCGGGCGAGTCGCTCAACTTCCCTGTGCCTCAGTTCCCTCATCTGTAAAATGGGGATTGAGGCTGTAAGCCCCACGTGGGACAAACCCATCACCTCGTGCGACCTCGGGCGAGTCACTCAACTTCCCTGTGCCTCAGTTGCCTCATCTGTCAAGTGGGGATTGAGGCTGTAAGCCCCACGTGGGACAAACAGATCACCTCGTGCGACCTTGGGCAACTCACCTAACTTCCCTGTGCCTCAGTTGCCTCATCTGTCAAGTGGGGATTGAGGCTGTAAGCCCCACGTGGGACAAACCGATCACCTCGCGCGACCTCGGGTGAGTCACTCAACTTCCCTGTGCCTCAGTTGCCTCATCTGTCAAGTGGGGATTGAGGCTGTAAGCCCCACGTGCGACAAACTGACCACCTCGTGCGACCTCGGGCGAGTCACTTAAAACTTCTCTGTGCCTCAGTTGCCTCATCTGTAAAGTGGAGATTGAGGCTGTAAGCCCCACGTGGGACAAACTGACCACCTCGTGCGACCTCGGGCGAGTCACTCAACTTCCCGTTGCCTCATCTGTCAAGTGGGGATTGAGGCTGTAAGCCCCACGTGCGACCAACCGATCACCTCGCGCGACCTCGGGCGAGTCACTCAACTTCCCCGTGCCTCAGTTGCCTCATCTGTCAAGTGGGGATTGAGGCTGTGAGCCCCACGTGGGACAAAAGCGATCGCCTGGCATCCCCCGAGCGCTTACCGAATACCGTCTCTTATTATTACTCGGATTAGGAGGGGGGGGGCGAGGGGATGGAGAGAGGCTCGGCGGCCGCGGGCGCCTACCTCCAGATCTGTCCGAGCTGCAGGATGTGGAGGAGGGTGTGCAGGAGGCAGACGCAGCAGGCGCAGGAGCGGGGGGGCCCGGCCGGGGCCGGGGCCGGGGCCCGGGCGGAGCCGTCGCCCCCGGGCCGGGGCTTGCCGTCGGGGCCGGGGCCGGGGGCGGCGGGCGGGGCCGGGGCCGGACCGCCGGGCTCGTCGGCGGCCAGGTCGTGGGCCAGCCAGCGGAGGCTGAACAGCTGCACCGACAGCGAGCCGAGCAGCACGAAGAAGAGGGTGAGGCCGAACCACCAGCGCTGGCCCCGCGCGTAGTAGTCGCCGGCCAGCCACACGTCGGTGCCCACGTCCGACAGGTACACGGCCGCCGCCGCCACCAGCCACAGGCAGTCCCAGGCCGAGTAGCGCCGCGGGCCCGGAGGCGGCGGCGGCGGCGGCGGGGGCGGCGAGGGGGGCGGCGGGACCCCCCGCGACGGGGACCCCCGACACGGGCTCCCGGCGCGGCGGTGCCGGCGGGGGCGGCGGCGGCGGCGGCGGCGGCAGCAGCAGCAGCAGCAGCCGCCCCCCGCGGAGGCCCGGCCTCCGCCCCCGCCCGCCGGCGGCTCCCTCTCCGGCCCCGGCCCCGTCCCCGGCTCCGTCTCCGGCCCCGGCCCCGACGGCTCCGAGTTCTGCAGCGGCCTGAACGCCACGTCGCCGCTCTTCTTCATTTTCAGCCTCCCGTCCGACTTAGCGGCCATGATGCCGGTTTTCCCCGGCACCTGTCCCGCTGCTGCTGCTCCCGCTCCTCCTCCCCGGCGCCCGGCTTTCCCGGCGGGCGGGGCACCCAGAGCCGGGCTCCCGCCGCTCCTCCTGCCGCTCCCGCTGCTCCTCCCGCCGGTCCCGCTCCCGCCGCTCCTCCCGCGGCCGCTGTCCTCCGCTGCCCGAGCCGCCGCCGCCGACAGGAGCGGCAGCAGCGGCGGCGGCGGCGGTGGCGGCGGCGGCGGTCCTGCTCCCCGAACATCCCGCCCCGAGCCCGCCCCCCGCCACCAGCTGACTGCCAGGCACACGGTGACCTCATCGCTCCCCCCCCCCCCGCCCCCCCGCCCCCCGACACGGACGGGGGGGGGGGGGGAGGGAGGAGGAGGAGGGGGAGGGAGGTGGAAGAGGAGGAAGGAGAGGGAGAGGAAGGTACAAGAGTGGGAAGAAGGTGGAAGAGGAGGGGGGAGGAAGAGGAAGGACGGGGAGGAGGAGGAAGCAGAGGAGGAGGACGAGGGAGAGAGGAAGGTACAGGAGGAGGAAGGGAGGGGAAGAAGGTGGAAGAGGAGGAGGGAAGGGTAGGAAGGAGGAGGATGAGGAGGAGGGAGGGGTAGGAAGGAGGTGGAGGGGGGAGGAAGGAGGGAGAGGAAGGTGCGGGAGGAGGAGGGAAGGGGAGGGAGAGGGAGGGAGGAGGAGGGGGAGGAAGAGGAAGGAGACGGAGGAAGGTGAAGGAGGTGGAGGGAGGGGGAGGAAGGTACAGGAGGAGGAAGGAGAAGAAGGTGGAGGAGGAGGGAGGGGCAGGAAGGAGGAGGAGAAGGATGGGGAGGAGGAGGAAGAGGAGGGGGAGGAAGGAGGGGGAAGAAGGGGGAAGAGGAGGAGGGAGGGGGAGGAAGGAGGAGGAGAAGGAGGGGAGGAAGGTGAAGGAGGTGGAGGGAGGGGAGGAAGGTGAAGGAGGTGGAGGGAGGGGAGGAAGGTGAAGGAGGTGGAGGGAGGGGAGGAAGGTGAAGGAGGTGGAGGGAGGGGAGGAAGGTGAAGGAGGTGGAGGGTGGGAAAGGAAGGTACAGGAGGAGGAAGGAGCGGGAGGGAGGAGGGGGAAGAAGGTGGAGGAGGAGGGAGGGGTAGGAAGGAGGAGGATGAGGAGGCGGCGGTTTGCGGGAGCGAGGGAAGGGTCTCCAGCCTAGGCAGAGCGGTCCCCTGGGGCGTCCCCACACACCTGGGATGGGGAGGGGCTGAGGAGCCAGCGACTGGCCTGGGCAGGGCGGAGCACGGCCGGGCACCGCCGGCCAAAGAGGGGCAGAGCGGGGCAGGGCACCACTGGGCAGGGCAGGACTGGGCAGGGCAGGACTGGGCAGAGCAGCACTGGACAGCGCAGGACTGGGTAGAACAGTCAATCCACTTCAATCCATACTTCACGCCGCTGCCTCGATTGTCTTTGTCCAGAAACGCTCTGGGCATGTTACTCCCCTCCTCCAAAATCTCCAGTGGCTACCAATCAACCTACGCATCAGGCAGAAGCTCCTCACCCTCGGCTTCAAGGCTGGCCATCCCCTCGCCCCCTCCTACCTCACCTCCCTTCTCTCCTTCTCCAGCCCAGCCCACACCCTCCGCCTCTCTGCCGCTAATCTCCTCACCGGGCCTCGTTCTCGCTTGTCCCGCCATCGACCCCCGGCCCACGTCCTCCCCCTGGCCCGGAATGCCCTCCCTCCGCACATCCGCCCAGCTAGTTCTCTTCCTCCCTTCAAGGCCCTACTGAGAGCTCACCTCCTCCAGGAGGCCTTCCCGGCCTAAGCCCCCTCCTTCCTCTCCCCCTCCTCCCCCTCCCCATCCCCCCCGCCTTACGTCCTTCCCCTCCCCACAGCACCTGTATCTATGGATATATGTTTGTACGGATTTATTGCTCTATTTTATTTGTACATGTTTATTCTATTTATTTTATTTTGTTAGTATGTTTGGTTTTGTTCTCTGTCTCCCCCTTCTAGACTGTGAGCCCACTATTGGGTAGGGACCGTCTCTATGTGTTGCCAACTTGGACTTCCCAAGCGCTTAGTACAGTGCTCTGCACACAGTAAGCGCTCAATAAATACAATTGAATGAATGAATGAATGAACAGGACTGGGCAGAGCAGCACAGGACTGGGCAGAGCAGGACTGGGAGGGCAGAGCCACTCACCACTTATAGACCACCCTGAAGGCCGCGGAACTCAGCCCCCCCAAATCCACTGAGCCACTGAGGCCAGAGAAGCTTTTTAGAAAGACCCCCAAATTAGAAATGACTTGTTTCATTCTCCTCTCTGACACCGCACCCCCTTAATCCCCCCCACCCCCACCCCGTAGCAAACTTAAGGTTCGTTTTATATCACTTAACTTTTGCAAATGTAAGCGACAGGGGTGTAATTCTTAAATTACAGCGTGACTCACAGTTTGCCGAGAGCAGGTAGAGAGGTGAGGCCACACAATTTGAACCTGCCACCAAGGCTATCAGTTTTACTAATTTAATTTTCAAGGCACAAGCATGACGGGATTTTTTTTTTTAATACCAGTTGCAAACTCTCTCAGCTCCACTCCAGATTGGTTAGGTGTATGATATACGATGGTAAAATTGGAACTGTCCGACTTGGACAGGACCAATGGACAAGCATTTCCCTTTCCACTCACATGGTCCTTTTATGCCAAATACGGGGATGTCCTGACACTAACGTGGCCGCAGTGGAATCTGTTCCGCCGCCTGCCCACCACTTGTCATTCACCATCACACACTAGAGCCTATGTTGGCCGGGAGCCCATTCCTTATAGGATACTCCGTCTTTGTTCCTGGAAATTCCTGAGGACACACCCACCGTTCAGAAGACCAAACGTATCTTCAAAGGAAGGCCGCAGCCATTAGAATGCCTCAGAGGAAGGGGTTCTTAATTTCCCTGGAACGCCAGACTAAAATTTAAGCTTTGAAGTTGGACTTTTTGCCCTTTTAGAAAATCCAAGAGAGGGACCACCCCAGGCCCTAAAAGATGGCTGAAAGGAAAGGCAAGCACGGGTTCTGGGTGGATTTAAGCATTCACTTGCCTGGAGTCGGGGGATGGGACCAGATGACCGCTGAAAAATCCCTTCCACCAGAATGATTCTAATGATTTTCCCAGGGCCCAAGTCAACGATCAGCTAAAGTGCTCTGGTGAACTCTAATTACTGCCAAGGTGTTTGGGGGAGAGAGGTGATGTCTAAGCTAATGAGGTCCCAAATTACCAAGTGGGATACAGGTCAAAAGGCAATGCTTGCGTTCCCCCCAGATAGAAATAGGAATTCAGGGCAGGCTTTAAATAGCTTGGGTGTGTTTTATTTTTAATATTTGGCATTCATTAAGCGTGTGTGGGCCAGGCACTGTACTAAGCCCCGGGGTAGATAAAAACTGATCCGGTTGGACGTAGTCCCTGTCCCACATGGGGCTCAGGGTCTTAATCCCCATTTTACAGATGAGGAAACTGAGGCAGGGAGAGGCTAAGTGATTTGCCCGAGGTCACAAAGCTGACACGTGGCGGAGCCAGGATTAGAACCCAGGTCCTTCTGATTCCCAGGCCTGTGCTCTGTCCACTAGGCAACACTGCTCCTCACGTGAAGTGCTCCAAAATCCGATGGAATGGCTGCCGATTGCATTAGGTGAACTTCCCAAACAGCTGCTTCAGAGGATCCATATTTCAAGAATTCAGTCAGCCGTGGCTTGGATCACTGGGGAGCGGTAGAGGTTCAATGAAGGAGGGTCACAAATTGAACTCTGAATCCATGTTGCAAAGGGAACATGAGGGAGGAACTTTGTCCCAAGATTTCAACTGAGTCCACAGGAAAACTGGCTCTCAACTGAAAACGATCAAATGGATTCTCTCAACAATTTATCATGTTTCCTCCGGTCCCATCACGATGATCTGGCTGGTGTCTGAGCCACCGTGCTTTCGTCCAAGTCTCTAAATTGAATGGGCCATCAAAATACTGATAACTTGGATTTATGCTTCCCCTTTCTTCCTGGGCACTCAAAGCTCAGGGAGGAAAATTGGCTCCCTCTGCTAATGGAGTCAGATAAACTGAAGAAATGGATAGTGTTTTAATGGTATAGAAAATATACCAAACTAGCCTCCTTTACCTCCAAGCAGAGCAAAAAGATGGACCCGATTGGAGATCCTTCAACCTTAAGTTAAGCCTGGATATACAACAGGGAAGTCTTAACCCCTCGGGTGGAAAACAGCCCAGTTTTGAACCTGTTCACATTTTCCCACTACATTTTTTGCTCTTCTCCATCCCACGGGTGGCACGTCGGTAAGGTGGCAGTGGGAAGTGGTACATTTAATACATAAGGACAACCCCAAAGCTCTCCTGAGAAATTCCAGATTGCTAGAGCTTGAAGGAACTTCAGGATTCTTTTGGTCCAGTCCCTTGCTTTCAGGGTAGCTAGATATCTATCCCTTCTTTAAAGACCTTCAGGGATGGAGGTGCCAAATCCACTCTCAAGCTACCAAGCCACCCACTCCGTTCACTGGTTCACCCAAAAATCTTTCCTGCTTTAAACTGAAGCCAGTTTCCCCCTTGGTAAGGTCTCAGAGATCACGGGCAACCATTGGCAACATCTTCCTCATACTCAAGTCCTCCACAACGCCTACTATACAACCCAATCCACACACTCCGCTCCCCTAACCCCAACCTACCCTCTGTGCCTCAATCTCATCAATTCCACCATCAAATCCCTGCCCACGTCCTCTCTCCCGCTTCGGTCAGTCGGTGGTATTAGCCGACAGTCCACTGCACCCCCAATTTCAAAACCCCCTAAAGAAAAAAAGAAATCACATTTCCTGCAGGAGGCCTTCCCTAAGCCCTCATTTCCCTTCCGTACTGTGTCTATGCACTTGGCTCTGTTTCTCTTAATCTCTTGTACACTCAGTCTAGCCCCCCTAGCACTTATGTAGCTATCCTCATATTCCATTTCTCCTATCTGTAATGTACCGTGTCTGCCTCCCCCCATAGACTGCAAGCTCGATCAATCGTACTGAATGCTTACTGTGTGCAGAGCACTGGTACCAAGTGCTTGGGACAGTATCAGTCTCTGTGGTCAAGGATGGGGTCTACCAACAGTTCTGAATTGTACTTTCCCAAGTGCATAGTACGGTGCTCTACACACACTAGGCACTCGATGAATACCTTTGATTGATTTATTCTTGAATCTCCTTAAGAAGCTGAACAGTGCTAAGCACTTAGTACAGTGCTCCGCACACAGTAAGCGCTCAATAAGTACGATTGAAAAAAAAACCCAAAAAACTAACAGCCCTTATCTCTGGCCTCACTGGACAAAGGAAGATAGGAAGGAGACATATACGCCACTCCCCCGCAATCCTTTAATAAACCATTTGTGTTGGGCATCGTCCTGCCTGTTGGCTATTGCATCGTAGCAGCCTATCCCTCAGGGAATAACCACCAAAATACTCTGGAAGAGGTCAGGCAAATCCACAACTCCTACTCAATGCCCATTTGCTCTTGGTCCTCCAATTCATGGATTAGAGAAGCAGCATGGCTCAGTGGAAAGAGCCCGGGCTCTGGAGTCAGTGGTCCTGGGTTCAAATCCCGGCTCTGCCAATTGTCAAGCTGTGTGACTTTGGGCAAGTCACTTAACTTCTCTGCGCCTCAGTTACCTCATCTGTAAAATGGGGATTGAATGTGAGCCCCTGTGGGACAACCCAATCACCTTGTAACCTCCCCAGCACTTAGAACAGTGCTTTGCACATAGTAAGCGCTTAATAAATGCCATCATTATTATTATTATTATTAAATGCCATCATTATTATTATTATTATTATTATTTGACGGAGCCCAACTCCACGTTACTTTAAAAATGCTCCCCTTTGGGGTATCCCACAGAGAGTTGTGAAAAGTATTACAGCTCATCCTGTAAAGTCAGTTGGTGGCGAGCGGGAAAGTCAGGTTGGAGAAATCAAGGACAGAATGTTACGACGAATGCGTGTGATTACACAAAAATTCTCTCTTTGGGATCCTCGAACCCACTTTTAGGAGATGTATTTGAGAGCGCAGTCAAGCGAATCCTGTTGTTTATCAACACCATTTTCAGTGATCACCCTTCTAATAATTTTAATAATAATTTAAGTACTGAGATAGGTACGAGGTAATCAGTTCAGACACGGTCTCTGTCCCACGTGGGGCTCACAGTATAAGGGGAAAGGAGAGAACGGTAACTTAATCTGCACTGTTCAAGTGAGGAAACTGAGTCACAGAGAAGTTGAGTGACTTGTCCAAGGTCACACAGGTCCTTTGACTCCCGGCCCATGCACTTTCCACTGGGCCATGCTACCTCACAAAATTTCCTCTCAGTCCATTTTCCTACATCTCTATCAGGCCGAAACAGTTTTCTGAAATGGATTTTCCAAGGGAATCAAATAGTTTAACAATCTCTTTTTGCCTTTTTATGAGAAGGAAAGGACTTGGGCTGCAGACAGAAGAAACTTCATATATAGAAGAGTTGCTATTTTTATTGTCTCAAACAAGGGATATTTTATTGTTCTCTCTCGGGCACCTAATAGCTGGGAAGAGACCTTTTTTCTCGTCTTCTCTGTTGTTATTGGTTTCTATCTCGACCCTATTCCCATTTCCTTTTCTCTTAGTCCCTTCAAGATAAATGCAGCGGACTTGTTTAGAAAACAAATGTGTGTGCTTGGCTCTGTGGCAAAGTTATTATCAGAATAATTAATTAGTTAATCTTGGGCCTTGGACTCAGAGTTAAAGCAGATTTTGCACATTAAGGTATTCATTTTAAGCAAATAATACCAAAGTAAAAATGTAGATAACTGTGTTCGCGTTGCTGAATTAGAGCAATAGAATGATTATGTAGAAAATTCCAAGGGGAGTTTTGGTAAAACAAACAAACCACAATCATTCCGGTGATGGGAAATTGTATTTTTGAAAATCAGCCACAGATCATCTCTTTAAGGTTCATAAAGGAATCATAAGAATTTTTACAAACGAGGAAAGAAAAATAATGTGGCATAATTGAGTTCAGAGAGCCGAGGACACTCAGCTCAAGTTCTTTTATCCTTTCTTGGCCCACTGGAAGTTTAGTTTGCATAAGCGCTCTCTGGCTGACTTTTCATCAGACTATAGAGTCCTTTGCAGAACCCAGAGACTATGCAGTTACTGCCTTCAAGAATGAGCTCCACAGCTCGTTAACTTCAAAACAACTGCAATCCCATAAGGACAAACTGTGGAGCCTGAAAGACAACTCAGCTTCAGGTCCTCGAAGCTCAGCACAGGATTGGCTGGCCAAAGAGGCCTTGGGCCCCATCCCAGATCAAGATGCTCCGCTTAGATCCCATTTCTCCTGCTCTGCCGGGCTCTAAGGTAGGGGCACAGGACTGCAGGGGATTCCGTGCCTACTTCCATTACGATGAAAATCCATTGTAACAAACTGACAGTGCTCTGCACAGAGTAAGCGCTCAATAAATACGATTGAATCAATGAATGAATGAATAAATACGATGGAATGAATGAATGGTACACTGGAAATTTTGTATGTAGAGGGGACATAATATTCAAGCATCCAATACTTTGCTCTGCATCCCTGAATTTGCTCATTATCCCTCAAAACTATGAATTTGAATATTTGCGCATTGATCTAAGGTAACTATGGCCCATGGACTCTTTTACACTTTAGCACATTCATATTGAACCAGGCTCCATTTACTGAAGGAATTAAAGGAAGGTCAGATGGAGCCCAGAGGATGTTTCAAGAGAAACAACCCCTGCTTCTGTCTCAGCCTCATGGCTCGGGTCTATGGATGGAGCTCCCCTGAGGCATCATGACCTAGTGGAAAGATCAAAGGCCTGGGAATCAGAAGGAGTGGAGTTTTAATTCCAGTTCTACCACTTGCCTGCTGTGGGAACTTGGATGGGCTCCTCCTCTGTGGGTGTCCCTCAAGACTCAGTTCTGGGTCCCCTTCCATTCTCCATATACAATCATTCCCTTGGAAAGCTCATTTGCTCCCAGGGCTACAACTACCATCTCTAATGTGGATGATTCCCAAATCTACATCTCCAGCCCTGATCTCTCTCCCTCTCTGCAGGCTCTCATTTTCTTCTGCCTTCAAGACATCTCTACTCTTAGAGAAGCAGCGTGGCTCAGTGGAAAGAGCCTGGGCTTGGGAGTCAGAGGTCAGGGGTTCAAATCCTGCTCTGCCACTTGTCAGCTATGTGACCTTGGGCAAGCCACTTCACTTCTCTGTGCCTCAGTTACCTCATCTGGAAAATGGGGCTTAAGACTGTGAGCCCCACGTGAGGCAACCTGGTCACCTTGTATGCCCTCCAGCACTTAGAACAGTGCTTTGCACATAGTAAGTGCTTAACAAATACCATTATTATTATTATTATTATTATTACTTGGATGTCCCACCATCACCTCAAACCTCACATGTCTAAAATAGAATTCCTTATATTCCCACCCAAACCCCATCCTCCTTCTGACTTTCCCATCACTGTAGGTGGCACCAGTACCCTTGCTGTCTCACAAGAGTGTAACTTTGGCCTTATCCTTGGCTCCTCTCTCTCATTCAACCCACGTATTCAAACCATCACTAAATCCCGTGGGTCCCACCTACACGACATCATTGAAATCCGCCCTTTCCTCCCCATCCAAACTGCTGCTTCATTAACACAGTCATTCATCCCCTCCTTCCTTGATTACTGTATCAGCCTCCTTGGTGACCTCTCTGCCTCCTGTCTCTCCCCACTCCAGTCCATACTTCACTCTGCTCCCTGGTCATTTTTCTACAAAAACATTCAGAGCATAGTCCCCCACTCCTCAAGGACCTCCATCGGTTGCCCATCCACCTCCGCAACAAACAGATACTCCTTACCGTCGGCTTGAAAGCTCTCAATCACCCTGATCCTTCCCACCTCTCTACTTTACTATTACAACTCAGCCCACACACTTTACCCTTCTAATGCCAACCTTCACTCTACCTCTATCTCATTTATCGTACCACCAACCTCTCGCCCACCACCTGCCACTGGCCTGGGATGACCTCCTTCTTTAATTGCAACAGACAATTACTCTCCCCACCTTCAAAGTCTTATTGAAGGCATAACTCCTGCAAGAGGCCTTCCCTGACTAAGCCCTCTTTTCCTTTCTTCCACTCTCTTCTGTGTCACCCCAACCTGCTCCCTTCATTCATCCCCCATGCCCAGCCCCAGAGCAGTTATGTGCATATCTGTCATTTTATTTATTTCTAGTAATATCTGTCTCCCCTTCTGGACTGTGAACTTGTTGTGGGCAGGGAATGTGTCAGTTATATCGTTACGTTGAACACTCTCTAGTGCTTAGTACTGTGCTCTGCACACGGTAAGCACTCAGATAATACAACGGACTATTAAGGGGGTTTACTAGAGCCCACAAAGGCAAGGTTCAGGTGGAAATAACAGATCTATATCCATCCAGTAGGCTACTGGGCTATTTAATAAGAATGAGAGAACAAGGTGGCTTTCATTCTTCAGCTGTGCATCTTCAGCACCCACAGATTTACATTATTTTTCATTTACTATTCAATGTCAAAGTACCAAAATAAAATCGTTAGTCCTGCACTAAGAAAACATGTTATTTCCCTATGAAGCCTAGTGTACACCAAAAAATCCAAAATTTCCCTAGCCAGATCACAATAGATATTTAAATATTTGTTACATACAGATTCTTTGCTGAGTTACAGGTAAGTGCAGGATAGGATGACCCATTTGTCAGAAAGAATAGAAAAAAATATGATAATCTTTTATTGAAAACAGTCTCAAAAGGATTTGAATGGCACTGAATTGAATGGTGAGAAATCCTTTATGATGACACTAAACAGGTATTAGGCAGCATCCATTCAAACTTACAGGTGTTACTTTGGTCAATATAGAAGTCTCATGCAATGATGTGACTGCCTTACAAATACAGATATTTTATATATAAGTGAGAAATAGAATATTGTGCCCCAAACTCAGCAAAACATATGCCCTGTGTTACATGGGCTCTCTCCAAGCCCAAAGGCAAAATCTGATTCCTGGATTTACTACCACATAAGAGAAGGAAGATGGACTGAGGGCAGGTCTCACTCCAAACCCAGGCTGGGTAGAGGCTGCAGGAACCCAGTGACTGCCACTAAATGTCCATCCCACTTCCCACCTCTTTTTCTGATGAGCAAAGTTACAGGGAAGCCCAGTGGTTGAGGCATATGTCTTAGTGACTGTGCTCTGTCATCCAGTCTGAAGGCCAACCTGGTTCTTACAGAGCTCCAGTGTGCTGCTGTGATTTACCTGAGTCCAATGAGCCCATCAACTGGGGTTTCAAGCAAATCTGGGGTAACCATGGGAACTCTGGTCCAAACTTCGTGCTGACCTGTGCTAGAACTGGTTGACTGGGGAAGAGTCTGGTGGTAGCTTTCTCCTCCTACAAATTCCTGGTTTTGACTACATTCCCCTTCTCCCCCAGCTGAGGCTCAGTTAAACACACTGGCTCTCCCAATGGCCCCTCTGGCAAGCAACCCCATCGGCTGAAACAAGATTTGGGGATAATTCATTCATTCATTCATATTTATTGAGCACTTACTGTGTGCAGAGCACTGTACTAAGCGCTTGGGAAGTACAAATCGGCAACGTATAAAGATGGTCCCTATCCAACAATAGGCTTACAGTCTAGAAGGGGAAGACAGACAACAAAACAAAACAAGTAGACAGGTGACAATACCATCAGAATAAATAGAATTATAGCTATATACACATCATTAATAAAATAGAGTAATAAATATGTACAAATAACTCCTGTCACTTCCTAAACATTCAGAATGTGGACACATTTAATGCACATTGTGATAAAAAAGGACAAAGCTACACCCGATCCAAATGCTGACAAACCCTATATCCACAGATTTCAAATGCCGCCACAAGCTATTATAAATACACTAGCAAACTTCCTTAGCAACACAAATTTTTGAGTTTGCGTATTTCCAAGTCGGGACCTGAAACAGAGTAATTTCATCCTTGCATTTTCCCGCCAACTCTGCACGAATACCATGGAATGAACCACAGTCAGTATGAGTTACAATGGGTTTCTTCAGGCGGGAACCAGGGCAGATCCTTACAAGCACTCTTGAATTTAAACAGCTCTATCAGGCTTGCTGAAGATTCTGGGATAGGTCGCTCCCAGGGTGCAAGAGCCACAAGACCTCTTGGGGGCCTTTGTTAATGATAATAATAATAATGGCATTTATTAAGCACTTACTCGGTGCAAAGCACTGTTGTAAGCATTGAGGAGGTTACAAGGTGATCATGTTGTCGCACGGGGGGCTCACAGTCTTAATCCCCATTTTATAGATGAGGTAGAGGCACAGAGAAGTTAAATGACTTGCCCAAAGTCACACAGCTGACAATTGGCGGAGCCGGGATTTGAATCCATGACTTCTGACTCCAAAGCCCAGGCTCTTTCCACTGAGCCATGCTGCTTCTTTGTTCTCAGTACCCCCTGCTCTGCAAGGGGCCTAGAGGTGGTCATAACTAGCAAACATCAGCCACCTCTACCCTCTGGGATCTGTAGGGTCAGCGATGCCTCTCTCTGGATCCAGGACATTGGAACAAGAATTCCCTTCCTATCAGCTAATGATTCCACTAAACAGAGACCCCATTACTCAAACGATTTGGGCTTGGCCAGCAGGAGATGAGGTGGTAGAATGGAGTACTCACCTTGGGAAGGAAGGCCATGCGGACCAACTGTTGCGACTGGGCAGTTGGTTCCCCATTGGACAGGGCACAGACCGTGGGATTGTGGAAGCGGGAAGCCTGCTTGTCAATCTGCTGCCCCAGGAGGGGGAAGGAAGCTTGAAAGGAAAGAGTTTAGAACACATTGGCTTCCAATCAGTAGTATTTCTAAAGCACTGACTGAGTGCAGAGCACTGTACTAAGCGCTTCCCAGACCGCCCTGCCCCCATGCAGTGCCATCATCCCCTTCGTGGCAGGACCAACGCACTGTCGACTCCTGGCCCACATCCTCCCCCGGCCTGTAATGCCCTCCCTCCACACATCTGCCAAGCTAGCTCTCTTCCTCCCTTCAAAGTCTTCTAGACTGTGAGCCCATCTTCTAGACTGTGAGCCCACTGTTGGGTAGGGACTGTCTCTATATGTTGCCAACCTGTACTTCCCAAGCGCTTAGTACAGTGCTCTGCACACAGTGAGCGCTCAATAAATACAATTGATTGATTCAAAGCCCTACTGAGAGCTTACCTCTTGTATAGACCCCAGGGCTTAGTAGAGCGCCTGGCGCACAGTAAGTGCTTAACAAATACCATAAAAATACCATTCCCCATTAAACTGCAAGATAGAGTGCTAGGAACACATTTTGCATTTATTCTTTTTGTTCCCACAAGCCCCTAGAACAGTGTACTACACACAGTAGGTGTTCAGTCAAGGTTGTTGAAGATAATGTTTGCATTTACCCAGCTTGTCATTCATTCAATCATATTTATTGAGCGCTTACTGTGTGCAGCTGTTCTAAACTCTTGGGAGGTACAAGTTGACAACATATAGAGACGGTCCCTACCCAACAGCGGGCTCACAGTGTAGAAGGGGGAGACAGACAACAAAACAAAACATATTAACAAAATAAAATAAATAGAATAGTAAATATGTACGAGTAATAAATCTGTACAAACATATACAGGTGCTGTGGGAAGGGGAAGGAGGTAGGGCAGGGGTAATGAGGAGGGGAAGGAGGGGGAGAGGAAGGAGAGGGCTCAATGAAAATGTCACGGGGGATGGAAACAAACCCTTACTGAAGTCTCGATAGATTACACCTACTGCTTCTCCCATGTCCGTATGCCTGCCACGGTCATAGAAGGAAACTAAATTGGTCTGGTATGCTCTGATCTTCACAAAGTCATACTGGTAGCTTCCTATGCAAATTGATTGTCTACTCGTCCTACAATCTAGTATCGACTTGGCGCTGACCTGTCTCCAGTTATCGGAATCTTTTTTTCTGTTTTCCCTTTTCAGAAGGGGCACAACGCACACCCTTGCCTAGTCCTCAAGGACTTCTCCCATCCGCCACACTTTCTCAGAATATTGGCCAGGGACTCTGCAATAGATCTGCCAATTCCAAAAATTCCCTAGAATGTATATCACCAGGCCCTGATGATTTAAATAGATTCTGGTTCTTTAACTATTGCTGTCTCTCTGTTTGTGGCTAGCTTTCTAGCTTTTCATCACAAGATGTGCTGTGGTCAGCTGTGAGCCCCTTGAGGAATAATAATGGTAATTGTTATTATGGCATTTGTTAATTACTCTGTGACAAGCACTGTTCTAAGTACTGGGGTAGATACAAGGTAATCGGGTCCGACCCAGTCTCTGTCACATGTGAAGCTCACAGTCTTAAACCGGTTGGTACTGATGAGATAATTGAGGAACATGGGGAATAGTTCTCCAGAGTTGAAGTGTGGAGCAGGCTGTGAGTCTGAGTCAGGCTTAAAAACACTCTCGGGCACTGCAAATAGTAGCTGCAGTTGCAGATGAGAAGCAGCGTGGCTCAGTGGAAAGAGCACAGGCTTTGGAGTTAGAGGTCATGGGTTCAAATTCCGACACCGCCAATTATGAGCTGTGTGACTTTGGGCAAGTCACTTAACTTCTCTGTGCCTCAGTTACCTCATCTGTAAAATGGGGATTAAGATTGTGAGCCCCCAGTGGGACAACCTGATCACCTTGTAACCTCCCCAGCACTTTGAACAGTGTTTTGCACATAGTAAGCGCTTAATAAATGCCATCATTATGATCTTCCCACATTCACACAATGGAAGCAGCCTGGCCTTGTGGAAAGAGCACAGGCCTGGGAGTTGGAGGACCTGGTTTCTAATCCTGGCTCTGCCACACGTCTTCTGCATGACCTTGGGCAAGTCACTTCACTTCTCTGACAAAGTTAGAGTTTTCCTTCTAGAGTTGTAAAAACCCAGTTGGTGACTTTCTGGCCTATGAGCTCCTTGAAGCCTGTCCCTTCCCAATCTCCCCTCCCACTAAAATCCCTATTCTCTTTCCGACTCTGTACTCCAAATGTAAAGGTGGCATGATGCTCTCAACATTAAAATAGATTGGGTCATCTCTGCCTAATTACCTGGACAATTTGGACTCAGAATATACTCACTTTAAGTACTACAGCAAAATATTTGAGGTAAAAACAAATTTTGGGAGGGCCTGAAATATCCAGATAAATTGGGCCAAAATTCAACAGACCATTTTTGTGCATTTAGACCCAACCGAAGATTGGCCTTTTCTGTACTGATCGTTTTCTTCGTAAGAAAGGCGCATTTCCATGTCAGGAATAATTCATAGTAATAATAATAATTGTTAAACACTTATTATATGCCAAGCACTACGCTGTGATAGATATAAGATAATCAGGTCATTTTCAGCCCCTGTCCCACATGGGGCTCTGAATCTAAGAAGGAAGGAGAATAGGAATTTAACATCCATTTTACAGATGAGGAAACTGAGGCACAGAGAAGTTAAGTGGACTTGCTCAAGGTCACACACTAGATTAGTGATGAAGCTGGAATTAGAGTCCAAGGCCTCTAATGCCCCAACCTGCACTCTTTCCATTAAGTTCTGCTGCTTCTCTTTGTTTTAGGTCTGTTTACCTAGCTGAGCTGAGTTCAATTAGCTCATCTTTTAAACTGGGAATGTGTCCCTTGCTTTCCTTCTCATATTTTGTACCCAGAACACTCTGTCCTCTCAGAATCTTTAATCTCAATTAATAAACAGCTGTTTGCTAATGTTTAAGGAGAGGAAAAATAAATTATCTTTTTAATCAGTCACCTTTATCATCTCCACCATCACCAATATTGATTGAGCTCCTACTATGCGCAGAGTGTTGTATGAGATGTTCAAGGGACATTCAGAAGAAGTGTAGGAGCTTACAGTTCCTCGCAAAGGGCAGGCTGACATTAACATATGAATACAGGAAGGAAAATGTGACTAGATATAAGGAACAAACACAGGTGCATAAACGAATCAACAATGGATGAACAGACAAATACATTCATGATAAGGTAGCTGAAAGGATGACGATAATGAGAAGGTCGAAAGATTAATCAGAGACTGCTTCATGGAGGAGGAAGCTTTTTAAAGAACTTCGAATGTGGTGGTTCTCAAGGTTTCACACTCTAATTTCAGCTACTATCCTAATCTGATCAGCACAGGAGTATCTAGGCCTTTCTCCCTTGCCCCTTAGAGCCCCAGGAGTGGTCTCATTTTGAGATAGAATCAATCAATCAATGGTATTCATTGGGAGCTTACTGTGTGCACAGCACTGTACTAAACACTCAGGGGAGTATAGTACAACAGAGTTGGTAGACACAATCCCTTCCCTCAAGCATTTTACAATCTTAGTGAAGGAGGTTACAATCTAGTCTTGCTCTGGGCCATTACAGGAATTGGTTTTGCAACGAGCTTGAAATAACGAACACACAATGTTGAATGGGGTTTTAATTTTGAGAGGAATTATTTTCCTGCTATCGTTGTGTAGGACAGGTGCAGTGAAGGCAATTTTCCAATAACAAAACAGCCACTGAAGGAAGTTATTCACTGACAGTAATAGAAAACAAATAGATTAGGCAGGCCTTATTTACACGTGGTAATCAAACAAGGCATCAAAGAGAGTTAATATTACAACCCATTAATGAAAGACATTATAATGAAACAAAGCACATAGTTGATCACAACAAAGTGCTTCAGTATAATGAAACTAAATATCCAGAGAGAATCGTGTGGTGGGGGGTGGGGGTGGGGTTGGGGGAATCTGATATTCAATCCATTCTAGGCTATATTATAGCAGCAGGAATGGAAATTATATTTTAGAAGAGCTAATTTGGCATTATCCTGTCGCTCAGATCACAATAGAGATAGTCGGGATGGTTACTTGGAAGGTGTTGGGGAAGGGTGTGGGGAAATGTGGAAGGTAACGAAAAGCCCTGATTGATTTTGAAGACAACCCATGATTCTCTACGATTGTTGGTATCGAAATAACCCCAGGAAGCTATGACCTATTATGATGCAGTTACTAATTCTTATTGAAACTGATTCTAGAGGGAACATTCTTTTGAACTTCTTTCTTAAATGAACACAGTCAGAGGGTGTTATGGTCTGCGGGGAGATGAGGTACTCCTCTGTGGGGAGATGACAGGCCGAATTCAAAGAACAGATGTCAATTAATCAGTGGGATTTATTGAGTGACTATTATGTGCTGAGCACTGTACTAAAGGCTTGCCAGCCTTCTTGGGCCCAAGAACGCTGACATGGACTCGCTTAGATTCAACTTCTCTGGCTCTCCCAATCCCCAAATGTCACTGGAAATATCATGTACCCTTGATGAGAACATTTCAACCCCATTTAGCAGAACAATCAGCCTTGACATCATTTCTCTGCCATCCTTTTTCTAATTTTTGATCTCAGCAGAAGCAGACATGCCCGAAGTCTTGCGAGAAAGACCGGTTAGCTTAAAGGTTCTTCCAGCTTTATTGAAAATAGGAAAGTTTAAAATTTCTTACTAACTTTGCGGTCTAGTTTAAATAGAGTAAATTGGTTAAAAGAGTTATGATTAACAGTTGAAAGTTTTGGAACAATCACATCCATATTCACTTAAAAACAAAGCCAATTATCCAATATTTGTTATCCAAATGAGAAATTATTTAAACCGGGATTAGCTCCTATAATTACTTAAACAAGCAGATCCCCAAATCTTGAGGTAGCAATTAAATGGGGTGTCTGCCTGTCCCAGATCACCAAACACAAATGGGACTTGTCTAGCTGAACTTTCCCTTTTCTAAACAAGGTTCAGTCCTCGTTAGTTCAGCTAACTGGCTTTCTACTCTATACTAACCATATACGATGTAAAACAATATACATTTTTGTGTACAAAGAATCCCAATGAACAAAGCAGCAAAGTAAACATTATCCCAACCAGGAAGTTTAAAATTGAAATGGACAGTGATGGTTTTGTTTTCCCTGGAATACTCTGGATTGTAAGCTTTCTGAGGACCAGGATTGTGCCTACTAACTCTGTTGTATTCTCCCACGAGTACAGTGTTCTGCACACAGTAAACTGCTCAGTAACTACCACTGATGGACTGTGGTACAGAGCACTGTACTAAGCAATGTGGGTTGTTAGAGAGGAAGTTGTCAGCTGTGTGACCTTGGGCAAGCCACTTAACTTCTCTGTGCCTCAGTTACCTCATCTGTAATATGGGGATTAAGACTGTGAGCCCCATGTGGGACAACCTGATCCCCTTGTATCCCCCCAGCGCTTAGAACAGTGCTTTGCACATAGTAAGCACTTATCAAATACTGTTATTATTATTATTAAGAGCCTTGGCTTCAGCCCTTGAGGAGCTCACAACCTATTGGGTGAAGAGTGGACAAAAACAAATATATGTTCCTCGACTCCGCTCTCTCATTCACCCCTCACATCCAAGCCGTCACCAAAACCTGCCAGTCTCAGCTCCGCAACATTGCCAAGATCTGCCCTTTCCGCTCCATCCAAACTGCTACCCTGCTCATTCAAGCTCTCATCCTATCCCGTCTGGACTACTGCACCAGCCTTCTCTCTGATCTCCCATCCTCGTGTCTCTCTCCACTTCAATCCATACTTCATGCTGCTGCCCGGATTATCTTTGTCCAGAAATGCTCTGGGCATATTACTCCCCTCCTCAAAAACCTCCAATGGCTACCAATCAATCTGCGCATCAGGCAGAAACTCCTCACCCTGGGCTTCAAGGCTCTCCATCACCTCGCCCCCTCCTACCTCACCTCCCTTCTCTCCTTCTACTGCCCAGCCCGCACCCTCCGCTCCTCCGCCGCTAATCTCCTCCCCGTACCTCGTTCTCGCCTGTCCCACCATCGACCCCCGGCCCACGTCATCCCCTGGGCCTGGAATGCCCTCCCTCTGCCCATCCGCCAAGCTAGCTCTCTTCCTCCCTTCAAGGCCCTACTGAGAGCTCACCTCCTCCAGGAGGCCTTCCCAGACTGAGCCCCTTCCTTCCTCTCCCCCTCGTCCCCCTCTCCATCCCCCCCATCTTACCTCCTTCCCTTCCCCACAGCACCTGTATATATGTATATATGGTTGTACATATTTATTACTCTATTTATTTATTTTACTTGTACATATCTATCCTATTTATTTTATTTTGTTAGTATGTTTGGTTTTGTTCTCTGTCTCCCCCTTTTAGACTGTGAGCCCACTGTTGGGTAGGGACTGTCTCTATATGTTGCCAATTTGTACTTCCCAAGCGCTTAGTACAGTGCTCTGCACATAGTAAGCGCTCAATAAATACAATTGATGATGATGATGATGTTTCTAGATAACCTGGCAAAATCAGGGACAAAGGCTGGTAGCGGCCAGAAAATTTTTGCTAATGAACCAAGGGCATGACTGCAGAGCAGAGTTCAGCACTTAGAACAGTGCTCAGTGCTTAGAACAGTGCTTTGCACATAGCAAGTGCTTTATAAATGCCATCATTATTATTATTATGCTTACCTTCTGTGCTTCATTACAGCCCATGCAGAAAAATAGGTACAAAGCCATCCTGGAGTAAATACTGCAAGAAAACTGGATAGATTTGCCTCATAGAGATTCAGCTTAGTTCACCTTATGAATGTGCATTTATTATTTATTTACAGATCAGTAAAGCGATTTAGTATTTTCTGTAAGAGGGATGCTACTGTAGATAGCTTCAAACTCAACTAGTGTTTTCATGTATTGTTGTGACAGTTCTCTATGATAGTCGAGGAACTGTCATAATTACCTATAAAGAAAATTGAGAAATCAAATTAGCATGATTTCAAAAAGGAAAAGTGTGTTGAACATGAATTTTGAAAAGCCAAAACTTAGAAAGAGTTCAGCTTCACAATGGTTAGTCCTTCTTAGTCAACCTCAGAAAGCCACGTGTTGGACAAGACAGGGGAATACCACTGGCACAGCTGTACAGCCGATGGAAATTGAGAAAAATTGAGAAATCAAATTAGCATGGTTTCAAAAAGGAAAAGCGTGTTGAACGTGAATTTTGAAAAGCCAAAACTTAGAAAGAGTTCAGCTTCACAATAGTCAGTCCTTCTTAGTCAACCTCAGAAAGCC
The DNA here is from genome assembly GCF_015852505.1 of Tachyglossus aculeatus. NCBI lineage: Eukaryota > Metazoa > Chordata > Mammalia > Monotremata > Tachyglossidae > Tachyglossus > Tachyglossus aculeatus. The sequence continues at coordinate 16,243,464 of NC_052090.1, read as the reverse complement.
ACCTGTGTTGGACGAGACAGGGAAACACCACTGGCACAGCCGTACAGCCGATGGAAAATCCAACAAGAAAAACTGGAGTAGAGGACATCTTCTCCCACCGCAGATCCACCCCTTGCATCGTCTTCACACATTCTGGTCTGATCTGATGAACAAGGCAACTAAATCGCTTTCTTTGGGCAAGTGTGTTAACTCTATCCATTTGGTACAGTGGAAGAGGTAATTTTCTTAGCCAGATGACAGATTCTGGGTGCTACACAGTACAGAAGCTAATCTTTGTCTCAGTCTTTCCCTCTCTCCCAGCCTCCATCAGTCTGACATTCTCTCTCTCTCTCTCTCTCTCTCTCTCTCTCTCTCTCTCTCTCTCTCTCATATTTTCAGTATATGTCTTGTGTGCCTCTACTCTGAGCAAGCCAAACATGGCACCACCTGAAAATTCAAACCATCCTTATCTGATCCTGACCATAAAATCCTTCCCAACATATACATCTGTATCTTCTGGAATGGGAAGACTGTTGCCCCTTCAAAATTTTACCCTTGTTTCTACCTCCCGGTGTTGTGATCTTTTGCATTGTGTGCGCGTGCACACTCTCTCTCTCTCTCACACACAAGCACAAATGCTTGCACTGGGCTGTAAGATTCCAGAATGGCAAATGCATACTTCTGTCTGTAGCCTGCCTTTTACTTGAAAGACCAGGGCTGAGGGGGAAGCAGTGGGGATTCCTGGGCCTTTTCTTTAACCATGTCACATTCCAGGGATTCTAGTTCTTGAAACTGTACCCTAAGGTCCGAAAACTGACCTAGGCATGCCATCGTCATTTGCATTCCTGGACTACAAAGAAATTTCATTTCTCCCTCTCCTCCCAGCTCAGAGAAGGGGCAGCAGAGGAGCAAAGAGATACCTGAGTCCTGGCCCCAAATCTGGGTTGGGATCTGGGGAGATCTCTGTAAGCTGATACCAGTATTAGAGTTGGAAACTTGGTGTCCCCTCCTGTCCTGATGATGATGGCAGAGACTCCCACCGTAAATAGCAGATGAGTCTCAGTCCAGTCACGAAGACTTTGAGTTTGAGGATCTAATACTAGAAATAATAATAATAATAATTGCAATGTCTTTTAAGCCTTTATTATGTGCCAAGCATTGTACTAAGTAGTGGCTTAGGTACAAGATAATCACGTCCCACATGGGGCTAACTGTTTAGGTAGGAGGGGAACAGGTAATGAATCCCCATTTTGCAGATAAGGGAAGTGAGTCACAGAGAACTTAAGTGATTTTCCCAAGGCCACACAGCACACAAGTGGAAAAGGGGATATTAGAACCCAGGACCTGTGACTCCTAGGCCTGTTCTCATTCCATGAAGCAGCATGGCTCAGTGGAAAAAGCACGGGCTTGGGAGTCAGAGATCAGAGGTTCAAATCCCGATGGCCAATTATCAGCTGTGTGACTTTGGGCAAGTCACTTAGCTTCTCTGTGCCTCAGTTACCTCATCTGTAAAATGGAGATTAAGACTGTGAACCCCACGTGGGATAACCTGATCACCTTGTATCCTCCCCAGCGCTTAAACAGTGCTTTGCACATAGTAAGCGCTTAACAAATGCCATTATTATTATTAGGCCACAATAATTCTTCTGCATGAAGGAATCAATTATAGTGCTACCGTTTCACGGTGCTACATGCACGTTCATTCCTGCTGAAACAGTGACTACCAGCAAGTAGGCAGTCAGAGGTGCAGCACATTGCAAAGTGCATGTAATAATTTTATGTATACAACCCATTTGTGACCAGTGTGACCTCCCAGCATATGCTATACCATAGTGCAGCTGGCCAGCAAGTGGTTGTGAGGTAGCTGTCATGGTTGCCACTGTGTTATAGTGTAGTGCTATCAGCCAGGAGGTGATTGCAAGATGCTGCCATGGTTGTCGTTGTGGTCTCGGCCACACAAGGTGGCCAGATATTTTCTTCAGCTAGAAATTATAATGTGTGAATAAGCCACTTTAGTACTGTTCTCACCTAAGTTTGTTCCTTGCTGTTTTGCTTCTGCTAATTCTTGGTTCTCTTCTTGATTCTTCCTCTTAATGTCTTGATCTTCCTGAAGCCAAAGCTGCCTCAGGCCAGGCTGTTTTACTTCCATCAAGCTGCACCTATGTCTTGTCACTGGAGATTGTGCTTCACCACCTCTTTCAAATGTTGTTGTTCCTTTCTTACTTGGGGGTCATTCAACTTCAGTTCAACCTTCAGCCTCTGCTTAGCTCTCCCGCTGTCATCCATTCTCTTCACACTTCTGACTGCAGCAGGGGTCTTGTTGATGACTCTGTCTTCCCATTTGGGAAACATCTAGGAGTTCCATGGACTCTTCTCAGGTTCCTCCTCCAATATCCCAGATAAAGTGACTTTCACAAAGTACCACGTGGAGAGTGATTTCAGTCCTGGGGCTTGGAATTGGGGTCAGAGGCAACATAAAGGATTCTGAGTACAACAGCGGGGTGAGACGGGCCAGCCCTCTGTTCCCTGATGATTTCTGACTCTTTTGGTCACGGGGACCCTAACCTCTCCTTTCCTTCTCCAGCACCCTCAGCCTAAGTCCCTTCCCCTGCCCCACAGCACTTGTGCATAGATGTACATATTTATTATTCTATTCATTTTATTAATGATGTGCATATATCTATAATTCTATTTACTTATAGTGATGCTATTGATGCCTGTCTACTTGTTTTGTTTTGTGGTCTGTTTCCCTGCTTCTAGACTGTGAGCCCATTGTTAGGTAAGGATTGTCTCTATTTGGTGCCGAATTGTACTTTCCAAGTGCTTAGTACAGCTCTCTGCACACAGTTAGTGCTCAATAAATACGATCGATTGAATGAATGAATTCTGTGAAAGCCCTTAGTGAGTTGCATTTTGCAGGCTTCCTCAGATCACTGTTTTCTAAGCAGTATCACCCCCTCGGTTCCTCAGGGATGAAAACAGTTAGAAAGCCCAAGGACACAGAAATGGAAATTGGTTTCACATCCTGGGAATATGCAAATCATGAGGAACATTTGAGACTGACACGGCTGAACTCCATCATGGTTGGCACCCAGATCTATTATAGTAGAAGCACAGTGTGTCCTTGGTTGTTTCATCTGTGATTTCTACTTTACCTAGAAACTAGCTGCTTGCTGCAGGAGAAAAGCCCCCACAAAAAGATGAAGAAATGAGTAACCAGGGGTCAAGCCAACACTCTTTTGGGGAGTGGCATACTGCACCCCATTCCAGGGCTGCAGCCAAACGGACAAATGGAGGGGAGGAGATGGAGGCTATTATTTCCCGAGGCACTTCTAAATCTAAAGCTGATTCCTCAGAGATTGTCCTCGAGGGGTCATTTCCTCTAGGGAGTTTTTGCTGCTGTGGGGCAGTTCCGGGGGGGGGGAAACATCCAAGAGAATTTCTGGAAATTTAGAAACAAATCACGAAAACCCACGGTTCCTTTCTCTCTCCTCTCTTTTGTCCTCTCTCTTCCTGGCTCCCCTGGGAGGAGATGGAGCAAAGGTCTTGGATCCTAAGGTGCCAATTTGTCTGGGGTCCAAAAAAGACATCAAAGGCCTAAAAGCTGTCGGTACCTGCCGCATTTACATGTGAAGACAAGGTTAAGAACCCTCTAGTGCTGCTTTCTACTCATTGTTTCTTCCCGTGAGCCTGAGTCTGGTCGAGAATGTAGGCTGTGAATTATTTTGCCAGTATCACCATGAACTATATCAGAAACAGTCACCTTTAAATCTTTCCAGGGTGCCGTCTCCAACCCATCCTTGTTCCAAAGACAATTTTCAAAAATACACAGAAAAGGTAAGTTTTCATTCAATTCCAAATCGTTTGAAATACACAGCCATGAACAGCTAAGAGGTTAATCTAAGTACCAAGTACAAAACAATTGGGGGGAAATACCCCAAATTAGATTTTTCCCCTTCTTTCTGAGAGTGTGAAGTACTATCTAAGAATAGAGTTTGAAGCTAATGCATGCTGATCTTTATTTTCAGCCAAGCAAGGAAGCCTCTGGAATCAATAATGAGGGTGTTTTTCAAAAGAAACTCAGGGCTCCATGTACAGCTAAACCCAAGTGAACAAACCCCTTCACTCTCCAGGCTTATTTCCTATTGCTTATAATTTATGGTATTTACAGACCTTTAAAGGAGTTCAGGATGACTCCTCTTAATAGCCATGGGTCCGTGATTGAGTTTTTATGATTCCCAGATGAAAAAGTGTTTCATCATGAAAATTTTTAATTCAGTGAAATTTTGCCTGGGTATTATTTAATTTTTGGTTAAAATTCTCAAGGACTTCCTGTGGAGGAATTGTTTTACCCAAATTCTCTGTGTTCTCTAGACTCATCCCATTCTCTCATTATAGGTCATAGCACGTGTACATAGATCAGTAGATAAAAATAATTTTTCTTTGGCCAGAGCAAATTTGAAAAGACACAGTATGATACATGAACCAAAGTAGAAGAAAATAGTTTCCTAGCATCGCTATACGTGCCTCAGTTTATGTAGGGAAAGTACTTTTAATTGACTGACAACACTTTAGTCCGAGAATTAAAATTAGGATAAAGATCTTAATATGTGCAATTTCAGGATAGAATTAGTAGTTGAGTGATAGTTAAACTCTCTTCTTATGAATGGCCTAGTGGGAAGAGTCTGGGACTGGGAGTCAGGAATCCTAGCTTCTAGTTTTGTCTCTGCCATTTGCTTACTGTATAACCACGGGCAAGTTACTTCACTCCTCTGTGCCTCAGTTTCTTTATCTGTAAAACATGAATTAAAGACTTGTTCTCCTTCCCTCTTAGGCTGGAAGTGCTGTATGAGATGATCTTGTATTTATCTCACTGCTTCACAGATAGTAAGTGCGCTTAAAAAATGACATTTTATGTATATTATATAACACAAATGAATATCATTATTACAATTATTATGAATGTTTTCTAAATGATGACTATGCAACCATTGGTTACTGGCTAAATCAGTTCTTCAGGTTTGACGGCAAGAGCCGAGTCCTGAGCCTGTTAAATCCCGTCACTGGCCTTTTCTTAGCAACTAGACAGCTGCCACTACATTTCACTAAAGATGTGTGACCTTGGGCAAGTCACTTCACTTCTCTGTTCCTCAGTTACCTCATCTTTAAATGGGGATTAAGGCTGGGAGCCCGTTGTGGGAGAGAGGTTGTGTCCAACCTGATTTGCTTGCAATCCACCCCCCAGTGCTTAGCATAGTACCTGGCATGTAGTAAGAGCTGAACAAATACCACAATTATTACTATTATATCACTGTCTGTCTCCCCCTCTAGACGGTAAGCTCATTGTGAGCCGGGAATGTGTCTGTTATATTGTTGTATTGTACTCTCCCCAGTGCTTAGTACAGTGCTCTGCACCCAGTAAGCACTCAATCTTTACAGTTGATTGATTGACTGACTGACATGCCCATGGATCCTTTTTGCAGTGGTGAAGATGGCACATTCTCTTGCCCTGCCCCCTCTGCCCACTGGCATATGTTGTTGAGCGAGCTGGCAGGGAAAGTGTGAGTAGTCTGTGGTCTCCCCCTTCTAGACTGTGAGCCCGCTGTTGGGTAAGGACCGTCTCTATATGTTGCCAACTTGTACTTCCCAAGCGCTTAGTACAGTGCTCTGAGTAAGCGCTCAATAAATATGATTGAATGAATGAATGAAAGAAGCAGCCTCGCTCAGTGGAAAGAGCACGGGCTTTGGAGTCAGAAGTCATGGCCAATTGTCAGCTGTGTGACTTTGGGCAAGTCACTTAGCTTCTCTGTGTCTCAGTTACCTCATCTGTAAAATGGGGATTAAGACTGTGAGCCCCCCGTTAGACAACCTGATCACCTTGTAACCTCCCCAGAGCTTAGAATAGTGCTTTGCACATAGTAAGTGCTTAATAAATACTATAAAAAATAGAATAGGTCTGAGATTTCAGCAGAGGCAGCAGCAGCAACAACAGCAGCAGACAGAGCTATTCCCTTGCTTATTTCATAAACCACCTTGGAGATGGTTTACTAAACAGGCTAAACAGACTGGCTTAATAAGATCAGGACAGTCTTTTCCTCTTTCTTGCAAAAGCAAGATGTGATAAAACAAAATGTAACAGCAGTCACCAAAATAGCAAATGACAGGCATGTATGTAGGTTAGGCTGGTTGTTCCAAGGGGCACCACAGAGTCAAAAGACAAACACTCCTACCTGTGGACCGAATGGGAAGAATTGTTCCCCGCCACCCCCGTGCCCAATTGTCTCATGAGGATAAACCTCTCCAAAACAAGGTGTGTAACTGTGGTATTTGTTAAGTGCTTTATAATGTGCCAAGCACTGTACTAAGAACTGGGTTAGATAGAAGGTATTTATGTTGGACATAGTCCCTATTGCACTTGGGCTTCCCAGTCTAAGTGTGACCTTGGACAAGTCACTTGACTTCTCTGTGCCTCAGTTACTCCATCTGTAAAATGGGGATTAAGACTGTGAGCTCCACGTGGGACAACCTGATTACTTTGTATCTACCCCAGTGCTTAGAACAGTGCTTGGCATATAGTAAGCACTTAACAAATACCATTATCATTATTATTAGAACAGATATTTCACCCCCCATTTTACAGATGAGGAAGTAGAGGCCCAGAGAAGTTAAGTGACTTACCAATGATCACACAACAGGCAAGTAGCAGAGACAGGATTAGAAGCCAGATCCCCTGATTTCCAGGCCCATGTTCTTTCCATTAGACTACACTGCTTCCTGGTGTATTTCAAGGAGCTGCCCTTCACATCTCTCTCTAAGAGACATCGTTCAACCTCTCCTGGTCCTGCCAAATTGACTCCACATCTGGTCAGGGCATATGTGACAAATGGGGCCATTCTTTCTGGGCAATTAGCCCTCTCATTTGTAGATAGTGAAGCAGTGGGGTAGAAAAAGCTATAAACCTAAGGATAAAAGGCCAGACTTTCCACCACACTGGCCAGGAAACCAGGTCACAGTCTGGAGGGCCTGTGGAAAAATCTGCCTCTGGAAGTCTTTGTGATCAATATTTTAAGATGATGGGTAAACTGACTGCATCATTTCTCAGGACACTGCACTGCTCCCTGCTGCATTTAAGAGTTTCTGTGCTATTGATGAAGTGGATTGTTCTGGCCTGCAATATTCATGTTCAACTGGGTTCTAATCTGGGTGATCTTGGGTAAATCACTGCACTTCTCTGTCCTTCAGTTTCCTCATCTGTAAAATGGGGGTAAAATAACTGCTCACCTTCTCCTTTAGACTGTGGGCCCAGTGCAGGACAGGAACCGTGTTCAACCTGATTATCTTTTACCTACTTCAGCACTTAATAGAGTACCTGGTACATAGTGAGCGCTTAACAAGTACCACACTTGTTATCATTACTATTATTCCGTATCAGCTCTTCTATTTCCACAGCTAGCAGCAGAGCCTCAGAATCCAAGCCCAGAAATTATGGGATTAGGCTATAGTGTTGTCTCATTTTGACAAGGGTGGATCCCATGTGAAAACTTCTGAGCTGATGACTTACAAATAGACTGCAGCTGCTACTGTTTTTGTTGAAACATTTGGCAATATATGAACTCCTTGACTAGGAGGGCCCTGAGGGAGATGGTTGCAAAATTCCATGGAATCTGGAGGGGCTGGAGAGCTTGGGTGGACCTCATCAAGATTCATTGCAAAGCAGAATGGCCAAGTGGAAAGAGCACGGGACTGGAAGTTGGAGAATCTGGGTTCTAATCCCACCTCTGCCACTTGCCTGCTACGTGTGAACTTGAGCAAGTTGCTTCACTTCTCTGAACCTCAGTTTCCTCATCTGTAAAATGGAGATTCAAGATCTGCCCTCCCTCCTATTTAGAATGTAAGTCCCTTGGGGGACAAGGACTACTTCCAATCTATCTTGTTTTAACTCTAGAGCTTAATACAATGCTTGGCATAGAGTAAGTGCTTAACAAATACCATTATTATTATTATTATCATTATTATTATTATTCTCCTTGCCAAAGGAAGTGATGATGCCTGTGTCACTTACGTGTCTGTCCCTGTTTGGCTGCAGCTGCTCTTCCCAGGAAGAGAGAGTACTATGCCCTGCACATGGTAAACACTCAATAAATGCCACTGATAGAACTGTGTGTCTCTTAGCTGACCTCTCAGCAGTGTTGTCTTTCTCCAGGGTGACCTGAATCTGAAAAGAAGTAATTCTGATGGTATTTATTGAGTGCCAACTGAATTCAATGCACTATATTAAAGGCTTGGGGAAATGAAACAGAAGCACAAAACCATTCCCTGCCCACAGCAAGTCACTGGAGCAAGTGCCCGGGCTTTGCCCTTGGTAGTCTGACCTGTAGCTGTCTCCTCATGCAGTGCCCCGACCCACACATCACACCCCATATCTGCCCCTCACTTCTCTGCCTAGCCAGACTCACACTAGTAATCAACCAAAATAATATTTGAGCACCTAATTGCGTACTGAACACACTACAGCTAGTGGACACAATCTCTGCCTCGAAGTTCTGGAACTTTTTCCTTAATGCAATCAAAACGGAGCGAGCAGAGGCCCCAGCTGAGATGTAGAAACCAGCTTTGCAGATGGTGTCCCCAGCCACCAAGCCAAAGATGTCCACATTTGACTGTGTTGTGCGGAGAATCTTTTGGGGCAATCTTTTTGAGTCACATTCAGAGACCCACTTTGTCAATACTATAGGGTCTGAACAGGAAAGATATCACCAATAGCTTCCTGGACACCTTTAAACTACCAGAGCACAGACTTTGGAGTCAAAGGTCATGAGTTCAAATTCCAGCTCTGCCAATTGTCAGCTGTGTGACTTTGGGCAAGTCAGTGAACTTCTCTGTGCCTCATTTACCTCATCTGTAAAATGGGGATTAAGACTGTGAGCCCCCCATGGGACAACCTGAACACTTTGTAACCTCCCCAGCGCTTAAAACAGTGCTTTGCACATAGTAAGCGCTTAATAAATGCCATCATCATCATCATCATCAAACTTGCTGCACAAAGAAGGCAGTTGCCAAGTCCTTTTCTGTCATGACTGATTTCAATTCTGCCCCGTCGTCCTAAACTCTTTGTCTCAATTTTGAATGTGTCAGCCTTTAAAATGGAAAGAAGGGAGGCTCTTAAAATATAATAAGTCAAAGTGTGAAAAGTAGAATGCTTGGCTGGCTCAGGTTTGAGTTTCTGTCACATGTAACTGAACAGAAAAATATTAGGAAGTTGACAGGATGAATTAATGTCACTAATATATTTCGTAGGTATGGGTTCTGAGTGGATACTTTTCTTTAAATATGAAAAATATACTTTTCAAATCATCTACCGGGGCTCTTTAGCCATGAATAATGTTAGATGCTTTGTGTATGAAGAAATTACTTTTTATTATTTTATTATTGGCTTTTTCACCAATAGGTCCAGAGAGTTCCTGAGAATATGATATAGCCTCTATGGTGGGGTCCCATAGTTGTGGACTTTATGTGAAAGCATCAGAAGACTGACCAACTAACCTTCAGCAATCAGAAATGGGGATTCTGACTCTCTCAGAAGAGGTGTCAAGCTTTATATTAACACCTGTCTCCCTCTCTAGATGTAAGCTCCTTGTGGGCAGGGAGCGATGCCTACCAACTCTGTTGTATTCTACTCTCCCAAATGCTTAGTACAATGCTCTGTGTACATAATAAGCATAGAGAAGCAGCATGGCCCAGTGGAAAAGAGCATGGGCTTTGGAGTCAGAGGTCATGGGTTCAAATCCCAGCTCCGTCAATTGTCAGCTGTGTGACCTTGGGCAAGTCACTTAACTTCTCTGTTCCTCAGTGACCTCATCTGTAAAATGGGACTGAAGACTGTGAACCCCCCGGGGGACAACCTGATCACCGTGTAACCTCCCCAGTGCTTAGAACAGTGCTTTCCACATAGTAAGTGCTTAATAAATGCCATAATAATAATAATAATAATAATAATAATTATGGCATTTGTTAAGCACTTACCTATGTGTGAAGGACTGTTCTAAGTCCTGAGAATGATACAAGGTGATCAGGTTGTTCCACGTGGGGCTCACAGTCTTCATCCCCATTTTACAGATGAGGTCACTGAGGCTCAGAGAAGTTAACTGACTCACCCAAGGTCACACAGCAGACACGTGACAGAGCCGGGATCAGAACCCATGACCTCTGACTCCCAAGCCCGTGCTCTTTCCACTGAACCATGTAAGCGCTTTAATAAATTTGATTGATTATAGTTTTCGGGACACCAAGAGGGAGAAGCAGGTTAGCACTGAAAAGGACTTTGCAGCATGCACAATTTGAAAAAGAAATGGTTGGTCATGTATTGACTTATCAACCTCACAGTACACAGTGTGGCCACCACAATATTTTGGGGGCTACACCTTTGTAAAATTAGGTCACTAAGGAAAAAATGGCCTTAAGCCAAAGGCAATGAGATGAATATAAACTTCTTGATGATGGTATTATTATGTGCAAACTGTGTGCTCTTGGGTAGATATAAGATAATCAGATGAGACACAGTTCCCGAAAACAATGACTTTCAACTCATTGTACAGGTGAAGAAACTTACGATCAGAGAAATAAATTGAATACACTTGAACTGGATTTTGTCATGTCAGCCATGAGACATTGTTCCTTATTGGGACTGTGAACTATCTCACTGCTTGATTCCACCCTTTTTTCCCCAGTGATAGAAGAGACTGGGATTTCCCAACATAATGCAGGTTTATTGACATCAATAATAAACTTTCTGCCAAGTGAAATCTAATGCAGTAATAAGATTCAGACAGCTCTGTAGCTGTGAAGCATTGGAAAGAGGGTGGAGGGAGTGACAAGTAGACAAGGAAGGGAAAAGTCTGCAATTTTTTTTCTTCTAAAACCAAGTTTTCCACTTGGCTAGCTGCACTCTGGGAACTCAAAGTTTCTAGATTCATTCATTCACTCATTCATTCAATAGTATTTATTGAGCGCTTACTGTGTGCAGAGCACTGTACTAAGCACTTGGGAAGTACAAACTGACAACATGGCCCAAAGATATAGGGCAGAAACCAGATTCAATCCATGAACACTTATCACGTACAGAGCACCTTATCCAGTGCTGCTTTCCTTGGGTGTCTAAAATGCAAAACATGTTGAATTGTTTAATGAGAATAGTCTCTTGTTTTCCCACAAACTTCACTTGGACTGCATGGGGAAGGAACAAGATATCATCCACTACATAATGGTAGTTAAATAAAGGGACTTTACGCACCCTTATTTCAGCCTGACTTCCCTGGATGATAAGGAATGATCTTTCTACACAGTTGCAAAATGCCACTTTTCTAAGCACACAGTTACTAACCCACTAAAATGATTGACTCAAAAGATCAATTTAGTCTCTTCAGAAACATAAATGGGCTCTCTCTATAGAATCTCCTTCACATGCAATGATTGAATGTCCAGTTCATTGTCTACCAAAGGAAACTTAAGCACTGAGTAGTCAAATGACTTACCTGAGGTCATGCAGCAGGAAGTGGCAGGTCTGGATTTAGAAGCTGGGGCTTCTGTCTCCTGGTTCCATGCTCTTTCCATTAGACCATGCTGCCTCTAATAATAATAATAATAATAGTATTTGTTAAGCGCTTACTATGTGCAAAGCACTGTTCTAAGTGCTGGGTGATCAGGTTGTCCCACGTGGGGCTCACAGTCTTAATCCCCATTTTACAGATGAGGGAACTGAGGCACAGAGAAGTTAAGTGACTTGCCCAAAGTCACACAGCTGATAATTGCCGGAGCCAGGATTTGAACCCATGACCTCTGACTCCAAAGCCTGTGGTGTTTCCACTAAGCCACGCTGCTTCTCTGATCACCTCTGTTCTCAGTGGCTGCACTGTTGGGGACTGCAAGGGGCAGATATAAGTGAATGAGTGTCCGTGCAGCCATGGATGGTAATGGGATAATATGATTTTCCTGTCCTATGCAAGGGGCCTCATGTATGTGGAAAATTTCCCCCATTGATTGTTGAGTCTGCAGACCAATTTGGATATGCCTAATGCATTGCCAAACTTGGCCTTATCTATGAAAAGGATTCAAAATACAATATTTAGGTAAAGTTAACTTACATGTTAGGCTGCTGATACAGAGGACAGGTGTGATGCTATTTTCCCAACCCCACAGACTCTCGGGCAAACGTCTGCAGAGAAAATTAATCAATGATAAAGCAATTTAAGGGAGAATAGGAAAACTCTAATAATTAAAAAAATTAAGAAAAAACCCACTGACTCTGAGATCCATTCTTTGGAGCATCTGAAAGATTAAATACCTCTTTGCCACCTTCCTGAGGTGGATCCCAGTCCGACAGGAGGAGAGACCTGTCTCCCGTGTCCTTGATGGTTCCTTAGAGACAAACTCTGATGCAAATTAGACTTTTCAAGTCCAAAAAATTGCTGAAGAAAACTGCCACCAGATATGGAACTCCTACCAGGTCCGAGGAGTATGACAAAGAGGTTAACCATTTCAAAGCAATTTTTATAACTCTGCTTTGAAAAATAACATTCATTTTGATATTGAGGTAAGAAGTTTTAGGACTGTAAACATTCATTTGAAATAAATGATATAAAATGATAGTCCCAATTTTACCTCAATTTTAATTCTTCAAGCCCTATGAAAATATTGTTAATTATCCCAGTACAGTACGAATGCATCAGCAAATGGAGTATATTTTTTATTCAGAGACCCATTCTGTAGATTCATTAGTATTTTCAGAAGGATAATTATGGAATATTACATTTTGAAATGAGGGTATAGATCCTTGTTACAGTGAACAGACTGTGATTTCATTTTGGACCTTTGGGAAACAATTATTTTGGCAGGATGATGACATTTTTGAGTAACAGTAACACTGCTTTACAATTCTGCAGGAGTTTTTGTACAAGATAACTTGTGCAACTTTATGGATTTGAATTTAAATCACTAGATCTGTCCATTTTAAAAAAGCTCTGACTCCTGAGCCACAGTGTTTTGTCCAACAGAAATGAAAATCAATTCTATCACTTGAAATCCTTAGCCTTGCTCCTGGGAGACAGTGTCCCTGTACCACTCTCTTGGTTTCTCTCTCTCTCAGCGTTATCACGCCAGACTGTATCTCTTGCCACATTTTTGGTTCCCATTCTCTCACATTAAACCTTCCAAAGATTCACTTTCCTTCTTTCACTTACCTGTAAATCATTTCAGCATCTTTCTTCCCCGTTAGAATGTAAGCTCCTCAAGGGTAGGGGTTTGCTCCACATGTTCAATAAATATTGATGTGACCAGGTTGTAGAAGGGGTGAAATCTCCATGGACTTACATGCAGGCAAAGGACCTCAGACCAGAAGAGAAAACAGATTAGGAGGAGAAAGAGTCAGAGGTCTAACTGCAAGGAATATAAATGAGAGGAGGAAAAATCTTAAATAGGAGAGGTGGGCAAGGGAGAAATTGATGGATGGAGACTAGGTGGACAAATATTCCTCAGAGAAGGAAAATGAAAGATGGAGAGCAAAAAGAGGAGCATGGGAGTTCCAGAGCATAACAATATAAAAAGGATAGGAAAACAATTCCATTAGTGCCCATTGATAGAAAGGTAGTCATCATTAATTACGTGGAAGAGGACACTCCCAGTGAGTCTGTGATAAGATTGTGTGGGAAATGAATTCAGAATTAGGAAAGGGGACCATTAAGACTTGCTCTGCTGAGAAAGCCAAACACTGGCCTGTTGGGTGACCTCGGGCAAGTCATTTAACCTCTCTCAGTCTCAGTTTCTTCATCTGTAAAATGGAGGCAGATTGATAGACTGGAAACACCACATGGAACTGGGACTGTCTCTGATCTGATTATCTTGTCCCTGCACCAGTGTTTATTATTATTATTAATAATAATAATAATAATAATGGCATTTGTTAAGCACTTACTATGTGCCAGGCACTGTAATAAGCACTGGGGTGGATACAAGCAAATCAGGTTAGACACAGTACCTGTCCCACATGGGACTCACAGTCTCAATCCCCATTTTGCAGATGCAGTAACTGAGGCCCACAGAAGTGAAGTGACTTGCCCAAGGTCACACAGCGGACAAGTGGTGGAGCCAGGATGAGAACCCATGACCTCTGGCGGAGACAGGATTAGAACCCATGACCTCCTGACTCCCACTATGCCATGTGTGATTATTGTCATTGTTATTAATAATAAAAATAGTAATGCAGAGATTGGAAATAGTTCTAGACTCAGAGAGAGTCATGGAAAGTTACTTGAAAAAGTCAATACAGATGTTTTTATCTGAGGAATCCAAATGTCCCTGACAGAAGAGAAAGCCTTTTACACTTCCTCAAGGCACATGGCTGCCTTGGGCCAGAAAGGTTTTTTCATTTTGTTTTATTTTTTAATGGCATTTGTTAAGAACTTACTGTAGTGCCAGGCACTGTACTAAGCCCTGGGGTAGATACAAGGTAATCAGGTTGGACACAGTCCCTGCCCCACAAAAGGATCACAGTCTTAACCCCCATCTTTACAGATGAGGTAGCCTAAACAGAGAAGTTAAGTGGCCTGCCCAAGGTCATTCAGCAGACAAGTGGTGGAGCCGGGATTAGAATCCAGATCCTTCTGACTCCCATAATAATAATAATAATGGCATTTATATTTTGCTTCCTATGTGCAAAGCACTGTTCTAAGCACTGGGAAGGTTACAAGGTGATCAGGTTGTCCCAAGGGGGCTCACAGTCTTAATCCCCATTTTACAGATGAGGTAACTGGGGCCCAGAGAAGTTAAGTGACTTGCCCAAAGTCACACAGCTGACAAGTGGCAGAGCTGGGATTTGAACCCATGACCTCTGACTCCAAAGCCTGTGCTGTTTCCATAGAGCCACGCTGCTTCTCCCAGGCCTGGGCTCTGTCCTTAGGCCATGCTGCTACTCTAAAAAATATGGAATGCTTCACAAATTTGCATGTCATCAGTAGCATAACATGGTAGAAGCTTTTGAAGTGGCTTTGAGCTGTTTTTGGAAACTTCAAATGAGTGATTTGGATTTTTTTTTCCCTTTTTAATGTCTCTGATTTTTGGCAGCCTTCTACTGACAACACATCACTTTTGGTTCCTTTGTCAAGTGCAGAAAAGCAAGCAGCACAAAACCGATTTCTCCCGAGCAAAGACATCTGATTGAAAACCCGCCTAGATGGTTGGGCCCAGAGGGTTTTTCTTGGTCCCCTTGGTTTGGGATCATTTTGAGCTCTGACTGGCCTCCATTCTGGGAAGCCCCCTCCAGCATTCCTGGGCGTGGAAAAAGAGCCTGGTGTGTGTATGGCGCTGCAGGATTGCTCTCAAAGATTGGCCGCCCATTAGGAAGGAACCTGGGAAATTTTCCCACTGCCAAGCCAAGGGAGGGAATAATGGGGCCAGGACCTTGGAAACAGCTTGTTCCACCAAATTACATTTAAATTTGCCTTGGAGACAGAAGCCTAACAGACAGCCAATGGTATTTATTGAGCACTTACTGTGTGCAGAGCGCTGTCCTGCGAGGTTGTAAGTGATTCATTTGGACCTTTGGAAATAGCAGAGATGGGAAACAGTTAAGGACTGTTGAGAAGCAGCATGGTCTAGAGGGTTGAGCACTGGCTAGGGAGTTGGAAGGTCCTGGGTTCTAATCCTGGCTCTGTTACCTGTCTACTTTGTGACTTTGGGCAAGTCACTTCAGTTCTTTGTGCCTCAGTTACTGCACCTATAAAATGAGGATAATGCTGTGAGCCCTACATGGGCCATGGACTGTGTCCAACCGGATTAACTTGTATTTACCCCTGTGCACATACATAATGGGCACTTAAATATCATAAAGGAAAACAAACAAAAAACGGCATTTAGGCATTTAGTTTTATTTACCCAAGGTACTCGGGCCTGTTCCTCTTAACTACTTTGACAGTTTCGCCCTTTACCCAACCTCAGAACACTCATGTACCCATTCATCTGTAATTTATTTTCATTAATTCATTCAATTGGATTTATTGATGTCTGTCTCCCCCTCTAGTCTGTAGGCTCTTTGTGGGCAGGAATCCCCTGTAGCTACTTCTTGGAATTGTATTCTCCAAAGTGCTTAGTATAGTGCTGTGCTTAAAGTAAGCACTCAATTAATACCATTGACTGATTGATTGATTCGTTCATTCCTCCTACCTTGGTTTAGGCCACCTCATAATTCTTCCAGGTGAATGGCTGATGGGCAGCTTTGAGGCCTCTTTGTTCTGGTTTTGGCACATTCAGAGGTAGGTGACTTCTGGACTGGGACCAGGAGTGTTAGGAAAATCAGCATGACGTGGAGATCTGAAATAATTCTGCCAATTTCTGCCACTGATTCTTGGTACTCTGTCAACACAAGCATTGATTCCCTCTATCAAAAACAAACCTACATAATCTTGGATGCTTTGGTTAGGCAGAGGACAAAATGCAATTAATATTTTGCTGACTCCAGTGACAGAAAAGCTAATGGAATAGAATGGAAATTTAACAGTCTAGTTCAGTCTGTGGCTGCAGAGTAAAGAGCGCCTGTTCGCCTTAATATATCGTGTGCACTGAATGATACAGAACTGTTACCAGTACATTTGGAAATCTTTCCTCGCTCTCTAAAAACTTCCCATGAAAAAAAAAAAAAGGGAGCAAAAGTGACCCATTAAGGAAAACTGGATTGTAATATTAAAAGCTATTAACCTCCCTTCCCTTAATGGCCACTCGACGGGGAACTCAATCCATCTGTCTCTGTGATGAGTAAGAGGCAGTGTTTTATTTACTGAGTGACTGAAGCTATCTAGGGTCACTGCATGCTGCATTTGAAAATGAAAAGTAGGCAATTAAGGCATGGATTGGTTCTCCCAAACTCTTCAGTCCCAGTCAAACTTTGTAGTGTTCCCTCATCAGATGGAATCAGGACCTAGGAAGCGATGGGGAAAGTCAACACCCAGCAGGATGTAGGCTTCTTGGAAAGTGGGTGGTTTTCAGGGATTCTATACAGTAGGTGTGAGAGATGTCTACATTGGCAATGTGATGGGTGGAAAAAAATTACATTCCTTTGCACTATCTACAGCTGCTGGATCAAAACATGTTATCACTGAGAGTGCCTTTGGGACAACACGAGCACAGTAAAATAGAAAGTTAAATGACCAGCTTATTTTCTACTTGTTCAAAATGGAAATAAGATGAGTCAGGATGCAATCAATCAATTGGTGGTATTTACTGAGCACTTGTGGTGCACAGAGCACTGTGCTAAGCACTTGGGAGAGTACAATAGGGGTAGTAGAGAATACATTAGAGTAAGCAAACATGATCCTTGACCTTGTGGAATTTACAATCTAGCTGTGGAAGACAGACATTATTATTTTGATAACAACAATAGTAATGATAACAATAAAAATTACTGATAGAAGAAATATGAAGTATAAGGATATGTAGTTTAGTGCTGTGAGGATGGGGTGACTACCGAAGTGTTTAGGGGGTACAGCCTGAAGTGCCTGGGTGATGCAATAAGGAGGGAGAATGGGATGGATTTGTGAGAGATTAGTCAGGGAAGGTTTCCTGGAGGAGAAGTAATTTTAGTAGGCTTTGACAGTAGAAAGTGCTGGTATGTCAGATGTGAAGAGGGAAGGAATTAAAGGCAGAAGGGAGGGCTAAGCAAGGGAATGTACACTGGGCAATCTCAAAGCAAGGTGCTGAAAGGTGAAACTCAATGTAATTTTACCTTGTAAATTATTTTATCCTCAAAATGAGATCTCTGTAACTGGGTTTGGGAATATTTATTTTATTTGTTTCACATTCCTGCAGTGGTCCTACTTGAAGCTTTAGACACACTTTCCCTTTACCTTCTGGCAAAATAAAATATGAACAGAACAAATCTTAGCTGCATGACACAATTTTCAAGTAAAATTATGAGGTCTAAGGAAAATTTCGTCAGACATTTTCTCTTTATCTAGGCACAGAAGTGCACAAGGAATCCCATTCTCCCAAATACGTAACTTGCTTCTGGGGAGTAAGTAAGTTCTTAGTTTCCTCAAAGACTTATCTCTCCAATCTATGGAAATAACCTACTAGCAAGAAGGACTCCTGGACCTGGGAGAATCAGCTTTATTAACTTAGCTGCATGGTCTTTAGTTAAAATGCAGAAGGACATATTAATACATATGTACACATTTGTTTGTGATGTCAGTAGTATCATCTTGAAAGAGAACAGCTCTCTCTCAATATATATATTACATATATATATTTATATATATATATACGTTTTTCAGTTTTAAGATGATGGTTCTGATGGTCAGAACCTATCCATCTCTGCAAGTGTAGCTGTAAATGTAATTTTGCTGACCCAAGAGTTTCGTACAGTGCTCTGCACACTGTAAGCGCTCAATAAATATGATTGATTGATTGCCCGATCCTCTCTACTCAGTTAACCTTAAAGGTAGACCTGCGCTAATGGGTTTGTCCTCTAAAGTTAATAAGGCTGATTCTCCCAGGTCCAGGAGTCCTTCTCTGTAGTAGGTTATTTCCATAGATTGGAGAGATAAGTCTTTGAGGACACTAAGAACTTACTTAGTCCCCAGAAGTAAATTAGGTATTTGGGAGAATGGGATTCCTTGTGCACTTCTGTGCCTAGATAAAGAGAAAATGTCTGATGAAATTTTCCTTAGACCTCATAATTTTACTTGAAAATTGTGTCATGCATCTAACATTTGTTCTGTTCATATTTTATTTTGCCAGAAGGTAAATGAACAGTGTGTCTAAAGCTTCAAGTAGAGAAGCAGCGTGGCTCAGTGGAAAGAGCCCGGGCTTTGGAGTCAGAGGTTATGGGTTCAAATCCCGGCTCCACCACTTGTCAGCTGTGTGGCTTAGGGCAAGTCACTTAACTTCTCTGGACCTCAGTTCCCTCATCTGTAAAATGGGGATTAAGACTGTGAGCCCCCCGTGGGACAACCTGATCACCTTGTAACCTCTCCAGCGCTTAGAACAGTGCTTTGCACATAGTAAGCACTTAATAAATGCTATCATTATTATTAATATTAAAGGGACTGTCTGTTTCTGATTCTGCTTCCAAGCATCCCGATTATCCCAAAGTCTTTGCTTAAAAAGAGCAACCCCCTCCTCGATTCCTGTCCATCAGGCAGTTCTGTCTGCTGCAGGAGTCTCCCTGTAATTCACTGCTATTTCACAGCATTTAATCATAATCATAATGTTATTTATTAAGTCTTTACTATGTGTAAAGCACTGTTCTAAATTCTGGAGTAAATACAAAATTATCAGATGAGACACAGTCCTTGTCCCATGTGGGGCTAAGGCTGTATTTATTTTTTTGCTGCCCTCTCAGCTTTTACCACAATGTGCCCCCTTTCTGTTCATCATACCGTAACTGCAACTGCTTTTCATACATCCTGCCCAGTACAGCTGGGTCACTATGAGCATTGATTCAATGCTGATCACCTGATTGGGGTTCAGGACCTTATCGTTAGTGAACTTTTCCTGCCATTTGCTGTTGAGGCTCGTTTGTAGGAGCTGTTGGTGAAACTGTTCTAGAAGCTGGATGTGTTTACACAGCCATGAAGGAGCTTTATAGACCTCCAACTTGGTGGGGAGTTTGATGCCCCACGGTCACCACAGTTTACTTCACAGTCTGCCAAAAACCACTGGCCTTTTAGATTCTGTTTTCTAACTCTATATCTAAATGTACGTCAGTGGAGTGCATACTGCCTGGGTAGGAGAAATCAGTGGCAGCTGTAAGTTCTGTTAGGCTTTCATTATGGGTAGGTTTTCGAGGTCTGGGCTGGTACCCAACTTCCATTTGCTTCAATTTATTGTCATCCCTAGCCCTGTGCTGCTCCTGCCAAGGAATTCACAATCGTTCACATGTCTTCTTGTGCCGCTAGAGTACAACTGAACGAACTTGCAAGTAGTGGAAAAGGTAATTACAAGGTTGTGATGAAGAGGCTTCCGTATGACTGTATTAAAACGAACCAATACACTACTGGTGTAGCTGCATGAGATTTACCTGATTTCATTTACTGCCTTTTTGGTGGCAAGCAGTTACCTACCTGCTTTCTTGGTTTTCTAATTGAAAAAGAGATTGAAATCCAAATGAGTGTTTTTGCAAAACAGTGCCTAATGATAATGAGCGCCTGTATTCATCTGTGGTTAAGCAGTTGAGTATCATTTAGATTGAGATTAAACTAAGAAGTTTCTACAATGTGATTTTCTACTTAGGTTTACCTTTCCAGACACAGCTCTGCATAAATAACTGGGCCTAGAGCACACAATATTTTGAAAAGCTTCAGACCTAGACACTCGACTATTTTTTATTTTTAATTATTCATGCTTCATTTACATAATTACCGCAATCGCTGGTTTGGATGTGTCTGCATTAATCAGATACTCTTAATGCCAAACTAATTACTTAAGTCAAAACAAGATATAATTATATAAAATAAAATGCAACTTTTTCCTCTGTGACTTCAAATTAAAGACATCGAAAGCCCTTTTGTTCCTAAAGAAGTTCAGTATATTAATTCTGTACTGGACTTTGTCATACTTTTTGAGCACAATAAATGTTTCCTAAGTATCTCTCGAATTATTTCAAGTTTCTGAAACATTGCAGAACCCATAATTTAATTTTCTTTAAAATGTTAATACAATAATTTCCTCTCAGTCTGATATCATCAAAGATGAAGGTTTAGAAAGAAGAAAACAAGTCAAAGATCAATGGAAGTCCACTTATTACCCAGTGGAATAGAGTTTTAAGATGAAAATGTTGCCCACTTTTTCACTGTAATAAATGTTCAAAAGTCTTATACATCCCAAGCATTATGTTTCATATAATTGGGTAGCAGAACTGTGGCTGGAGAGTAATTTAAGTCACCGACATTGGATCATTAAACATTTCTAATAAATATCCCGGCATGCTTTCATTTCCAGTGGCATGTCCTAGCCAAAGATAATGAGGCGGTGGGACTCTTTGTGCTGTTCATGATACTTGTAATTGTGACTTTCCTTTGAGAGGATTCAAATCCTTCCTAGCTATCATCCAATTAAAGTTCACAACAACCTGCTCATGAGAGATGGAGAGGGATAGAATTACTATCCTGTTATAAGACTGGTAAGTTAAGGCTCAGAGAAGCTAAGTGATTTATGTCCAATCCATCAATGAACTGGACTTTGACTCAGTGGAGTCTGACAGTTAAATCTGCTACACTTTAACTAGACCATGCTGCTACAGCACTCTAGACTGCAAGCTCCTTGCAAGGGAATGTGTCTGTTTATTGTCGTAGTGTACTCTCCCAAGTGCTTAGTACAGTGCTTTGCCCGTAGTAAGTGCTCAATAAATATGATTGAATGAATAATAATAATAATAACAATGATGGTGAAAATACTAACAATTGCATTTATTAAGCAGTGTGCGAAAATCTGGGGTAGATACACGATAATGAGGTTGGACCCAGTCTCTGTCCTACATGAGGCTCACAGTCTACAGGGAGAGAGAGGGGAGATATCTTTATCTGTATTTTACAGATGAGGAAACTGAGGCACAAAAAATGCTTGATGGAGGCAGTGGAATTTTAGAAGCTGAATGTGGGGAGTGTTGTGTTAGATTTGCAGAGGGAGGGCATTCCGGGCTTGGGGGAAACCGGGCGGGTGAGGAGACGAAGGCGGGAGAGGTGAGAGAGCGAGGTATATTTAGAAGGGTAGTCTGAGAGGAGCTGAGAGAGTGAGCTAGTAAGTAAAAACACTACCTCACTCCAATTTAGAAATGCCACTGAAAGAAAGAGTCTGTATGGCAATGTTCTTCCAACTTCATTGAATCCAATTTGTCAAAGCCTAAATGAGATCTGCAGCAAAATCTCCATTTGACAAGAACACAGCAATAGTCTATTTTTAAGTCTTCCAGGTCCCGAGAATTAGCGTACCAACTGGATGACCTGCTGCCCCAACTCTTAGGAAACACTTCCTCCCTGGAGAAGATGAAAGGAGTCCCACTCTACACAGATATGGCCTAATTCAAACTTGCAGCTATCAAACAGGGGTGTGGCCTCCTACCTCCTCACAATAATGTTGGATTTATTGCTACTGAATTGACCATAGGAAGGGAGGACACTGTAGGGCGCCCAGGAAGGGAATTTTGATCCATGCTGTTAATGTTAGAGAAGCAGCTTGGCTCAGTGGAAAGAGCCCGGGCTTGGGAATCAGAGGTCATGGGTTCTAATCCTGGCTCCCCCACGTGTCTGCTGTGTGACCTTGGGCAAGTCACTTAACTTCTCTGAGCCTCAGTTACCTCATCTGTAAAATGGGGATTAAGACTGTGAGCCCCACGTGGGACAACGTGATCACCTTGTACCCCCCCAGCGCTTAGAACAGTGCTTTGCACATAGTAAGCGCTTAACAAATGCCATCATTATTATTAATGTTAATGGTAGAGAAGCAGTGTGGCTTAGTGGATAGAGCATGGGCCTGAGAGTCAGAAGGACCTGGTTCTAATCCCCTCTCCGCTGCATATCTGGCGTGTGGCCTTGGGCAAGTCACTTAACTTCTCTGGGCCTCAGTTACCTCATCTGTAAAGTGGGGATTAAGAGAGTGAGCCCCATATGGGACAGGGACTGTGTCCACCCTGATTAACTTTTACCTATCTTGGTGCTTAGAACAGTCCTTGGCACATAGTAAGCACTTAACAAGTACCATAATTATTATTAATTATCATTACCTCGTGGCTCCTCCCCCTTCATGATCCTTCATGATCAGACCATTCTATGACAAGTTAGCTCTCTTTTGTCCTTACAAGTGTGAACCCCCTGAGCAGAGAGAATGTGCCCAATTCCCACCTCTATATTATTTCCCTGTGCTAGTATAGTGCTTTGCACACTGTAAGCACTTAATAAATGTTATTGCTATCATATTCATCTGTTACTGATTTATATGCCCATTGTTTTAATTTATATGAACACACCCTCTCGTAGCTTCAGCTTATTATCAACCAATGTCAGTTTATCTTTCTCAAAAGTTTGCAAACTCCTCCAGGGCAGGGATGATATCTTAGACTTTGTTGGGGCCCTTTAATGAGATGAACACTTATTATTATGTGGTATTTGTTATGTGCTTCCTATGTGTCAAACACTATTCTGAGCACTGGGTAAGATACAAGCTAATTAAATTGGATAGATTGTATCTGATCCAGACCGTGTCATTCATTCATTCAATCATATTTATTGAGCACTTACTGTGTGCAGAGCACTGTACTAAGCACTTGGGAAGTACAAGTTGGCAACATATAGAGACAGTCCCTACCCAACAGCAGACTCACAGTCTAGAAGGGGGAGACAGACAACAAAACATATTAACAAAATAAAATAAATAAATGTTCCACATAGGCCTCACAGTCTAAGTTCCCATTTGATAGATGAGTTAACTGAAGCATGGAGAAGTTAAGTGACTTACCCAAGGTCACACAGAAGGCAAGCGGCAGAGCCGGGATTAGAACCCGGGTCCTCTGGCTCCCTTGCCTGTGCTTTATCCTCTAGGTCATGGCTATTTCCCAGCAGTGCAATGTTTCTAAGACCTAAGTCCTGAAGTTGCTTCTATGATCTAGTTGGTCTTGGTAGGAGAGGAGAGAAATGAGTGCAGATGTAAAGAGGCTGGCGAGGTTCTACACCTTCTGTAATTTCACCATTCACTGTTCCTGAGGTGGTGGCAGCTAAATTTGGGATTCATTCTAGGCACCTCACGTTCTTTCCTTTCAGCAGGTTACCTTAAGCACATAGGCAGAACATGTTGGTCTGTTCTGTACCTCTAATCTTACTCAACTGGGCACTAAACAAATAATTCCGCTGAACTCAAACCAATCTGTTTTTGTGAACAGTTTGTCATGCGGTAGTTTCCATGGTACCAACCTGAGTGCTTGGTGTCTAAATATAGTGATAATGGATATCATCCCTTTCCAGGAGCCAAAAGAAAAACTTGAGGAACAAGGGGGAAAAATGAATGCTTATGAAATAGGTATACTAGGGGCAAGCAGTTAGTATTTAAATATTTATCTGGTCATCTGTTGAGGTTCACATATTGTGTTTAATTAATAAAGAAAAAGGAGCCATCTATTTTCAGATGAAGTTTCTTCCTAGAAGGCAGAATACAGAGGAACTTCCAGTTAGCTGCTCAAAGCCCAGGAGGAGATATTTTTGGCAGGAAGCAGAAAAAGGCCTACTGGTAGAAGAGGAAAAACAAGAAAAGAAGTCCTATGGGGTGTGTGTGTGAGAGCTGCGATGTCTTTATCTGTACAGGCTCTCAGTTTTTGGACAGTTCTGAAGAACCTGGCCCTGTATGTGGTAATGGTTGCTTTGGACCTCAAGAACCTCCAGTATTTGCCCACCCAGCTCCACATCAACAGAAACGCCTTACCGCCAGCTTTAAAGCATTCGATCAGGTCATCCACTCCTGTCTCACTGATTTTTTTTAATGGTACTTATTGAGTGCTTTGCCTGGGTAAATACAAGATAATCAGGTCAAAAATGGTCCCTGTCCCACAAGGGGCTCACAGTCCAAGTGGGAGGACAGGTGTTTAATCCCCATTTTACAGTTGAGGAAACTGAGGCACTGAGGAGTAAAGTGACTTGTCCAAGGTCACATAGCAGGCAGGTGGTGAAGTGGGATTGGAACTCAGGTCCTCTGATTCCCTGTCCCATGCTCTTTCCACTAGACCAAGCTGCTTTCCCTATTCCTATTTACTGTTACAACCCAGTCTGCACACTTGACTCCTCTAATGTCATCCTACTCACTGTACTTCGTTCTCGCCTATCTAGCCTCTGATCCCTTGCCCATATAATTCCTCAGGTCTGGAACTCCTCCCTCTTCATATATGAGGATATATTTATTATATTTCATATACTACTACTCTCCCCACCTTCAAAGTCTTATTAAACTCACATGTCCTCCAAGGGGTCTTCCCCAGCTAAGCCCTTGTTTCCTCTATTCCCTCTCCATTTTCCTTCTCCTATGTGCTTGAATCTACACCCTTCATAAGCACTTGATATTCATCCCAAGCACTTATATACATATCCGTATTTTATTTCAAAGTCTGTCTCTCCTTCTAAATTGTAAGCTCCTCGTGGGAAGGGAATTTGTCTACCAATTCTGTTGTATTATACTCTCCTAAGTGCTTAGTACAGTGTTCTGCACACAGTAAACACTCAATGAATACCATTGATTGACTGATGTCTTCTAAAATGGCTATCCCTTGTGGCAAAATACAGAACTGGGATTGGGAGTTGATTGACCGTCATTAGTATAACATGCAAAAGATTCACAGAATCTTCAAATGGACATTTTGCAGTGGAGGAGGACTTGAACTGACCAAGTTCTATTAAGGTAGAACTGATCCTGAAGTACTCCTGGACCATCCCAGGTGGATGAGGGTCTATCCCAGCCTTTACCCCATTTCCCCTGCCTAGAATGCTCTCCCCACTCCTCTTTTCCAAACACCAACTTTAAACCTCATCTCCTCCAGGAAGCCTTACTTGATTAATTGCTTCTGACTCTGATCAGGAAACAAGTGTACTCTAGCCGCAAAGCACTTCATTCCCCTTCGGTAACTGAACAGAAGTATACTCCTCATAGAAGTTATTCAACCATTAAGAAAAATACCCACAACCGAAGCTCTTCTGGAGAAATGGAGATAATTAAGTCCCTGCAGCTGTTCAGGCCTTTCTGGCACCTTTTAAATACCAGCTTCCAAAATCAAATTTCACCTTGTCCCTCCTAAAGTCCCCAGACTTGCATCTGTGACCAGCATCTCCTTTCATTAGCTCTCAAAAAGAATTCTGAGAGCAAAAGTAACTTGAATTGGGTGAGCACCTAATGATGCCAAAGTGCCTTTGGTTATACAGACTACAGAATTATCATCCACCAAGGCATGGCAGTGACTCTGGAATGGGCTGTAAAAAAGATGCTATTCTGCACTTTCACTTTTTTTCCCTTAGAAGAGATAATCTCCAATGGAAACTGTGCAAGGAATTTGCACAGAGAGATGTAATTACCCAATTTGGAAAATGACCAAGCCCCAGTGTTCAACTGGTTGGCTTTTTTTTTTTTTCAGAAGAATTCCTAGTAGTGGGCACAAAATGAGGACTTGTGAGCTTAGATCTTGGAACAAATCAACATAACTCACAAGTGAAATATACTGGGCCTTTAGGAGGCCAGCACATGCACAGCTCATCAGGCTCAGTTCACTTAGGGGCCTGCTTGGCTGAGAGGAGTCAGGGCAGATCAAACAAGATAATATTACCAATCAAGAACTTGATCAATATTTCTCTATTTGCTTCCACCTGCTCAGGTCAGGGGCAGAAAGGAAAGAGAGAGAAGAAGAGAGCTCAAGTAATGTTAACCTTCTCACTCTGCCTTGATCTCATCTATCTCGCCACAGACCCCTCACTCTTGTCCTGCCTCTGGCCCGGAATGCCCTCCCTCCTCAAATCTGACAGAAAATTACTTTCCCCCCTTTCAAAGCCTTACTGAAGGGACATCTCCTCCAAGAGACCTTCCCTGACTAAGCCCCCCTTTCCTCTTCTCTCACTCCCTTCAGCATCACCCTGACTTGCTCCCCTTGTTCTTCCCCACTCCCAGCCTCACAGAACTTATGTACATACCTGTAATGTATTTATTTATATTAATGTCTCCCTCTCTCCCTCTGGACTGTAAGCTTGTAGAGGGAAGGGAACATATCTGTTTACTGTTGACTTGTACTCTCCCAAGCGCTTAGTGCAGTGCTCTGCACACAGTAAGAGCTCTAATGCGATTGAATGAGTGAATGAGTAGATGAATGATTCTTCAGTCACCTGAAACACTCTTTACTAGGCCATTTAAGTAAAAACTGGGTCCCTTAATGCAGGCAACATTTTTTTTTGTATTTTTCCATTTAAAAAATGGATGCAATTTTAACTGTCATGCAGCTTTCAGCTGGTGTCCAGCCTGTGAGGAGGTGGAATCTTTCACTTTCTGAATGAGCCTTCTCTCATGGTTAAACCATTTGGACACTAAGATTTTCCTTGTGTCTTCTGCATCAACTCAAGCTGCTGGGTGCCACAGTCCTGATATGCCCTACTCAGCATAAGGTCCTTGTTTGATTAGTACCATATTTTAATTGGACTTTATCTCAATAAAAAAGTTACATTTTGCTCACAGTTACTTTAGAGTCTGGGCAAGAGAAAGCATATCTCACTAGGAGGAAGCACATTTAAAAATGGCAACATCCTTTACAAATGACAATCCTATTTCTGCTCCATTTCTAAGTGCCCAGATTCTCTAACTGCAGGAGTGTGCAGTGTGATGGGCAAGCATGCGGGCCTGTGTAGTGGGTTTTTTCTATTTCAAAGTCTCTTTGGAGCTAATTTATAAATGGAAAAATCCTCCTCTCAAATAATACAGTGAGATCAGAGGTCATAATTGACCAGATCTCCTTGTCCATTGGCTACCTGTGGCATGTTGAACTTCTCTTCTTTAGAAGGCAAAGAACTTGCAGAATTTTTAAAAGCTATTCCATATCTGATTCCCCAAACCATTGGTACCAACATTAATTAGTGTTAAATGGATACCTTTCACCTCCACAGTATCTCAGTGAAGTATTAAAGCAGACTTTAATGTTTGTTAAAAGGTAAGCAAACCAGCTTATCGAATGAGATTCTACTAGGTTCTGAGCTACATTAGTACACAGAATAAGCAGCGTGAGAAGCTTCATGGCTCAGTAGAAAGAGCTTGGGCTTTGGAGTCAGAGGTTGTGGGTTCAAATCCTGGCTCTGCCAATTGTCAGCTGTGTGACTTTGGGCAAGTCACTTAACTTCTCTGTGCCTCAGTTACCTCATCTGTAAAATGGGGGTTAAGACTGTGAGCTCCCCGTGGGACAACCTGATTGCCTTGTAACCTCCCCAGCGCTTAGAACAGTGCTTTGCACATAGTAAGTGCTTAATAAATGCCATTATTATTATAGAATAACTTATTTTTATTAATGTCTGTCTCCCTGTCTAGACTGTAAACTTGCTGTGGGCAGGGAATGTGGCTGTTTATTGTTATATTGTACTCTCCCAAGCATGTAGTACAGTTCTCTGCACACAGTAAGTACTCAGTAAATACGATTGAACGAATGAAAGTGTGAATTGCCATAGAGGTGTGGTCAGCATCATGCAGCTTCCAAACATGCCTTCCTAACAGCCCGGGGGTCACACCGGCCCCAGCAGAACCATGCTTGTTATTCTGAAAACTCAAGCTGCATTTTAGAGCTAGTGAAAAGAAGACTAGGGCACCTCAGTAAGGAGAGGAGGGAGAAAATGGACAGGATTTTTTGGAATTTGGACATTATTTTACAGTCTGGGCATTCTGGTTTTCATTTTAGCTGGAAATTGTGATGCATCTCTTCACTCCAGTCAACCAATCATTGGTATTTATTGCGCACTTATTGTGTAGTAAGAGTTTGAGATAACATACAACAGAGTTGGTAGACATGTTCTCCACCCACAATGAGCTTAGAAGTTCCAAACCCACCACCAGACCTTCCTGTGTAGCAGTTTGAGGATTGGGGAGAAGCAGTGTGGCTCAGTGGAAAGAGCACGGGCTTTGGAGTCAGAGGTCATGGGTTCAAACCCTGGCTCTGCCGATTGTCAGCTGTGTGACTTTGAGCAAGTCACTTAACTTCTCTGTGCCTCAGTTACCTCATCTGAAAAGTGGGGATTAGACTGTGAGCCCCCTGTGGAACAACCTGATCACCTTGTAACCTCCCCAGCACTTAAAACACTGCTTTGCACGTAGTAATCACTTAATAAATGCCATCATTATTATTATTATTATCCAAGGCAGACCCAAATCTAATTTATTGTCACATGAGGTTTTTTTAATACTATCTTCCAGGGCAAAAAGTCAAAGGACAGGCAGTCTCTCCCTGACTCTCTTTAAAAATCCTCCAAACAACTGCATCTCAACAACAAAAAAGAATCAACAATTCAAAAACCTAGGATGCCCTTGTCAAAGTTTGAGTCTCCACTCCTTAGCTGGAGGTACCCTAGGTCCAGAAACCCTCTGGACTTTATGGCTGTCACCAGAATTGATTTCATGGAGTGTGGAGCTGATTTGCATTAGTTACCCACATCAGAATACTTCAGACTGGGAGTTTAGATTCCATCGAGAGTACGGGAGTCAGTTAAGGGGGGGAAATGAGTAGGAGAAAATGCCTTTCTCAGTTCTCTCAATCATTTTTATTTGATCCAGCAAAGCAGATTTGTTGATTATTCTCCAGAGTTCCTTTAGATATTCTTGAATTTGCTTATTCCTTTAATGGGAAATGGCCTCTTGACCATTCTGGAAACTAGGGAAAAACCATCCCCAATTTAAATGAGCCAAGTAGAGCAGGACAGATGTCACCCAAAGAAGCCACTCACTTTCCTTTCCAAGTTCTTCATTCTACCTCGACGGAGAGAATAAATAGTTCAAATTTTTTTACACCAGAAGATTCCATTTAAGACAATGCTATCATTTGCTGAAACTTCACTGGCTTACCTTTTTTTAGCCTCAAAAAGGGGAGCAAAGGGTAAGATAGCGTAACACAAATGCCCACCTTATCTCCCAACGAAGAATAGCAGCATCTGGTATCCACAAATGGGGAAACTGAGGAATAGAAGCTACTTGCCTTGGTCTAAAAGCCAGTGAGAACCAAGGGCTGGAACAGCCCACTGAACCCATCCTTGAGAACACCCTGCTTCTCCTACAACAAGAATGACATTGCTGCTCTGGTGGTGAGAGGAATGGGCTTTGACTAGTAATTTGTTTCCAGCTTTGCTAGCCCAGACATCCTGAGCTAGCCCTGTGTGATTTAGTAAATAATACTTGTCACCTGCCTGTGCTAATTTATTTTTGCAGGGATTTATTTGATTTATTGTAACTATGTCCTCGGCCATGAGCCCTCAGAGCACACTAAACCAATTTAAAATACACAATTAAAATCATAAATATTGAACTCCTCCAACACAAGATGTACTAATGAGATGTCTGTAATACAGTCAGTGTCTCCTGAAGAAAGGTGAGTACAATGCAGGGGGATGGAAACCTGACTCAGAATATGGCAACTGGAAAAATGCTATACCTTTCCTTTGGTGAAAAAGGTTTTTCCTGGGTAGCTTCCTTCTTCCTGTGTCTCTTAAGGTCCCTCTCAAAGTGATGCGCACATCTGAATCTGTGCCTAACTGAGGATTGGCTAATTGTAACGGAATCAACTGAAAGGAACAAAATACACACTCAATGATATTTTGTTAAAATGTAAATTCTTGGGTTTCACAGATAACGGGTGACCAAAATTGCTGCCTTTTTTTACTCTTTATTTTCTAGAAAAGTTGCCTGAACCATGAACTCAGTTCTTCTAGGAAAGGGGTATTGAATGCATAACGATTATGATAATGGTGACGGTGATAATAATAACAGTATTTGTTAGGCCCACACTGTGTGCCAAATACTTTACTAAACCCTGGGATAGCTACAAGTTAATCACATTGGACAGAGTTCCTGTCCCATGTGGGGCTCACGGAAGAACAAATGTTGAATCCCCATTTTACAAATGAGGAAACTGAGGCACAGAGAAGTTGAGGGACTTGCCCAAGGTCACACAGCAAGCAAGTGCTGAGCTGGATTTAGAATTCAGGTCCTCTGATGCCCAGACCAGTGCTCCTTCCAATAAGCTATGCTGCTTCTCTGTCAACTGGCCAGAAGGGCCTCTCTGAACCTTGTCATCAGGCCCTCTATGAACCGAGAGGCCTCTAAGTATCTCTCTCCTTCTCCTCCTTCTTCTCCTTTTCATCCCTAATTTTTTATTCCACTGCTCGTATTTCAATGACTGTCTCCCCTACTAGGGCGTGGGCTTTGTGTGGGCAGGGGAACCTGTTTGGTGTTTCTGTTGTGCTTCCCAATAACAATGACAACATTAATAGTGGCATTTGTTGACACATACTATGTGCCAAGCACTGTACTAAGCACTGGGATAGATACAAGATAATCAGGTCAGACACAGCCAGAGAAGAAGCATGGTCTAGCATGGGAATCAAAAGACCTGGGTTCTAACCCTTGCTCTGCCACAAGGCTGCTGTTTGACATTAGGCAAAGTCACTTAGCTACTCTGTGCCTCTTTTACCCAATCTGTAAAATGAGGGTTAAATTCTACTCCCTCCTCCTTAGACTGGGATCCCCATGTGGGAAAGGGACTCTGTCCAACCTGATTAACTCATATCCACCCCAGCACTTAAAATAGTGCTTGGCACATTGTGAGCACTAACAAGTACCATAAAATGAGATAGGATATGACCCAGTCCCGTATCCTAAAAGAGGCTTACAATTTAAGGAGGGAGAACAGGTGTTGAATACCCATTTCACAGATGAGGAAACTGAGGCACAGAGAAATTGATCTGCTTGTCTCAAAGTCAAATATCAGGCAAGAGGCAGAACTGGATTAGATCTCAGTTCCTCTGGATCCCAGGCCTGTGCCCTTTCCACTAGACCACACTGCCTTTCTAAGTGCTGCTTAGTACAGTGCCTTGCATTCAGTAGATGCTTAGGAAATACAATTACTACTACTACTACTCTGTCAGTGAATCCAAGGTTAGATAATGGCATCCATAGTATGAAGGCAGATGAGAGGTTGAGGAGGATTAGCATTGTGGCTCAGTGGAAAGGGCACGGGCTTTGGAGTCAGAGGACATGGGTTCAAATCCTGGCTCTGCCAATTGCCAGCTGTGTGACTTTGGGCAAGTCACTTCACTTCTCTGTACCTCAGTTACCTCACCTGTAAAATGGGGATTAAGACTGTGAGCCCCCCACCGTGGGACAACCTGATCACTTTGTAACCTCCCCAGCACTTAGAACAGTGCTTTGCACATAGTAAGTGCCTAATAAATGCCATTATTATTATTATTATTAGGATGGAGCGGAGGACAATGGATTTTGCAAGGAGGAGATTATTGCTGACATTTAAGAGGGCAGTTTCTGTGGAGTGAAGCCAGGCAGAAGCCAAATTAGAGGTGGCCTAGAAGAAAATTGGAGGAGAGAAAGCCGAGGCAGTGGGTATAGACAAGTTGCTCAAATAATTTGGAGAGGAATGGTAGGAGGGAGTTGGGGTGATAACTGGAGGGAGTGGAGTGGTTAATGGAGAGTATTTTTAGGATAGAGGATATCTGAACATGTTTGAAAGCAGCGGGGAAGGAGCCATTCAAAGTAAATGAAAGATGGTAGTCTGGAAGGGAAAAAGGAGAGGGCAAGTGTTTTGATAAGGTGAGAAGGGCTGGTGGACGGGGTAGATTTTGAGGAGGTGGCAGGTGATCTCCTCTTAAGATATGTCTGGGAAAGATGGGAGTATCAAAGACAGGACAGCGGGAGGGAGGGACTGGAGAGGAACAAGGGAGATTTTCAGGAGACCATGCCCGATAGCAAGCTAATAAAAATGTTTTGCCTGCCAAAAGGAATGTTTGAATTAGGATTTGTATGCTATAGGCATAGTCATTGGAAACAAGCACGGAAGTGGGTAAGAGCATTGGTTGGCATTCATTAAGTTGTTACCTATTTTTTATTCTAAAGAAAATTTCCCCTGTGTTTCCCCTAACCATAGTTAGG